>NC_083869.1:24130303-24433333 GCF_032452875.1 Bos javanicus
TTCAAATATTAGACAGCCTGCTCCATAAAAGAAGGATTATGTTTGCTCTGAGTGACCCAGACAGCAGATGGAAGACTTGGGGATGGAAACTGTAGGGAGACAGATCTCACCCACATGTGGAAAAACTTTGGTTACAGCCCTTTGACTGTGAAATGGGCGACCTTAGAGGAGGAGGGGGTTCTTGTCAATGACAGAGACGAAAGGACAGCTTTTTAAGGAGGCTGGGGAGGGTGATTGCAAAGCCGTGTGGTGCTATGAACACAGCCTGGTTTCTGGTATCAGATCCTCTTTAATTTACTGGATATGTTACCTCAAGTGAATTACCTTTCTGAGCATCAGCTTCCTTTCCTAGAAAGGGGGGATACTGGCTGTCTCATTGGGTGTGACTGTGAATAGATAGTGTAGCCATCTGTTAGCACAATGCCCAGGATATACTAAACACTCAGATTCCGTCTTTTTTTTTTAAAACCATTATTGCTGTTTTTTAAAAACATTATTTCCTTATTAAGGTTTAATCAGAACCGCTCACACACATTTTTCATGAAGCCAACTTTACCAAAGGTTTGGTAGAAGACAATTTACAACTGAACATTAGCCGTCCTTAAAATAGTCAACTGTTCTTCAGCTCTCCTGCAGCCTCCAGTCATGTGGCCTTCCTCCTTCTCCCCTTCCTTCCAGATTACTCCCTGAGCTCTGAATTCTCCTCACACTATCATGCACAGTATAATCGGCTTCCTCAGCCTCGTTTTGCAACTCTGCTGCTTTCCACCAGAGCATGTTGAGGTGCTCAACTGAACATTAACTTGTGTGAAAGTGCAAAGGCCAGGCAGAAGCTTGGGGTTTATTGTGTCAAGGTTCGTTCACCCAGAAACCGATCCAAGTTTTCTTTTCTTCAAAGTATATTCACCAAACTTCCACCCAACTTATAGTGAAAGAGTATATAAAAACAGATACAAAATTGCATCAGCTTTTCACTTCTTGGTCAAAGGCTGAGGATTCAGAAACTGGAGAGAATGTTAGATATTTTTCAGGTATCTGTTAACTTGATGGTTATTAAGACTATGGTAAAAATATTTTAGAGAAAGCAATATGAATGAATAAGAGATGAATGAAGTGATATGAATACATAAGATATGTATTCAAAGGTAGAAAGTGATCAAAGGGTGGTATATCTTTCATGAATTTTTACCAAAGGGCTATATTATTTAACTATGTACATATAAAGTATAATTGTAATTTAAGGCTCTCTAAAAAATTCTTTATAGCAGCCTTGGGCTGGATTCTCTAAATTCCCTGAGATTTTGTGATTATTGTCGGATTGATTTGACTGAAAATCATGTAGAAAGCAATAGAAAACAAGCTGAACTATGCCACCCTGTCTCCTTTATCCTGTGGCTTCATGGGGCTCAGCGGACAAGAGGAGAGAAAAGTGATTATTCATTCTCCTGCTCCTTCCTGCTGGGCCATGACTTGTGTCCCTTTTAAGTATGGCCATAGCTCCCTTCCTGTGCCCAGGGAGCCCTAGAGGTGGTACCAGGTTCCCTCTCCTGTTGATTGGGGTGCTTCACTGTCTCCATCTCTGTTCTGCCCACACCTCTGTAATTAGTCCCTGAAAACACTCTTCCGTTTCCCCTTTGAGTGTGCTACCATTTCCTGCCCCAGACCCCTAACTGCTGCTTTACAAAGGTAACTTTCAAAAGAGATAAAATCATGACTTTCATGCAACTACAAAATGAACACATCTCTATCACGGTGTGTACTACTTTTAATATCTTATGATTTTATCAGTTGTATCTCATTGAAGCTTTGGAGAAGGAAATGGCAACCCACTCCAGTGTTCTTGCCTGGAGAATCCCAGGGACAGGGGAGCCTGGTGGGCTGCCATCCGTGGGGTCACACAAAGTCAGACACGACTGAAGTGACTTAGCAGCAGCAGAAGAAGCTGAAAAAAATAAAATGAACACACTGAAATTTTAATTCATTAAATGAGAGACTCAGAGAAGATACTACAACCAGTTCAAAGGGGAAGGCAAAAAAACAGGATTACAGAAATGAATTTGTAAAGGGCTATAAAACTGGCTTTTCCCCTTAGGAGTCAGGAACCCTCCACCTCTAACTGATAGAACATATTTGCATGGATATAGGCAAGAATATAGGTTTTTCCAGTAATCATGTACAGGTGTGAGAGTTGAACCATAAAGAAGGCTGCTGCTGCTGCTGCTAAGTCATGTCAGTCGTGTCCGACTCTGTGTGACCCCATAGACAGCAGCCCACCAGGCTCCCCCGTCCCTGGGCTTCTCCAGGCAAGAACACTGGAGTGGGTTGCCATTTCCTTCTCCAATGCATGAAAGTGAAAAGTGAAAGTGAAGTCGCTCAGTCATGTCCGACTCTTAGCGATCCCATGGACTGCAGCCTACCAGGCTTCTCCATCCATGGGAGTTTCCAGGCAAGAGTACTGGAGTGGGTCACCAGTGCCTTCTCCATAAAGAAGGCTGAGTGTCAAAATATTATTGCTTTTGAATTGTGGTGCTGGAGAAGACTCTTAAGAATCTCTTGGACAGCAGGGAACTCAAACCAGTCAATCCTAAAGGAAATCAACCCTGAATATTCATTGGAAGGACTGATGCTGAAGCTCCAATACTTTGGCCACCTGATGTGAAGAGTCAACTCATTGGAAAAGACCCTGATGCTGGGAAAGATTGAGGGCAAGAGGAGGAGGGGGTGACAGAGGATGAGATGGTTGGATAGCATCACTGACTCAATGGACATGAGTTTGAGCAAACTCCGAGAGATAGTGGAGGGAAGAGGAGCCTGGCATGCTACAGTCCATGAGGTTGCAGCAAAGAGTCAGATACAGCTTAGCAACTGAATAAGGCAAGAATTACCTACAATTTACCATTGTAAATAGCTCAAACACAGTGAATCAGAAACAAACACCCTAGAAACTTGTGCTCTGAACAGTGCATTGTATTCTACCTACATTTGCCTTTTGTGTTTAAAGAAGACCGTTGTTCAAGTAATTACCTGTGCCTTGACATGGAGGCCATCCTGCTTACCAGGACTTGTTTCAAGGAAAACCCTGTATTTATCTGGGCGAGGTATTTGATAAGCTGCTGGAGTTGAGAGGGAGATCCCCAGGGACCGCTTTTAGAACAGACTTGCAGGAATCTAGAAGAGGAACCCACTTTGCAGAGCTTAGGGAGAGGGGAGGTGGTGATTGCAAAGGCTGTTTCAAAAGAGGGAGCTTCATGAACCCTCAGTAAAGTTCACTTAAAAAAAAAAAAAAAAGATTGTTGAGACTGGGTCTTTTGTGCCTTTGTGCAAACTGGTAAAAAGGGTGAATTTTGCATAAGAATTGGAGCAATATTTGCACTTGAGGAGCCTAAGCAGTGGTTAGGTTGAAGGGGCTCTGAGGTCAAAAACCCCTAAGAATTTACAGACCTGGACGGTGAGAATTGTCCGCTGTCCACTGTCTCTGCATCTGGACACGCTGGAATTTGCCATTTCAGCTAATTCTGGGGGCAAGAAGTCTGCAGATGTCTGAATTATATATGCCATCAGCACAGTTCAAGTTGTTCTCTTTAAAATTTTGTTGGAGTGGGAAGTCCAAATTTCTAGTTTCACCATCAATTTCCCTTTATTTATTTCATTTCATTTCTTCTGAGTTTTCTAGGTACCTACTTCTGGGGTTCACTCATTCCGTAAATGTTTCCTTGAACATGCTGTGTGCTGGGCAGGCAGGATTTTAGGTTCTGGGCGTACAGCACTGAACAAGGCATCCAGGTTGCAGCTCTTACAGGGCGTCCATTCTAACGGCTAAAGACAGAATAAATGTATACAATTATTTCAGAGAGTGCTACAGGCTGTAACAATAATAAAACAGACCACTCGGGGTGTGTGTGTGTGTGTGTGTTGCATGGAGGCTACTTTACGGAGGTCAACAAAGGTCACTCTGAGATTAGGACCTTCAGAGGCCCTAAAATGAAAAAAGATGTGACTCCTCCCACCATGAGCCTCAAAAAACCCTATCCTCCCTACTGCAAGACACAAAGCCCCTAAGCTTGTTGGCCTTCATTCATTCATAACTCATCAAGAAAGTCTTTAGGTGGGACTTTGGATTATGATTGTTAAAGATTCCCTCAAAGCAGAGAGCTGACTGCAGTCATCACCTCAAGTTGCAAATAACCACAGGCCATGCATGCATAGCGTTAAGCCTGAAGTGCTTGTCTTTGGCTTCCTGGCCGCTGTCCAGTCCATCCAGCCGCCTCCACCACTGTCAGGAGACCAACTGAAAGTTTTCATGGAAAGGTCCTTCTCCATTTGTTCTGCCTGAGGGGGTGCCCCCACTGTCTGTCAGGAACCTGTAACTGAAATTGCATAAAAAGCTCATGTCCTCTTCAGAGCAATGTGAGTTGCCATATTTCATTGATAGCTTTTTGTTTCTTTCACATTTTAACACTTCATAAATCGTCAGGGTCCTCAATTCCTATCAGTACGGGTATTGACACTGCTGATGTTTGATCATCAGAACTTGCAGACTGGGTATCCACTGTCTGGAAGAAAATTCTGAACAGTGGAGCACTCTCTTCAGAAATGCTGCACCACAATACTTTTGGGCAAGCATATTATTCTGAATTAAATGTTAATTTGAAAGATTCAAAATATAAAGAAAAAGTTCTTGGAGAATCTTAACCAATTTATTTCACTTACATTTTCCTATTATATGCACAAGGAATAAGATGATTAACATCCATCTAAAGGTATCGACAAGCTCTTAAGATAAAATTTTCAAAGAATAAGAAGACACTGTCATTGGCAATCTTTTAAAATTCTTACTAGAAGGACTGTTGGGAGATAATCCACTGTCTCTAATTCTACTGGTAATTGGGATTGTTGAGATCACCTGGGAAGGGTGTTGGAGGCCAGAGAGAATCCCTCACAGCAGAAATATTTGAGATGACAATAGTAGAAGCCAAGAAAAAAGCACTTTCAAAATTGAAGGGGCATTGGCTATCATTAAATATCCTCCAGCAGTCAAGTAAAATGAGAACTGAGAAGTATGCTTTAGACTTAATAGCCAAAAGGTGGGTCGTGACTTTGAAACAAGGGGCTTCATGAGCACAGTGATGACGAAGTAGAGATGACAACTATGAATACAGTTGTTGGAAAGGACGACAGTGGAGCTGGTTTATTTATAGGTTTTACAGTGGGAAAGTCTTGAGTATGTCTAAATGCTGGGGGTGAAGAACTTACGAGGCAAGCTGGATGTAAAGAAGAGGGAGAGGTTAAGTGCCAGAATAGGGTCCTGGAGGACTGGAAGAGTTCTCCTCCCACAAATGGGAGGAAGGACACTCCTCTGACCGGGATGTGTTATCAGTGTGTTAAAGAAATGTGTGCAATTGATGCGGGCAGACCTGGGCTGGAATCAAGGCTCCGTCACTTTCTAGATGCGTCACCTCGGCTAAGTTGCTCACTCTTACTGATGATCGTACTGAGCACTTTCTATGGGATAGGCACTAACCAACGAAATGGTTATTTTTATAGACAATGCTGAAGCTGTTAGCCTAATGAAGAGAACATGTGTTAAATTAGGCCTCAAATCTAGGCAGGAAATTGAGAAAATTCTTCAGTAATAATTTGCATATTTGTGTGTGTGAAGTAGGAGGTAAAGTGTGCTTGAAATTAAAGGAAAAGTTGGGAGAAATTCATTGGATAAACCATCTAAGGAAAGGAAATCTGAATAGCCACATGTCTTTTGATAATCCTTCTAGAGATGTGTTAGGGTTGACGGATTTTACTTATTCAAACAGTGACAGACTTTATCTTCTTGGGCTCCAAAAATCACTGCAGACGGTGACTGCAGCCATGAAATTAGGAGATGCTTGCTCCTTGGAAGAAAAGCTATAACAAACCTAGACAGTGTATTAAAAAGCAGAGTCATCACTTTGCCGACAAAGGTCCATATGGTCAAAGTGATGGTTTTTCCAGTAGTTATGTACAGATATGAGAACTGGATTGTAAAGAAGGCTGAATTGATGCTTTCAAGGTGTAGTGCTGGAGAAGACTCTTGAGAGTCTCTTGGACAGCAAGGAGATCAAACCAGTCGCTCCTAAAGGAAATCAACTGTGAATATTCAATGGAAGGATCAGTGCTGAAGCTTAAACTCCAATACTTTGGCCACCTGATGCAAAGAGCCGACTCTCTGAAAAAGACCCTGAGGCTGGGAAAGATTGAAGGCAAAAGGATAAGGGGTCTGCACAGGATGAGATAGTTAGATAGCATCACTGATTCAATGGACATGAGTTTGAGCAAGCTCCGGGAGATGGTGAAGGACAGGGAAACCTGGCTTGCTGCAGTCCTTAGGGTCACAAGGAGTTGGACATGACTAAGTGACTGAAGAACAACAAAACAGGACTCTTTTTTTTTGTAAGTTGGCTAAGGCTATTTTTGTTTTTTTTTTTAATCAATTTATTTTAATTGGAGGCTGATTACAATATTGTGGTGGCTTTTGCCATACATTGACATGAATCAGCCATGGGGGTATGTGTCCCCCATCCTGAAACCCCCTCCTACTTCCCCCCACCCCATCCCATCTCTCTGGGTTGTCCCAGTGCACCAGCCCTGAGCGCCGTCTCATGCATTGAACCAGGACTGGCGATCTGTTTCACATATGGTAATATACATATTTCAATGCTATTCTCTCCGATCGTCCCATCCTTGCCTTCTCCCAGAGTCCAAAAGTCTCTTCTTAAATCTGTGTCTCTTTTGCTGTCTCGCATATAGGGTCATCATTACCATCTTCTAAATTCCATATATGTGCATTAATATACTGTATTGGTGTTTTTCTTTCTGACTTACTTCACTCTCTATAATAGGTTCCAGTTTCATCCACCTCATTAGAACTGATTCAAATGCATTCTTTTTAATAGCTGAGTAATATTCCATTGTGGATATGTACCACAGCTTTCTTATCCATTCATCTGCCAGTGGACATCTAGGTTGCTTCCATGTCCTGGCTATTGTAAACAGTGCTGTGATGAACATTGGGGTATGTGTCTCAGTTCTGGTTCCCTCGGTGTGTATGCCCAGCAGTGGGATTGCTGGGTCGCATGGCAGTTCTATTTCCAGTTTTTTAAGGAATCTCCACACTGTTCTCCATAGTGGCTGTACTAGTTTGCATTCCCACCAACAGTGTAAAGAGGGTTCCCTTTTCTCCACACCCTCTCCAGCATTTATTGTTTGTAGACTTTCTGATAGCAGCCATTCTGACCAGCGTGAGATGGTACCTCATTGTGGTTTTGATGTGCATTTCTCTGATAATGAGTGATGTTGAGCATCTTTTCATGTGTTTGTTAGCCATCTGTTATGTCTTTGGAGAAATGTCTGTCTAGTTCTTTGGCCCATTTTTTGATTGGGTTGTTTATTTTTCTGGAATTGAGCTGCATGAGCTGCTTGTATATTTTTGAGATTAATTCTTTGTCAGTTGCTTCATTTGCTATTATTTTCTCCCATTCTGAAGGCTGTCTTTTCACCTTGCTTATAGTTTCCTTTGTTGTGCAAAAGCTTCTAAGTTTAATTAGGTCCCACTCTGGGAGGTGGGTCATAGAGGATCCTGCTGTGATTTATGTCAGAGTGTGTTTTGCCTATGTTTTCCTCTAGGAGTTTTATAGTTTCTGGTCTTATATTTAGATCTTTAATCCATTTTGAGTTTATTTTTGTGTATGGTGTTAGAAAGTGTTCTAGTTTCATTCTTTTACAAGTGGTTGACCAGTTTTCCCAGCACCACTTGTTAAAGAGATCATCTTTTCTCCATTGTATATTTTTGCCTCCTTTGTCAAAGACAAGGTGTCCATAGGTGCATGGATTTATCTCTGGGCTTTCTATTTTGTTCCATTGGTCTATATTTCTGTTTTTGTGCCAGGACCATACTGTCTTGATGACTGTAGCTTTGTAGTATAGTCTGAAGTCAGGCAGGTTGATTCCTCCAGTTCTAGTCTTCTTTCTCAAGATTGCTTTGGCTATTTGAGTTTTTTTGCATTTCCATACAAATTGTGAAATTATTTCTTTGAGTTCTCCGAAAAATACTGTTGGTAGCTTGATAGGGATTGCATTGAATCTATAGATTGCTTTGCGTAGTATACTCAGTTTCACTATGTTGATTCTTCCGATCCATGAACATGGTATATTTCTCCATCTATTTGTGTCATCTTTGATTTCTTTCATCATTGTTTTATAATTTTCTACATATAGGTCTTTTGTTTCTTTAGGTAGATTTATTCCTACATTTTCATCACAATTTTATTTTTTATTTTATTCTTTTCATCACAATGGTAAATGGGATTGTTTCCTTAATTTCTCTGTTTTCTCATTGTTAGTGTATAGGAATGCAAGGGATTTCTGTGTATTAATTTTATATCCTGCAACTTTACATATTCATTGATTGGCTCTAGTAATTTTCTGGTGGTGTCTTTAGGGTTTTCTATGTAGAGGATCATGTCATCTGCAAACAGTGAGAGTTCTACTTCTTCTTTTCCAATCTGGATTCCTTTTATTTATTTTTCTTCTCTGATTGCTGTGGCTAAAACTTCCAAAACTGTGTTGAATAGTAGTGGTGAGAGTGGGCACCCTTGTCTTGTTCCTGACTTTAGGGGAAATGCTTTCAATTTTTCACCATTGAGGATAATGTTTGCTGTGGGTTTATCATATATGGCTTTTATTATGTTGAGGTATGTTCCTTCTATGCCTCAAAGCAGTACTCTTGCCAACTCAAGTACAGAAAACCCAGTTCAAACTTCCTTAAGTAAAAGACCATTGTTTTCTGAAGTCACTGAAAAACTTTTCAAGTCGTAAACCCAAAACATCAGTGTGTCCTGCTCTCCTCTCCCTCTCCCTTCCTCCCCATGTTTCAGCTCTGCTTTTCTTTGTGTTGGGGTTTCTTGTGACACTTTATATACTTCACAAAGCTGGCTCCTTTCCTATTTCAGAAATGGACAGAATAGCAGCAGGCTTTAGTTTACAATGGGAAAAATCTCTAATGAGCACCTCTCATTGCTTCAGAAAAACACTAGGGGATTGTCCCTGATTGGCCAGGCAGGGGCCATGTTTCCAGGCCGAGAAAATGGGAGTAGGTGTGGAGAGGTGGTACACACACACCTAACATCAGGGACTGAATTAGAAGAAAGGATCCCCAAGGAAACAGCAGTTTCTTTCACCTGAAAAAGGGATGCTTGGAGGTAAAAACAACACATTATTTCCATGTTCTATAGACTGGTAGCATGTTTTCCTATTAATCAGTAATATTTAATGAAGACAGTCCATGAAATATGACATTCTCTCACAGAATAATGATTCTTCACATTTTTATGTTTTTATTCCCTTCGTTTCCTGATTAAGTCAGATCATGTACATATCCATTTCCACTCTCTTTTAGAGGAGATTTAGAAAAAAGAAACAAGCGCTCACTTCGGCAGCACATATACTAAAATTGGAACGATACAGAGAAGATTAGCATGGCCCCTGCACAAGAATGACATGCAAATTTATGAAGTGTTCCATATTTTTATGGAAGCAACCTAGATGTCCATCAGCAGACGAATGGATAAGAAAGCTGTGGTACACATACACAGTGGAATGTTACTCAGCTATTAAAAAGAATATATTTGAATCAGTTCTAATGAGGTGGATGAAACTGGAGCCTATTATACAGAGTGAAGTAAGTCATAAAGAAAAACACCAATACAGTATATTAACACATATATATGGAATTTAGAAGATGGAAACAATGACCCTATATGCGAGACAGCAAAAGAGACACAGATGTAATGAACAGACTTTTGGACTCTGTGGGAGAAGGCAAGGGTAGGATGATTTGAGAGAATAGCATTGAAACATGTATATTACTATATGTGAAATAGATTGCCAGTCCAGGTTCAATGCATGAGACAGGGTATTCAGGACCGGTTGCACTGAGATGACCCTGAGGGATGGGATGGGGAAGAGGGAGATAGGAGCAGGGTTCAGAATGGGGGACACATGTACCCCCATGGCTGATTCATATCAATGTATGGCAAAAAACACTACAATATTGTAAAGTAATTAGCCTCCAATTAAAATAAATAAATTAATTAAAAAAGAAAAAAGATTCACCCTAACATGACATATATTTAATATCTTGGAGAATCAAGTTGATGTCAAAAGCAATAAAAATATTCTAAATCCAGCATTAGCTAGAAGGCAGTTACATACCATGCATTTTCTCTTTTAATTTCCTAAATCTTTTAACATTTTCTTTGGGTGAGTGGCCGTATCAGTTGGGGTTCAGGGCATAAAGTAAAAACCACTCTAGGTATTACTGCCATGAAGGGATTTAATTCAGGAAATTACATGTATACAACACAGACTAAAGTAGGCTCTAGACAGGGCCTCTGGGGATAGTATCTAGAACAATGACTCATCTAGGGGTTTCTGGAAATTTAGGTGATGAAAAATACTTGGAGCTACAATCCATAGTCAAAAACAGGGAATGAGACCACCACCAGTTAACCCTTTCTAATACTCAGAAAGCTAGAAGACCCTCAACACTGAACCTTAGGTCTCCACAGCCATGCTTGCTAGTAGAAACACTCACTGAGTCCACCTTGCAGATCGCAAATGAAGGTACATAATTCACAGAATCCAGCTCATGTGCAAAGCCCCTAGCTGCAAGGGGACTCTGGAAGAGAAGTTTTAGCTTTCCAGCCCTTCTAATAAAAGGGTGGAATAGAAGTTGGCAAGCCAATCCACAGATATCTATCTCAGTGGGCTTAGGCATTATTCATTTGTTTCCTAGGAGGAGTAGCTGGGTTTTTTGCGGTGGCAACAGGCAAAGGGAAACTGAAGAACTGTTACTGCTTAAGAAAGAAATTGTCAGATTGCAGAAGCTTAAGAGTTTGGCTGACTTTTACTGCAGTCTTTCTGTTTTGTTACTGACTTAGAGAAGTTATTGTAACCAGACCAACATATCGTTGCTTCTGTGGGTCAGCTACTAGAACTGGCAGATTCTTCCCCATTCAGTTGTAAATGGAATTTTGCTACTAGCAGGTCTTAAAGGCATGGCCCATAGAGTAGCCTAAAAGGAATGTTATCTATCCTGTCATCCTCACATAAAACAAAGACTAAAATGTGCCCTGATTGTTCTTTATGCGCAAATTTGAGGATGTTAGGGATTGGAAGTTGTTAAAGGTGAGTAGACAGGTGTCTCCTTTCTAGAAGCCTAGGTTATAATCCTTCCATATACTGTTTTACAGACGCAGAAATTAAACCAGTAGGGGTAAACAGAAAGTGGCAGATAAGTGACTTGAACCTTGAATGAAGATCGATTCCACAGACTCTTGCTACCCACTGTATAATCTGTGGACTGCAGCGTCTGGAGCTCATTAGAAAAGTTGACTCTCAGGCTCTTTCCCAATCTCTCTGAAGCAGCACCTGAAGCTTAATGTCTGCAGGTGATTCTCAGGCATGTTAAAGTGTGAGGAGGATGGCTTTTAACCACTTTGTTGATTTAAGACTTCCTAACAAAGTGACAAAGAATATAATCAATCTGATTTCGGCGTTGACCATCTGGTGATGTCCATGTGTAGCGTCTTCTCTTATGTTGTTGGAAGAGGGTGTTTGCTATGACCAGTGCATTTTCTTGGCAAAACTCTATTAGTCTTTGCCCTGCTTCGTTACGTATTCCAAGGCCAAATTTGCCTGTTATTCCAGGTGTTTCTTGACTTCCTACTTTTGCATTCCAGTCCCCTATAATGAAAAGGACATCTTTTTTGGGTGTTAGTTCTAAAAGGTCTTGTAGGTCTTCATAGAACCATTCAACTTCAGCTTCTTCAGCGTTACTGGTTGGGGTATAGACTTGGATTACTGTGATATTGAATGGTATGCCTTGGAAACAAACAGAGATCATTCTGTCGTTTTTGAGATTGCATCCAAGTACTGTATTTTGGACTCTTTTGTTGACCATGATGGCTACTCCATTTCTTCTGAGGGATTCCTGCCCGCAGTAGTAGATATAATGGTCATCTGAGTTAAATTCACCCATTCCAGTCCATTTCAGTTCGCTGATTCCTAGAATGTCAACATTCACTCTTGCCATCTCTTGTTTGACCACTTCCAATTTGCCTTGATTCATGGACCTGACATTCCAGGTTCCTATGCAATATTGCTCTTTACAGCATCAGACCTTGCTTCTATCACCAGTCACATCCACAGCTGGATATTGTTTTTGCTTTGGCTCCATGCCTTCATTCTTTCTGGAGTTATTTCTCCACTGATCTCCAGTAGCATATTGGGCACCTACTGACCTGGGGAGTTCCTCATTCAGTATCCTATCATTTTGCCTTTTCATACTGTTCATGGGGTTCTCAAGGCAAGAATACTGAAGTGGTTTGCCATTCCCTTTTCCAGCAGACCACATTCTGTCAGATCTCTCAACCATGATGTGCCCGTGTTGGGTATGACCTAAATCAAATCCCTTATGATTATACAGTGGAAGTGAGAAATAGATTTAAGGGCCTAGATCTGATAGATAGAGTGCCTGATGAACTATGGAATGAGGTTCGTGACATTGTACAGGAGACCGGAATCAAGAACATCCCCATGGAAAAGAAATGTAAAACAGCAAAATGGCTTTCTGGGGAGGCCTTACAAATCGCTGTGAAATTAAGAGAAGCGAAAAGCAAAGGAGAAAAGGAAAGATATAAGCATCTGAATGCAGAGTTCCAAAGAATAGCAAGAAGAGATAAGAAAGCCTTCCTCAGCGATCAATGCAAAGAAATAGAGGAAAACAACAAAATGGGAAAGACTAGAGATCTCTTCAAGAAAATTAGAGATACCAAAGGAACAGTTCATGCAAAGATGGGCTCGATAAAGGACAGAAATGGTATGGACCTAACAGAAGGAGAAGGTATCAAGAAGAGGTGGCAAGAATACACAGAAGAACTGTACTAAAAAGATCTTCACAACCCAGATAATCACGATGGTGTGATCATGGACCTAGAGCCAGACATCCTGGAAC
Organism: Bos javanicus; assembly: GCF_032452875.1. Lineage (NCBI taxonomy): Eukaryota > Metazoa > Chordata > Mammalia > Artiodactyla > Bovidae > Bos > Bos javanicus. Next base: position 24,143,352 of record NC_083869.1, read on the forward strand.
GTGAAGTCAAGTGGGCTTTAGAAAGCATCACTACGAACAAAGCTAGTGGAGGTGATGGAATTCCAGTTGAGCTATTTCCAATCCTGAAAGATGATGCTGTGAAAGTGCTGCACTCAATATGCCAGCAAATGTGGAAAACTCAGCAGTGGCCACAGGACTGGAAAAGGTCAGTTTTCATTCCAATCCCAAAGAAAGGCAATGCCAAAGAATGCTCAAACTACCGCACAATTGCACTCATCTCACATGCTAGTAAAGTAATGCTCAAAATTCTCCAAGCCAGGCTTCAGCAATATGTGAACCGTGAACTTCCTGATGTTCAAGCTGGTTTTAGAAAAGGCAGAGGAACCAGAGATCAAATTGCCAACATCTGCTGGATCATAGAAAAAGCAAGAGAGTTCCAGAAAAACATCTATTTCTGCTTTATTGACTATGCCAAAGCCTTTGACTGTGTGGATCACAATAAACTGTGGAAAATTCTGAAAGAAATGGGAATACCAGACCACCTGATCTGCCTCTTGAGAAATTTGTGTGCAGGTCAGGAAGCAACAGTTAGAACTGGACATGGAACAACAGACTGGTTCCAAATAGGAAAAGGAGTTTGTCAAGGCTGTATATTGTCACCCTGCTTATTTAACTTATATGCAGAGTACATCATGAGAAACGCTGGACTGGAAGAAACACAAGCTGGAATCAAGATTGCTGGGAGAAATATTCATAACCTCAGATATGCAGATGACACCACCCTTATGGCAGAAAGTGAAGAGGAACTAAAAAGCCTCTTGATGAAAGTGAACGTGGAGAGTGAAAAAGTTGGCTTAAAGCTCAACATTCAGAAAACGAAGATCATGGCATCTGGTCTCATCACTTCATGGCAAATAGATGGGGAAACAGTGTCAGACTTTATTTTTCTGGGCTCCAAAATCACTACAGATGGTGACTGCAGCCATGAAATGAAAAGACGCTTACTCCTTGGAAGGAAAGTTATGACCAACCTTGACAGCATATGCAAAAGCAGAGACATCACTTTGCCAACAAAGGTCCGTCTAGTCAAGGCTATGGTTTTTCCAGTGGTCATGTATGGATGTGAGAGTTGGACTGTGAAGAAGGCTGAGCACCGAAAAATTGATGCTTTTGAACTGTGGTGTTGGAGAAGACTCTTGAAAGTCCCTTGGACTGCAAGGAGATCCAACCAGTCCATTCTGAAGGAGATCAGCCCTGGGATTTCTTTGGAAGGAATGATGCTAAAGCTGAAACTCCAGTACTTTGGCCACCTCATGTGAAGAGTTGACTCATTGGAAAAGACTCTGATGCTGGGAGGGATTGGGGGCAGGAGGACAAGGGGATGATAGAGGATGAGATGGCTGGATGGCAGCACTGACTCGATGGACTGAGCCTGGGTGAACTCTGGGAGTTGGTGATGGACAGGGAGGCCTGGCGTGCTGCGATTCATGGGGTCACAAAGAGTCGGACACAACTGAGCGACTGAACTGAACTGAACTGAACAAAGTGGCTGGAGAAGGAAATGGCAACCCACTCCAGTGTTCTTGCTTGGAGAATCCCATGGACGGAGAAGCCTGGTAGGCTGCAGTTCATGAGGTTGCTAAGAGTCCGACACGACTGAGTGACTTCACTTTCACTTTCATGCATTGGAGAAGGAAATGGCCACCCACTCCAGTGTTCTTGCCTGGAGAATCCCAGGGACGGGGGAGCCTGGTGGGAAGCCGTCTGTGGGGTCACACAGAGTCGGACACGACTGAAGCGACTTAGCAGCAGCAGCAACAACAAAGTGGCTATGGCTGTAAGCACCCTAGAACTTGAGTTCCATCAGCAATTTGATGACACCTTGGAATCAAACAGACGCCCAATCTTTCTAGGGAAAGGTTCCCCTTTTATGGACTTTAGAGTCTTTGGGTCAGTGCAGTGTGACACGTGGAAAGAAGAAAAGGGAGTTTTTCAACTGTTCTTGCACTGACAAATCTGGTCTAATATACGTCATGTAACTTGAGCATGAATGGGCCTACGAGCACTTCCTCTTCTGCACAGCAGTAAAGGTACGTAAGCAACAAAACTACAACATGCCTTCCCACTGCAGGAAACCAAAGAATCTATCGTGTGGGTGAAGAACTGAGGAGTGGTTCAAAAAAGAATCCTCTCTTTTTACACTCTTCCATTTCTGGGGGAAAAAAGTCAGTGAGTCAGTACATAGCAATTTCAAGATACCTACATATGGACTTTGTGTGCATGCGCCAAGCCTGCCTTATGGTCATTGTATTAAGGGTTTGAAACAGTTTGACATAAGTCAGTCTTGTACAAAATGACCTATGTTGACGAGCAGTTTAAACGTTAAGAGTTAGGCTCACAGCACTTTTTAGTGAAGGTTACTCGCACTTGCAGACTGTAGCTATAGCAGGTAAACCCAGGGGTATGAAAAACCTAGATGAGGAGACAGGTCAGCAACAGGTAAACTATATTTCCTCATCTGTGAAATGAGAAAGTAGAACTAGATTTCCATGTTTCCTTCCTATTTTAACATTTTATGGTTCTACATAACAAGTGTAATTATTAAACTAACATTTAGTGAACATTTTCTGATCCTCTCATCATTCCTTTTAAGAACCCATGAGATTGGTACTAATATCAATCTTACTTTACAAATAGAGAAACTGGGGCACAGACATGTCAGTCACTCATGGGAGTTATAAGAGGGGAAACTGTTTCACACCCTGGCAGTCTAACTGCAGCCTCACTCTTACACATCCTATTCATTGCCTCCTACTTTATGGCAAATATGTCTCTAACTTCCAAGCTCTTGTTACTGGTGCACTGGAAACCTCACACGCAGCAATAAGGCATTTACACACAGAGGGCAGAGCCCTTGCCATAAATATTGAAGAAGCCGTCCAGTGCTTTAGAAGCAGCTCTCAACCTTAGCTATACGTTAAGAGTCACCAGGGAAGGCTCAAATAGTACGGATGCCTGGATTCCACACTGAAGAGTTTCTGATGGAGTCAGTCTGACATGAATTCTCGGCACTGGGTTTTGTTGTTGTTTTTTTTGTGTTTTTTTTTAATGTTTTTTAGGAATTTAAATAGGGAGCCCAGGAGGTGGGCGCGGGGCAGCCCGCTCGGCTCCTCGGCGGCGGCTCCGCTCGGGCCGACGGCCGGCACGCCGCTCCTGGAGGAGGCGGCGTTAAGTGAAAAAAATAAATAAATAAATAAATAGGGAGCCCAGATTGAGAGTAGACTACTCCCAACTTTATAGGAATGGGGTTGGTTCTAGAGGCAAGTTCTACCCATGTAGGACCAGGTACTAACCTGATGTGTCAACCATTGATACCCTGACACAAGATTTTTAATTCTGCTAGTTATGTAATGGAGAAGGAAATGGCAACCCACTCCAGTATTGTTGCCTGGAAAATCCCATGACAGAGGAGCCTGGTGGGCTACAGTGCGTGGAGTTGCAGAGTCAGATGACTGACTGACTGAGCACATTTATGTAAAGTAGATTACCTGTTTGTCAGTACCACCTGTTGTTTTGGATAAGCTTCCTGTAAAAGGGCAGAGCCAGTGTCTTATTTGTATGTGTGTCCCCAGAGCCTGGGAACATATCTATAAATTTTATTTCCAATTGGGAAGGAAATAATGAAACCACATCTAACTATCTCCATATAACAAGATCTTGACAGAACACCCACTTAAATCTGCTGGTTACTGTTGAACTGAATACTTATCTGCTAGGCTTTGAGATAGGGAAAGAAGCATACTCTTTTCCTAGAGTTTGAGATTTCTTGGAGATGTTCTAGAAGGACAGTGTGTCAATAGCATGTGAGAAATTTTATCTGACCCCCGCTAACATGGATATGTCTCTGCCCACTTCCATGACCCCAGCACAAGCAGCCTGATAAAGAGATACTCCAGGGTCAGGGCATTTAAGCTTTGCTGACTACGATGAAAGTCACTCAATATGCCAGCAAATGTGGAAAACTGAGCAGTGGCCACAGGACTGGAAAAGGTCAGTTTTCATTCCAATCCCAAAGAAAGGCAATGCCAAAGAATGCTCAAACTACCACACAATTGCACTCATCTCACACGCTAGTGAAGTAATGCTCAAAATTCTCCAAGCCAGGCTTCAGCAATATGTGAACCGTGAATTTCCTGATGTTCAAGCTGGTTTTAGAAAAGGCAAAGGAACCAGAGATCAAATTGCCAACATCCGCTGGATCATGGAAAAAGCAAGAGAGTTCCAGAAAAACATCTATTTCTGCTTTATTGACTATGCCAAAGCCTTTGACTGTGTGGATCACAATAAACTGTGGAAAATTCTGAAAGAGATGGGAATACCAGACCACCTGACCTGCCTCTTGAGAAACCTGTATGCAGGTCAGGAAGCAACAGTTAGAACTGGACATGGAACAACAGACTGGTTCCATATAGGAAAAGGAGTTCATCAAGGCTGTATATTGTCACCCTGTTTATTTAACTTCTACACAGAGTACATCATGAGAAACGCTGGACTGGAAGAAACACAAGCTGGAATCAAGATTGCTGGGAGAAATATCAGTAACCTCAGGTATGCAGATGACACCACCCTTATGGCAGAAAGTGAAGAGGAACTCAAAAGCCTCTTGGTGAAAGTGAAAGTGGAGAGTGAAAAAGTTGGCTTAAAGCTCAACATTCAAAAACGAAGATCATGGCATCCGGTCCCACCACTTCATGGGAAATAAATGGGGAAACAGAGGAAACAGTGTCAGACTTTATTTTTCTGGGCTCCAAAATCACTACAGATGGTGACTGCAGCCATGAAATGAAAAGACGCTTACTCCTTGGAAGGAAAGTTATGACCAACCTAGATAGCATGTTCAAAAGCAGAGACATTACTTTGCCAACAAAGGTTCGTCTAGTCAAGGCTATGGTTTTTCCTGTGGTCATGTATGGATATGAGAGTTGGACTGTGAAGGAGGCTGAGCACCGAAGAATTGATGCTTTTGAACTGTGGTGTTGGAGAAGACTCTTGAGAGTCCCTTGGACTGCAAGGAGATCCAACCAGTCCATTCTGAAAGAGATCAGCCCTGGGATTTCTTTGGAAGGAATGATGCTAAAGCTGAAACTCCAGTACTTTGGCCACCTCATGCGAAGAGTTGACTCATTGGAAAAGACTCTGATGCTGGGAGAGATTGGGGGCAGGAGGGGGAGAGATTGGGGGCAGGAGGAGAAGGGGACGACAGAGGATGAGATGGCTGGATGGCATCACTGACTTGATGGACGTGAGTCTGAGTGAACTCTGGGAGTTGGTGATGGACAGGGAGTTCTGGCGTGCTGCGATTCATGGGGTCGCAAAGAGTGGGACACGACTGAGCGACTGATCTGATCTGATGAAAGTCACACTTTTCCTTCACTCCAGTGTAGTCATCAACCGTCACCCGGTTACCTTTCCCTTTGTGGTCCACTTTGAACTGTGTTAGACCCATTTTCTCTCCCTGACTTGTTTTAGAGTTCACCTACCTGTCCAGGATTTAACCAGGAATCCCTTTGTAACATTTCCCTCCTAAATGGGTCTGTTGGTAACACCTCTGCAGACGTGGCCTCAGCCACTGGCTCACAGCACTCTCAGAGAGCTGGGCCAGAGAAGGCAAAACCTATTTTTAAGAGAAAGAAAAGTTACTTGCCACTTGATCACAATCAGAACGAGTGGTGGAACAGATGCCCCCTGGCTTCATTGCAGTAGCCACTCTTGAAATCATCCTGAAGTTCATTTTCTCTCCTTGAGGCTCAATGCAAGAGGGTGGACTACAGAAGTCCAAAGGACGGACCACTCATCCTTTGAGCTCGAGGAACTGCCTTTAATCATTTACTTCGGCTTCAAGCTCATCAAATAACCCTTCCTGCTTTCTTAGCTCTGGGAATGTTATTTATGTGGAAGCCAGTCACCTACAACATTTTACCATTTTTCTCCTTTAAAACAAAACAGCCCATCAGTCCAAGCCTGTTTTCCCACAATGTCATTGTACTAGGGCTGAGTTTCTTACTAAGATGTTTTCATCCAGGATAGAAGGCTGGAGCTTATCCTTACTTTCCTGGTCCGGACAATGTAAGGCATTTCCCACCAACATCTACCCCACATTCTAGAATATTCTCAACCACAGGGGCATGGCATAAGCCATAACTCTGCATGATATGCTGCGAGGTTGTAGCAAGTAATCTGCAACCAACAATTACATGTCAGTGTTCACAGACAGGTCCAAGGGTCCCCTGTATGAATACCACTATCACACTCTGAGGCATCTCTGATTTTTGTGAGGAAGAGAAGGAAGCAGAGTCCCAGGAGTCCCATAACGCACTACCATGACCTCTGCCAAGGGCATTTATGCCACAGCCCTAGCCAAACCAGTTACTGATGCTCCTAACCACTGACTACACATCACTGCAGTGACTTACACTGGGTATACCCATGGGACTGTGGTTAATAGAGTCCCAGCCACTGGCCTGTCTAAAAAGTACCTATCACTCATTTCTTTATATGGTTAACATCACTGGTCTGACCTTCAAAGAACTAACAAGGCTAAGACATAATGTATAATACCAAGTACAATGGAAAACTATTCCCTAATAGACTGGACATTTTATGATGGAAAATGTATTCAGGCCAGGGCATGCTATATTGTCTGCACACTATATACATGCCTTCCATTTATTAAATTGTGACAATCCGGCTAGAGAAGTTTCAAAAAGCTGCTTAAATTTAAATGAAATCCACTGATGAAGAAAATATTTTCTGACCTGTCAATTCTGCCTAGTCAGTGCTTGGTAATCAGTATAATGAGGCAGGTCACAGGTGGACTGCTGTCACAGTGAAAGTGTGTTCTAAGAAGAAAGCAACTTAGCCGTAAGAACTTTTTCCTTTGAGCCATGCGTCACTGCTAGCTGACACCCTATCCTTCAGAGGCATAATAAGCCTTTGAAGCAGATCAATCAGTGCTTACACACAACTCCCAATTTGCAGATATCTTGAACAAGCCACCTTTCAGATCATTTTCTTTTGAAAATATTCTCAACAAACAGTAAAGCCAAGAGAGGAAAAAAAATCACATTTACATTGCATTCTGTGGAGCATTAATATCTTTGGCTGATCTGAGATTATTCTTAGTGTCCCATAAATAAAAACACCAAAACCTTTATCGTTCAGCTTGATGCAATAAAAAGAAAGGCAAGTCAGGTTATTTATAATTTCACATGTACAATGCTGTGTTTCTAAGCCACAAACACTTTCATAAAAAAATTTTTATTTCACACTTTTATACAAATATCCACAGGTATCTTCTAATCATGAAATAATTTTACAATGCTAGTTAGTATACAAATGTATCAAATGCAAACAGACCAGTGACTTGACTTGAGATGACATTTTTAACAACTATAAACACCACTACATTCGTGTTTCTTTTGTTGGTGAACCACCCTTGCACCCCGCCCCCCTTTTTAGGACATTCATTTTTATAACAAAGGTCTATAAACACTTTCAAAATATCAGCTTCTCAGCAACCTATAAGCCAGCGCACTGGGTTCCAAGTTATCTAAGCAAGAAACTGAGATTTTAAACATTGTTATGACCTATTTTAGAGAAATTTCTGTAAACAAAATATCATCTGTAAAACTATTTTTGTTTTGAAAATTCCAAAGCACAACTAATATCTTAAGGGCATAAGATTTCTGGAAAAAAAAAAAAACAAAACGCAAAAGCATCAATGTCACATATAGCTGTATTTTGTTCTTTTAAAAGATTTTGAGATGCTACTTATACTACAGCCAAACAAATTAGCACCTGTTTGTTGCTGTACCCCCGTAATGTAACATTTTGAAGTACAGTAATTTTTAAAAATTTAGCTTTCCAGCTATTCAATCTCTATTGAATGTATATAATAATAACTTCCTCCTCCCTCCCCTTCATCTTTAAAATTAAACAATTTAAAGTTCTTTTCAGAGTAGTTATTTTGGGGGATGCAGACAGGGGAGGAAACAAAGCAAAAAACAGAACATGGACTCATTGATTAAATGATTCCAATAATATTGTAAAACTTCGAAGCCACGATGTTCAGACTCTTGGTATCAGGTATTCAGTAGTCTTACACTGGATGGGTCTGGGTCCACCATCGGCACTCACCGTTTCTTTCAAGTCCTGAATATACAACATTTTCAGCAGTGACTAGACTGCACTCAAGTCCAGCAAACAATCCCATTATTTCCAAGAGTTCCTGGTGGTTACAGCAGGAAAATCAGAAATATCACACAGGGCTAAACTAAAAAATATCTTCTGTCTTTAAGAATTACACATCTCACAGTTAAATTCTATTTCTTAAATGTTTTGGGTTTGGAGGGAGAGGATAGTGCTGTCATGAAGGGAGTTAATAACTTAAACTTATACTTTATCTGTAAAGTATAACAACTCTCTGCTATATCTATAAAGACTTACTATGTTCTTTAGGCAGTCAGTAATTGAGGTCCAACCAGTGACCTCTTATGTTCTGATTCTGATTGCTTAATCCAACCTGAAGGGCAAACTGGAGAATCTTTGGCCTGTTAGTCAATAACAAAATGGTTTGTGAAAAAGAAAAATAAATACCATATACAAATAAGTATAACTAGCATTCAAATCTGTTATGCCTGTGTGTTTTAGAGAAAGGGAAATGAAACCTGTGTGTATTTGGCGTGAGCAGGTATTCACACGTCTAGGAAATGGAAAAAGATGGCAGGATGGCAACATTACCTTCTATTGCACATTTAATTTATGGGAGCACTTTAGTTTGAACACAGTTACTCTGATGGTATAGGGTTGTGATGCAGGACAGTTAACTGGCATGTTCTCCCATCCTTTGAGAAGAACGCTGGCAGAGGTGGTGCCAAGGCTGGGACGGTCACTCTGGCGCAGGGGTCACGGTGCCTTCTTCCAGCTACACCTTTGGAAGGATGTTGCGTAAGAGTAACCGGGCAGGCCCTTCCCCAGCACAAGTAAGTCAAAAACAAAGGCAACCCGGAACGTTAAATTAAGGCAGTTAAAGAAAAATCCATTCCAACAGCCTTCAATTTGGCTGTGCAAAACAGGAGCCTCGGGCCACGTAACAATGTCCACAGTTAAAACTGTAGGCCCGTACTGTTGTGCAGTCTGTCTGAAATCAGTATTCAGATATTGAACAGGTTTTTCAATCCATCTGAGTGTCTGGGTTGGGGAAAAAATAAAGCAGTTTGGATACTGTGAAGCTTTTCTGGCCTCCCTAGGAGTAGCTTTCATTTTCATTCCACTTTGTGATCCACTGTTTTTTTTCAGGGTTATCATTATATTTTTCATCTGGGATCTCTCGCTCTTCTTTCCGGATCCTTACAGCGTGGTATCGGGGAACGCTATCATCGTACCTAGAGCGTTTAAAGAATCCACACTGGAGACGGGGGGAGAAAGAAACAGACACAAATTAAGTAATTCCAAGAAGGGCAAGTCCACTAGATGGTAATATCTAAGCTTTCTGTTCAGCTATGCCTAAATTTAGACTGGGACAAAGAATAAAAGACATGGTTTTCTTTTAAGAAGGAACTAATAGGTCAAAAATAGTAATAGCCGGTGAGGATAAACAGAAGAGAACAGCTGTAAAACTGGAAGAAAAGTCCCTTTTCCCATCTTGTCTTTCCGTCTTATTATAGCAATGTTAGTTACCTCTAAGAGTTGAAGAGTTTATGAAACAGTGCTTCCATTTTTTTATAATCACCATATTATATGTAAAAGATCTAACTTTCAGATTACTAGAACATCATGTTAATTTCAAGAACAACTTTTTTTCAAGGTCATAAACCAAAGATTATGCCATGCCCCTCTTCCACTAACAAAATGGAAATCAGGTCACAAATATTTTACAAATTACTACTTGAAATGGGTGATTTAATCTCCTCTCCTTCTAGGCTCCAGTACATCTTTCTTAATAGCTAAGATGTAATTTATACTGCCTGGATTTCCAAATGAAGCTTCCAAACTAAGCTGTTTCATTAATAAATCATGCAGTGACTGTGTCCTGCAATAAAATCATTCATGTACCACAAAGAATTTGAGAAACTATCACTAGATTGAATTTCAGAGCATCCTCTAATTTCTTTTCTTTTTGGCAAAAATACAGCACTTACACTTAGATTATTAATGAATATATATTTTATTAATCTGTAAAAACATATTCAATCTTATCCAAAGTAGGTTTTTATTGGGAACATACCTGGAAATTCTTAAGTCAGACGGAATTTTTTTAATAAAATATATATGTATTTTTTAAAAATATGTCTTTAATTTTTAAATGCAGATAAAAGATGGATGAGGAAGATACTTAGAATAGTTGATTAATGTGTTTACTATGCGACATCAATAGGCATAGAACATTTGTTTTGAATGATGTTAAGCTATAAAAATGGCATGGGGCAAAATAAAATTATGTACAAATTTATCACTATTTATCACAAATTTATCACTAAATCGGTGAGGAAAATGGGACAAGAATTTTTGTTCTAAGGTCTTTTCTATTTTCTGCAAAAAAGCCAAAACACCTATCTGTCACATAGTGTGACTACTGCCCCATTTAAACAAAGAAGAAATCGGGGTGATACATAAACTGAAATGGAAATGCTGGGATTCGTCATGACAGGGCCATGGAAAGGGATTACAGGGGTAATTCTACCCTCTGGTGCCCACAGAAATGGAAAAAGGAATTGCTGCCAATTCCTGTTTCCATGGAGTTACAAATAAGAGAAGCCAAACATGAACTTAAAATCAGCTGAGACCCAGGGCTGAAAAAAATTTCTAGGAACATGGAACAAGGTCAAACTCCATTACAACATTTTGAATAAACTGTCCACAGCATTTTTATATTAAACTTTTGTAAACTGAAGGCCATGTTGGCAAAGAATCATCTTCTGAAGTCAACCATAATGTCTGTCACGCCAGTAGTGAAGAGTTTGTTGTAATGGTCTTTGACTTGTAGTAGATATGCAGGGAAAGGAAGTTGCATGCTTAGCCAGCATAAAACAATTTCTGAGCAACAATAAAAGCATTCCGAAGCCTTGCCCCATCATTTTATAGCACGAAAATCAAAAAGATGACAGTGAGAAAGCCCTCTCTTAAAGAGAAACACAATGTTTCCAACATGCAACAGGTTAATTAGGCAGTCAACACAAACTTCTGTGGGAAATTCCAAAATGGACAAGAAATCTGGGATGATTTCTTATGCATCTTTGAAATTCCAAGTGGTAAGCTACATACTAGATTAACAACACGTGGGAAACTGGTCTACTGTAGAGGTCTAACACCTCCTATGTGTACGTAGATAGCAGTTTTCTTCATTGCTGTGGGTGATGTCTATTAACAACAAAAAGTAGCTCACCTGCAACGAAAGATTCTTTGTGCACTTAAAAAAAAAACAACACTAAGCTTTCAAGTGAAATAAATGAAATAAATTCAAGCAAGGCAAGCCAGTGTGGACATTTGGAAAACGTCTGTTAATGGGACACACACAGCAAGCTGTTGCTTTTAAAGTTAGCCACCACAACCATAGCAGGTTCCACAGCTAGCAATTAAAAAACATTGATCAATTACCAATTACAGAAGTAGATCAATACTACGCATCAGAAGTAAGCCTCTCTTTATCAGATGGCTGAGCATGGATCTCAGCCTTGTGATATGTGGCATCATAGTGATCTTTCTTATTTCTCTTGAAGAAACCACACTACAAGGAAGCAAGGTATTTAGTCAGTGTTACAGTTCTGTGTATAAAAGCTAAACAAAAGAAAAATCTCAAAGTTTAACCTGTTTCCTACTTACAGCTTGCTTACAAAGAGACCACTATGGATCAACCAAAAGGGAACGGACCCCATACCATATGACACAGTGACATCAAGTGTGCTGTATACTCAGTTGCTAAGTCCTGTCTGATTCTTTATAAAGACTGCATGGACTATAGCCCACCAGGCTTCTCGGTCCATGGAATTTTCCAGCCGAGAACATTGGACTGGATTGCCATTTCCTTCTCCAGGGACTCTTCCTGATCCAGGGATCTGCTTGGCAGGCAGATTCTTTACCATGGCACCCCCTGGGAAGCCCCAGTGACGTCAATTAACCCAACTCTATTACCATGGGTCTCTGGTCAAATATTTATATGGATGACACTAGGAAATTGATTTTTCTATTTGTAACAAATCCTAAGGGCCAAAATCATTCTAAAAGGGAAAATATTTACACATCTGATCATAGTTTGGGGTAGTTTCTTCTTGCGGGGCTTCCCAGGTAGCTCAGTGGTAAAGAATCTGCCTGCCAATGCAGGAGACAGGGGTTCGATCCCTGGGTCAGGAATATCCCCTGGAGGAGAAAATGGTAATCCACTCTAGCATTCTTGCCTGGGAAATTTCACAGACAGGGGAGCCTGATGGGCTATAGTCCACGGGGCTGCAAAAAGTTGGACACAACTCAGCACACACTTTCTTCTTGCAGGGGATATGGAGTCTAACTATGCAAGATTGACATCTGTAGATTACTGATTCAAAGTGTAAGAATAAATTCTCTAAGACTTAGCACAAATCCAAATAAAGAGATACTGAATATATTCCTGTCCTTTTCAGTGAATTTGAAGGGATAAGTGCCATCTACTTGAGGCCTTTGTGGGGTAAATCACAATATAAATTTGAACATACCATCATGAAATAATGATTGCTCTCACTTTCCCAAATTCTGAGCCATCACATAACGTTTAAGTGATAGTAATCTGTGCTCCTCAGATTAGGTCACTCTAAATATAGAGATACAGGAAAAGACTGTCCTTATAGGACCTCTTCTGGAGAGCAATAGAGGGCCATCCTCAAATATCAAACCTCACATTCAGCTTTTGATATCCAAATAATTTCCAGAGCATCTCCTATATCAGCTGGCTGCACTCAGACAAACCTACTGTCTAAAGTAAATATCAGGTAGGGCTGGCTGACTTCCCCTGGGAGGATGGGTCTTGGCATGAGCAGATACCAAACTTCAATCACACGACTGGAGGATGCCCAAAAACTATCTCAAAATTATCTTGGCAAAAAGGAAGTTACTTGGAAAAATAAAGCAAAAAGAGATGCCCAATATTTGAAAGTGAGAATATCTTAAGTCCTTGTCCATTATACTTGGATCCAAAGAAAAGATAAAGATAGTTTGATCCTAGGGACTAGTAGTTGAGTTTCATCATCCTTTGCCTCTAGACCAGACATGTTTGGAAACCCCAAATTTCCGGCCTTTTAGAAAAGTAATACACTGCATACATAATGTCACAGTAATTATCCTAATGTTTTAGAACTGAGTAAAGGATAGAGACTATAAATATCCTCTCTTCACATCATGTCAAGTTGAGTTGCCAAATAAGTCATTACAAACTTTGTTTTGAGTTTTTGGGGACTGTTGATAAAAGTCTGTGAATCTCCATTACTACCTGAGAATAACCCAAGATCTATAGATGATAACTTTTGCCAAGAAAAGTACGTGACATCTCATGCATTTTTTGTAATGTCGACTATTTACTGGTAGAAAGCAGAGGGAAGATACTACATTATATTTACAGGACCAGACTATAATGAAGTACATCATATTAAACACAGATCTTCCTTATGCTTGACATAGGCTATGGTGACCACTTTGGGATTCATTGATTTCATGCTTTCCTATTTCCTAATCTAGCTGCAACTGTAACAAGCCCCCATTGCTGCCATGAACATTTCTTTACAAAAGTTGAAATTAATAGGGATACAGATTCTGATCAGGGTGATAACCAATTTGGCTTAGATTCAGAATTTGATCAGCAATAAAGAAATGGTCATAGTGGTAAAATTTAAAAAATTATTATCTGCCAAACATGCTATATTATATGTGAAAACACTGAAATTTACACACTTAAGAAACCTCTTATATAAATAGTATTCCTTTACAAAATATTAGATAGGTATTCAGATCTTCATTATATAATTCTTGAGTTTGCTGTATTTTGGAAACATTTCATAGAATAAAATGTTGGGAAAAAGAAGCAATGAAAAATGTATGTACTATCAGTGTTAATTTACTTTAAAAAGAAAACCTGAAATAAAGTTTATATCACAAAACTCAAGTCCCAGATATGACTTACCTTCCACAGTAAAAATACTAATAGACCAAGCATCAAAATCCCAGCAAGAATGGCCACTAGGATGATCCACCAAGGTACTCCTGAATGTTGAGCTACAGTCTTTGAGGGAAACACAGTCACACGAACCTATGGGGCGTAAAGGAAAGCAAGACCATTACAAACTCGGGTGAGAATTAAACCCTGAGTTTGGATCACTAATTCTGCTTCTAGATACACTTGGTCAATGTAGCCTACAGATGGATGACGTGTCTTTTTGGTCTGAGTTCCTTTCCTTTAGTAATGGAATATTGCTTCAAGAGGCATTTCTTGGAGCTCTTTTGCCAGAACCTGGAAAATGCTGAATTATGTTTTGATGAAATAATTGCTTCTGTGCTAACTTATCTTTTATAAATTTTTATAACCAATAAAAGTAGAGAAAATTGTATAATGAACCATCATTTAATCAACAGCAAGTTTCAATAATTACCCAGAGGGATACAACCAATCTTGTTATATCTACGTGAATATAACCTGGTATCTTTTTGAGAACAATCACCCTCTCTTAATCAAGCATTCAACAATGGCAACAAAACGGTCCATTTATGCACAATTAGCCTACATTCCTCACTCATATTTTAAAGATGTTATGAAATATAAAAGAGGAATGGAGCTGCATTACTGACACCATTCTAATTTTCCCTTAAGGTTAAAAGCAAGCAGGACCCAGTGGGGCCCTCTCAGCAGACCAAAGCTTTATGGTTCAAACCTGACAGTTACTTGGAACCACAGGATTGTGATGGTCATCTTTGAAAACAGAAGATTACCTCTTCCCCAGCACATAGCCCCTTCCTCTCTTCCCTAAGTAATCTCAGAACAAAACCTGGGCAGTTGGTTCTTTGGGACATGAGTTTACCTTCTCCCCAGGATTGCTAGATTCCTCAATAAAGCTTTCTTTTCTTTTACCTAACACTTGTCTCTCAGTATTGGATTCTTGGGTTATGAGAAGCCAAACCTGAGTTTGGATAGCAAACTAAAGACGCTCGTAAAGAATAAAATTTTCTGAAATGGCTTGCAGTCATTTATTACAACAATGTGTACATACAAACAAGACTCTGGATTCATTCAGAGGCAGCTTACAGCTTTAAGCAGCAGCTGATGAGAAGTTTAAGCTCTAAATACTTGATAGCTGGCAAATACCAATTGAATAGAAGTGTTTATTCAGAAATCTAAAAAGTTGCTTATGGTAATTTGCAACAATTTGGTTATGTGAGTTTAGAATTCAAGTGGATTTCTGTGATGCCAGAAGGTTTTTTTCAGGAAACTAATCTTCAAAGCTTATAAAAGACCTGGTGAAAGCTATAAATATGATTTTGTAAACTATACTGATTATTCATCTATCACTTTGAAGTTTCTGCTATTTTTGAATTTAAAGAATA
This sequence comes from Bos javanicus, assembly GCF_032452875.1. Classification (NCBI taxonomy): domain Eukaryota; kingdom Metazoa; phylum Chordata; class Mammalia; order Artiodactyla; family Bovidae; genus Bos; species Bos javanicus. The sequence goes on from NC_083869.1 coordinate 24,158,931, forward strand.
TAAAGTGAAGGGTAAAGAAAACTTAAGAGAGAACAATTTAACTCCTCAGAAGTGTTTCTAGATAAGTATTCTACATTAGTGTTGAATTCTGGATGCTGCCTAAAATGCTTCCATGTCTACACTGTGATCCAATACTACTATACTAGAACACTTAAAAAAAAAAAAAACAACTCTTAAAGTACTTCTATCTATACTAGAAAACAAGTTTTCAACCTGCTCTTACAGAATATACTTAAAAGCAGGAACTGCTTTTCTTTAAACATCTTTAACAGGAACAGAATTCACATTAAGAGTTTTCTAAACTCTAACCGCATAAACAACCTTTATCAGCTACTATGTTTCCTGTTATGGTCTCAATGAAGTTTCACTTAAGCTCTCAGCCCAGGGGAGGGCCTCCTGACTCACTTCCTCTTGCCTCCCCTTTCCCCAACAGGTGTCCTCAGTTCAGTCGCTCAATTGTGTCCGACTCTTTGTGACCCCATGAATCGAAGCACGCCAGGCCTCCCTGTCCATCACCAACTCCCAGAGTTCACCAGGACCCACATCCATCGAGTCAGTGATGCCATCCAGCCATCTCATCCTCTGTCGTCCCCTTCTCCTCCTGCCCCCAGTCCCTCCCAGCATCAGAGTCTTTTCCAATGAGTCAACTCTTCGCATGAGGTGGCCCAAGTACTGGAGTTTCAGCTTCAGCATCATTCCCTCCAAAGAAATCCCAGGGCTGATCTCTTTCAGAATGGACCAGTTGGGATCTCCTTGCAGTCCAAGGGACTCTCAAGAGTCTTCAACACCACAGTTCAAAAGCATCAATTTTTCGGCGCTCAGCCTTCTTCACAGTCCAACTCTCACATCCATACATGACCACAGGAAAAACCATAGCCTTGACTAGACGGACCTTTGTTGGCAAATGTCTCTGCTTTTGAATATGCTATCTAGGTTGGTCATAATTTTCCTTCCAAGGAGTAAGCGTCTTTTAATTTCATGGCTGCAGTCACCATCTACAGTGATTTTGGAGCCCAGAAAAATAAAGTCTGACACTTTCCACTGTTTCCCCAACTATTTCCCGTGAAGTGATGGGACCGAATGCCATGATCTTTGTTTTCTGAATGTTGAGCTTTAAGCCAACTTTTTCACTCTCCACTTTCACCTTCATCAAGAGGCTTTTGAGTTCCTCTTCACTTTCTGTCATAAGGGTGGTGTCATCTGCATATCTGAGGTTATCGGTATTTCTCCCGGCAATCTTGATTCCAGCTTGTGTTTCTTCCAGTCCAGCGTTTCTCATGATGTACTCTGTGTAGAAGTTAAATAAGCAGGGTGATAATATACAGCCTTGATGTACTCCTTTTCCTATTTGGAACCAGTCTGTTGTTCCATGTCCAGTTCTAACTGTTGCTTCCTGACCTGCATACAGGTTTCTCAAGAGGCAGGTCAGGTGGTCTGGTATTCCCATCTCTTTCAGAATTTTCCACAGTTTATTGTGATCCACACAGTCAAAGGCTTTGGCATAGTCAATAAAGCAGAAATAGATGTTTTTCTGGAACTCTCTTGCTTTTTCCATGATCCAGCGGATGTTGGCAATTTGATCTCTGGTTCTTCTGCTTTTTCTGAAACTAGCTTGAACATCAGGAAGTTCACGGTTCATGTATTGCTAAAGCCTGGCTTGGAGAATTTTGAGCATTACTTTACTAGTGTGTGAGCTGAGTGCAATTGTGCAGTAGTTTGAGCATTCTTTGGCATTGCCTTTCTTTGGGATTGGAATGAAAACTGACCTTTTCCAGTCCTGTGGCCACTGCTGAGTTTTCCACATTTGCTGGCATATTGACTGCAATACTTTCACAGCATCATCTTTCAGGATTTGAAATAGCTCAACTGGAATACCATCACCTCCACAGGTGTCCTAGCTTTAAGCTAAAACAACTCTTTCTTGAGATTACTGGTTGAAGCAGAGAGGTACCCATGAAGTAGGGGAGAGAGAATGGTGAGAGACCAGTAAAGAAATAACATAGTTGATATGAGTGCTAAGTCAGACAATCCTAAACTAAAAAGATTACTTCCACCAGCCTGTGCTTTATCTTGGCTTCCAAAGTGTACAGTGGTCAAGAATCCTCTGCCAGTACAGGAAACACAAAAGATGCAGGTTCAATCCTTGGGTCCAGAAGACCCCCTGTAGAAGGGAACAGGTCCCACTCCAGTATTCTTGCCTGGAGAATTCCAAGGACAGAGGAGCCCGGCGGGCTACAGTCCATGGGGTTGCACAAAGTCGGGCACGACTTAGCAGCATGCACACACACACGCTTTATCTCGTTTAACTCTGCTTCCCTAGTATGTAGCACAGGCAAGCCACACAGTATCCATGGGCAAGGTGATGACTTGGAAGGGCCATTCTCATTTTTACCAATAAGCCCTGATGAAGCCTTTTGAAGTGGAGAGTAGACACTGGTCCACAGACAGAGGAATCAGCCCTATCACCACGGTAGCAGTCTTTCAAATGGATGCTCTTAGAGGGAAACCACACCCCAAAACTGCTGCAATCCGACAGCCATAAGGACTGAACAAGGTAGTTTTTTATTTTGTGGGGTTAGGAGTCGGGTGCAGTGTAAGCAGGAACTCAGCCGAGAGCTCTAAGCCCCAGGTCTGGCTACCATTCAAATCAGATCTTGGAGCCTTTTAGAAACTAAAACAAGTCACTGTGCATCAGACTGAGGACGAATGCTAGGCTCTGGGCCACACATTTAAGGTTCGGATGTGCTCTGCAAACTCAGTGTGTGTGTGTGTAAGGCCACGCCGCAGGAAGGCGAAAGAGGCCGGTCAGCAAGACTTTATTGTTTGTTTCCTTAAACTGTCAACTCTGTGTGGTGTGTGCGTGTGCATTTTGACAGTCATTCTCCAGCTGGGACTGAGAATAGGAGGGGAGTGGAGCTGGCCTTAGAATCAGGAGGGGGCAGACAAACTATGAGCTGAGATTCCCAGAGCTCTGGACATCTTGTCTCATCTCGTCACAGCAACTATTACTGATGAACAATGACAAGTTCAGGCCAGTAGAAACTACTCCAACTTCAAAAACAAACAAACAAAAAAATTGTTTTGCTTGCATTAAAATCTAGGCATTTCCACAGGGATGACCTGTGCATGTGAACCTCATCCATCATGTGTCCAGAGGAAAAGGGTTTAATTCTGCTGATGCATTAAATTCCATCACCAGTGAGGAGTGCTGAGACCACATGAGCTTTCCCCCAGCCAAAGCTGTTTCCCTAAATCACTCTTTAATGTAATACACTCCACTCTCATTGAACTTTAGTATAAGATACTCACCCAGTGAAAGTATTTTTGTTATCTTTTACAAAACTATTAAGGAAACCATCCCCTTAGTGAGTATTCTTCATATTAGAAATTCATCTTATAGAAGAATCCACATCTCAAGTCCTTCTCTGAATTTAGAACCAAAAAATGAAAATCTCCTCCACCCTGAAGAATAACATGCCTACTTCCACTTATCACACTCTTTCTCATTTTTGGCAGGCAGGAAGTTTACCCACTCTCTTCCTATTCCTTAGGAATGAAGTTCAGTTTAGTCGCTCAGTCGTGTCCAACTCTTTGTGATCCCATGAACTGCTGCATGCCAGGCCTCCCTGTCCATTACCAACTCCCGGAGTCTACCAAAACCCATGTCCATTGAGTCGGTGATGCCATCCAACCATCTCATCCTCTGTCATCCCCTTCTCCTCCTGCCCTCAATCTTTCCCAGCATCAGGGTCTTTTCAGATGAGTCAGCTCTTCACGTCAGGTGGCCAAAGTATTGGAGTTTCAGCTTCAACATCAGTCCTTCCAATGAACACCCAGGACTGATCTCCTTTAGGATGGACTGGTTGCATCTCCTTGCAGTCCAAGAGTCTTCTCCAGCACCACAGTTCAAAAGCATCAATTTTTCGGTGCTCAGCTTTCTTTATATTCCAACTCTCACATCAATACATGACCACTGGAAAAACCATACCCTTGACTAGACGGACCTTTGTTGACAAAGTAATGTCTCTGCTTTTGAATATGCTGTCTAGGTTGGTCATAACTTTCCTTCCAAGAAGTAAGCGTCTTTTAATTTTATGGCTGCAATCACCATCTGCAGTAATTCTGGAGCCCCCAAAAATAAAGTCAGCCACTGCTCCCACTGTTTCCCCATCTATTTGCCGTGAAGTGATAGGACTGGATGCCATAATCTTTGTTTTCTGAATGCTGAGCTTTAGGCCAACTTCTTCACTCTCCTCTTTCACTTTCATCAAGAGGCTCTTTAGTTCCTCTTCACTTTCTGCCATAAGGGTGGTGTCATCTGCATATCTGAAATTATTGGTATTTCTCCCGGCAATCTTGATTCCAGCTTGTGCTTCTTCCAGTCCAGCGTTTCTCATGATGTACTCTGCATAGAAGTTAAATAAGCAGGGTGACAATATACAGCCTTGACAAACTCCTTTTCCTATTTGGAACCAGTCTGTTGTTCCATGTTGCTTCCTGACCTGCATACAGGTTTCTCAAGAGGCAGGTCAGGTGGTCTGGTATTCCCATCTCTTTCAGAATTTTCCACAGTTTATTGTGATCCACACAGTCAAAGGCTTTGGCACAGTCAATAAAGCAAAAATAGATGTTTTTTCTGGAACTCTTGCTTTTTTGAAGATCCAGCGGATGTTGGCAATTTGATCTCTGGTTCCTCTGCCTTTTCTAAAACCAGCTTGAACATCTAGAAGTTCATATTGCTGAAGCCTGGCTTGGAGAATTTTGAGCATTACTTTACTAGTGTGTGAGATTAGTGCAATTGTGCAGTAGTTTGAACATTCTTTGGCATTGCCTTTCTTTGGGAAGGAATGAAGTGGGGATATGTAAGTACAACCAGTAAGAAACTTCCTCCTTCCTTGGCTGAATTCAACAAATCTCTCCTGGTTCACTCTCTCCTGTGTTCATTCAGTCATGTCTGACTCTTTGGGACCCCATGGACTGTGGCCCACAGGCTTCTCTGTCCATGGAGTTTTCCAGGCAAGAATACTGGAGTGGGTTGCCATTTCCAACTCCAGGGGATCTTCCTGACCCAGGGGTTGAACCTGAATCTCTTGTGTCTCCTACATTGGCAGGTGGATTCTTTACCACTGCACCATGTGGCAAGCCCCACTCACTGTCTCCTAGACCATGAAATTCTTAACAATTGACACTATCTTATTCAATTTTGCTTCTCTAGCACTTTTGTGAGGAAGGCTTCTCTGGCACTGCTGCAGTACATCCATGGTTAATTGGCTTGTTAACTGGATCAATTTAATTGCTGCTAAAATTTTAGTAACCATCTTATCTGGTTCAGTTGGGTGACCAGCTCTCCCTGACTTTTCTTATAACAATATCTTAAATATGTTTTATTAAGAAATGAACACAGGTGGGAGGGAGGTTCAAGAGGGAGAGAACATATGTATACCTATGACTGATTCATGTTAATGTTTGGCAGAAACCAACACAATTATGTAAAGCAATTATCCTTCAATAAAAAAATAAATATTTTAAAAAAGAATTGAACACAAAACTCTTAAAATTGGTTGGGTTATAAGGAAACAAAGATTTTTTTATCTTTTTAAAGCCAGGATTAGAGTAAAAGCAATGGGAAAACATATCAACATTAAGACCAAAAGACAAGGCTGAATTATTCAACCTCCTTTGCTTCATGTCCAAAGAAAAATAGTCTAGACACTGGAAAAGACAGAGAATCAAGATAAAAATGAAATTGAAACCCTCAGTAAGTGAGGAAATAAAAAATGAAGGCATTTTGACACTTGAATTAAGTTTGAAAACTTTAGACCACACCCCCAAACTGCACCTTAAAATTCTAAAGAAACATGCAGATATGACAGCTGAGCTATTATATCTCAGAAATCAGTTAATAGAAAAGGTAACAGAAGACTAGAAATTAAAAAGTCTCTGTTTTAAAAAGAAATGGGTTCCAGATATAAGACTAATTCATTTTCAAATCTACCAATTATTAAATAAACAAAGTAGTAGTATAGCAAAGATTCCAATTCCCATTAGTAGGCATGGGCTCTGAAAGCCCTGAGAACATGAAATGCCCAAGAGAACCTCATTGTCTAGACAGCATGGCCTTCAGTTCCATCATCTTCAAGAAAACAAGAGCACTTGATGAGAAGTCATAAGCCCAAGGTCTGGTCTTACCTCTACCCCACATGCTGGTCCTGTGACCCTGGGGGACAGACAACCTTCCCTGGACTCAAGTTTTCTCATCTGAACTTGAGATTTGGGGACTTAATGGGGAGCAAGTATTACAGAGTCAAAGAATAGCGGCCCAGAAGCCAGAATGGCATAGATTTCAATCCAGGACCCCAAATGACATCCCCTGTCTATGCCTGCTTCCTTTTGTGTAAAGTGGGTACAATGTCTACCTTGGCATTCTCCTGCAGTTTAAATGATAGTGTATGGGTAAAGCATCTAGTAGATGGCAGACATTTAATTAGTGCTTTATTAATATTAGTTTCTTCCCTCTAAAGTTTTCTTCTCTTTGAAGCTCAGTGAATCTCAGGATTGCTGATTAAAGCTACATAAAGTTATAGCAACTGCCTTTAGTCAGAGAGGCAGAGAAAGGATTCTCAGGAAGGGTGTGGTTTGACAGTCCTTATGATGCCTTATTAGTAAGGGTAGAGGAACTTCCCTGGTGGTCCAGTGGTTAAGAATTTGCTTTCCAAAGCACAGGATATGGGTTCAATCCCTGGTTGGGGAACTAAGATCCCACATGCCAAGGGGCAACTGAGCCCACATGCCACAACAAGCCTGCGCACAAGGAAGACTCAGTGCCCCCTAAAAATTAAATTAAATTTAAAAATTTTAAAAAGATGTAGAAAGGTAGGAGTAACCTGCAAAGACAACATAAGGTCAAGGTGAGGGAACATCCTGGTTAAGTATGGGACAGTCCCGGTTTACACCACATGCCCAAGCATCCTGCCCCATTTAGCACTTGCCCAGACAAATGTTTGTATTCTAGTTGAGGTGGTAAATTTTAATTAAGGGTCACTATATTCCAGAAACCAAGGTCATCAGGGAGACACACTGGATTTCAGCTGGTCAAAGGACTGAAGCCTAGACATTTGCCTTAAGTACATCAGTAGATCAGCTTTAGGACAGTCATTCTTCTCCATTCACGCTCTTTTGCAAAACACTCCCACATGTGACCTGCAGTCATTTACTTTGAGAGCCTGATACAAGTCCCTATGGGGCCAGACCCCCCCACCCCCAACTAGGAACCCTTTACTATACACAAGCTTCTGCTGCTAGTCCTGGTCAACAGTTTTCTTAATTACCTGCATGAAAACACCCATGCTTCTTGGTTTTAAAAAGATAAAGCTTGCAAGGAAAGAAAGTTATCAGAGAATAAATGATCAAGACTCAAAATTACGCTGTAAGCCCAAACAACAGATCAAAAGTAAACCACACAAGATGTGAGGATGCACTTAAAGGCGTGTATTTACATTTTAAAAAACTGCTCAAGGGTGTGATGTGGGAAATATAGTTTGACAGCACATTCAGATGAAAACACCTGGAAGTTTCAGTAGAACACAAACAGAAAAATAGTAGCTGCCAGAAATGCAAACCATCTTCAGCAACCATTTAGAGACCACATTTTAGGCTGAACTAACAGAAGCTGGGAGGCTGTTGAAGGTAAAGTTAAGCTGAACTAGGCAGACCACACGTCAGCTCTCCTTCCTGGAGCTGGCCCAGGAAGAGAAGAGATCTGGAACCTGTGCAGCTGCATCGGGCAGGACAGATAATTGAAGAGCTGGGTGGTCAGCTTTGAAGACAGTAAGAGAGATACGTCCAAGAAAGCATGACAATTTCCTTCAATTATTTCAAAGGCTGCTACATGGCCGAGAAGGAGGACTTATGTTGGGACTTGTTCCAGGGGGCATAATCAGGAACTGATCTTAGAAGATTCAAGTCTCAGTCCGTATATAGAGATGGTTTCTAATAACTGCCACTGGCCATACACGCCAAGAGCTCCCCCATAGCGCAGGAGGTTACCATCAGTAGGAGTATGCCAACATTGGCCTTGGCATGAGAGGCGGTACAAGATGTGGGATCTTTAGACTTAGGAGGTGCACCCCTCCTCTCCTTGAGCCAACAGCTCTCAAGTCTGTCCCATCCACAGCAGAATGAGATGACCCGAGTCACGTCTTTCTTCCATGATTCTACTGAAATACAACTTGGGGTGGGTACCACCTTAAGACATGACCTACTTTCTCTTTAAAGGGAGTATCAGTGCCGTGAGAGACATGAGTCCAGAACAGCGTGTCCTCAGGCCATGGGCGTGGGGTGGAGGAGAGAGAGCAACTAAGTGAAGCCCATGGAATCCTAACCTGAGTGCCTGCGTTGGGCAGCTTGATATTCTCGGTGGCGGCAATGACATCAATGGAAGCCCGCACGAGAATGTCCAAGTAGTTCATCTTGGAGTATTCCTGTTTGGAGACAAAGTGAGTGAAAGCGTGAGTGAAAAGAGAAATGGTCTAGCAGGTGGCAGACGGCTTGGGGGACACAGCCTGCAGTGGGGGTCACACCTCCAGAAACGTGCTGTTCCATAACCTCGAGCGCAGGACCACGGAGGCCTTGCTGTCCAGCCCTCGCAGCGGGCACTTGATGTTCACACAGTTCACGTTCACGCTGCAGTTCTGGGGAGAAAAGAAGAACAGGACTTACAGCACCACGGTCTGGGGAAGGCCTTCCCGCCACCCCCTGGAAAACTCCCAGCTCTTGAAAAATACTCACAAGGGTCTGATATTTTCTTTCAGAAAATAAAGAAAATTTTCTGCCATCATCTGTCTGTCTTTCGGCAATTTCTCGTTTCCTTCTTGAGTTGTGAGCCTCCTGAAAAGAATTACATCTGAAATACTTCCACCAAGTGTAATTTGTGGCATTACTGTACAAATCTCCAGAGCACACCCTTCCAGATTGTGCCAAATTCACGACTGATAATCCTCACCTTTCTGCCAGCACCAAGGTGCATAAATAATTTAAGTGTAAGATCACAAAGTGTTAATTACCAACCTCACTTCAACTTTATTTTTCAAGGTAATTTTCTTTCATTCCAACCTTAAAACTCAGAGTGAGACAAAGGCTTCCTTTGTTCTGCTGTCTCCTCACCAAACTGTGAGCATCCTGAGATCAGGAACCAGTCTCATTCCTCTACCCCTAAGCACTCAGATCGGTACCTAACGTAACTGTAAAAAGTAAGCACATCCTGAATGAGTGACACGGAATGAGGAAAAGGGAAAGTAGAAGAAGATCAAGCATGGTTTATTCAAAGGAGAATACTGAAAACTAAGCCAAGGAAGATGCTTTAAAATTTCATTTTTCAGACCTCCCCAGTGGTACAATGGATAAGAATCCACCTGCCAATGCAGGGGACACAGGTCCAATCCCTGGTCCGGGAAGATCTCACATGCCTCAGAGCAACTAAAGCGCATGTGCCACAACCACTGAGCCCACGCTCTAGAGCCTGCAAACTGCAACCAGAGAGCCCATGTGCCTGTGCTCCACAGTAAGAGAAGCCGCTGCAAAGAGAAGCCACGCGCAAGGAAGAGTAGCCCCCGCTCACCACAACCAGAAGAAAGCCATGAGCAGCAACAAAGACCCAGCAAAAGCAAAAATAAATAAATCAACTGCCATTTCTCTTAAAGATTAGGAATAATGGACCATCTTGTTTCTCCAAGTTGATGAATATAAACCACCAACTATGAACACTGGTCATACCCAGTCACCTTAGAATTTAAAAGAAGCAGACTTGCAATAACAAAGCAAGTCTTTATCAAAATGGAGCAAAAATGATAGACTAGATAGTTACTTAAGTGTGGAGCAGTACAGAGAGAGGTTAACAGTGCAGGCTTTGAAAACAAGCAGGGCTGTGCATGAATGCACTGCCCTCATAACTGCTGAGTGACTCTGAGAAGGTTAATCTCTCTGATTTTCAATGTCCTCATCTCTGAAATGGTGGGGATGAGAAAAATACCTCATCAGACGATCAAGAGAATGAAATGAGAAAATGCAAACCTAATGCTTAGCATGGTGCTTGAGACATAACAAGTACTCAATAAATATTTTCTATTTTAAAAAGAATGAAAAGTCTTCAAGGTCACTTGCTAAGGTGCCAGTATGTTCTGTAATGCTTGATTCCACTGGGAGTTAACATTGGCTGGCCCATCCCCAGGGCATGTCCTTATACGTCACACTGGGCCTTCAAACTTCAGAAAATGTCATTTGCTTCAACATGCACAAAATGACCCTGACTTATATGCCACAGTGGTCCCTAATCAGCAGAAATCCTCAGCCTGACTTGGTTACTCACAAGAAAACAGAAACTATGACACCAAAGGAAAAAAAAATTCAACATGCCAGAATGTCAGTTTCCCAAGGCAAGCAATGATTTCCCCTTTCTCTTATATTAACATCTATGGAGACATGAGACAGATGCATCAACATACCGTTAGCTTCAGGAAGTTTATTTCACCCTGTGGCTCACAAGTTATTTTTTCCAATCCTTTTGATTCTACTTTCACCAAATAAAGCAACCATTTGCCATTGCTAATTTCTTTTGGCCACTGGATATTCAAGGTTGCTGTGCCGAGGTTTTTAAGAGGTTTGCCCAAGTTAATTACCTGTTAGAAAATAATATGTATTATCTCAGTGTAATTCTCTCAACATAAAATTAAGTTAAGCAGTTCCTATTGCCAAGAAAAAAAAGCCAAAATATCTGGCATAATCCAACAATAAAAGCACAGGCTCCAAAAGTGGACTTTGGATAGGGCATCCAAAATAGAGATTTGTGTTTAAAGATTCTTGTCAATAAAAATAGGGGGGAAAAAAAGATCAAAGAGAAATAATTGTTCCCTCAATCCGGGATCAACTTTTGTGTGCAACAGAATCTGCCAGGCTCTCAAAACGCCCAGGGAGAAGTCACGTGTGTTCTTGTTTCGCTCTATAACCACTCTGCCTGGCAGGTGACAAAGCCACTGTGGTGACAGTGCAGTCATAACCTGCTTCTGGGGAGCCCCACGTACTGCAAATGAAGCTGCCTCTGTCCTGACCACAGGGCGGGGGCTTGGGATAACACCTGAGAGACCCAGAGGAGGGCCCTTCTGGCAGCCATGAACCCATGAGTCCAAGCTGGGGACGGGGCAGGGAGCAACTCCGTGCAACAGAAATCAAAAGAGTTTGTATGAAAGACTGCTCCAGAACCCACAGACCTCTTTGCAGCCACATCTGCATAGGTGCCATAATCACCACCACCCACTAGCTGTCACAGTTCTGTCTAAAGCTAAGAGATGCTTTCAGAGGAGAATTCCACCTCTTCATCCTCCTAGAGTCAAGGGTGGACCCATTTTTGCTATTTCAGACTTTCACCTCAACAACAGTCCCTATGCTTTCAGGAGTGTGATTTGAGCCACAGACCTGAACCTGCATATGCGTTATGAGTCACCTCTGTACCTTGCACTTATGTTCATTTGACTGGACTTAAGAGCCACTGTGACCACCTACTTTGGAATGGGTCAGAGCAATCATTAGTCTTCCTTATGGGTACACGTCAAACCCACATTCACCATCACAAAACTGTGCTTGGGAAAGGTCAGTGAACATTAACCATAAGCAATAAGAGAGATGACCTTATAACAGAGGAAGAAATAAATCATTCACACATTCTAAAGCCAAATAGCATTTTGAGATTTTTGTTTTATAGACAGACTCTGGGGAGAAAAAAAGCGAGTATTTCTTTGTCTCAACACCACAATTATTATTAATACATTAAAACTCCCTAAGAAGAAAAAGACCAAACTGAATTTGATTCTGAACAAAGTCCTATGTTGAATGAAGTTGTGGTTCTCCATTCTGAAAGACAACTTTTACACTAAGCCAGTATGCTGTTTAAAAACTGGCAAGCTCTCTTTATCATGCTTATTTATTGTTACTTATTAAAACTACATATTCAAGATCATACACAGCATACGTTAGCTTCTGATACACAGACTGGAAGGGCCAACTGCAACCACTTACCCTGAACTCGTACTCAATTAAACTTCCCACGTCCTCTTCAGATTTCATCGCTTGCTCACCAACTACTGTACCTCCAAAATACACCTGGGAAGGTTTAGCAACCCTGTTAAATTAAAAAACACCAGTTTTAGTGAGAATTGTAAATGGTTCTTTCAGACACTGATTTGTTATGCTAAACACAAACACTTACCCGGAGACCGATAAAAGCAGTTCAATAACCACTTTTGCTGTAGCTGTAATTGAAGCCAAATTATCTTGATTGCTTGTTCTGAAAAAATGAAAGGGAAACAATAGGGTTTTATTGTAACAGTCAGTTTTCTCATTAAATTACACTCCTTTTATGAGTTAGATAAAGGCCAATTCATTGACTGGCTGTGTTTTCACGAAATGATTCTGAATGGAAGGTTGAAAGAATCTCTTACGTTTCCAACTTCAGATTAATATCCAGATCTGTGGTGTCAAAGGTGACCTCAGTTGTACTTAAAATCAAATAAAAAGTAACCTAAGAAACAGAAATAGCTGTTACCATAGGCTGAACATATTGACACTGCAATGGTATTTTAAAAATTAAAATACAGTATGTAAAGGCATCACCTACACTGGAATTTCTTTTAAAAGGATTCCCAAGCTCACAGTCTGCTTGTGAGCCATTCTGGTTGGCAACACAACTCAACTGCTTCTCCTGTAGTAGAAAAACAGACCAGATCACAAAAAATTCACTTATCAGGCAATGTTGTTTTTTTTCCCCCTCCGAGCTGGTCTCTTAAAATACTTACAGGGAAAGCCCTCAGTTCTCTATATGCAGAGTAAGTCAGAGTGTCTGGAAAAGTGGCAATGAGTTTAGCTTCGTGAGCGTCGTCACCATCTTTGGTGGGATTCTTTGGGTTAGAAGGGCTGTTCGTCACTGTTATTTCTAAAGCAATGTCCTTCTGATCTTTTAGAACTAGTTCTGGTACACCTTTGTGACTATTACAATAAAAAAAAAAAAGGAAAACAACAAAGTTCTCAATGGATTTGCAATAACCCTTCACAAAAAGCCACTGCAAACCCAGGGACATTTTCCATTTTTGCTAGTACTACAGCGCAATTCTTACATTGGTAAATAAGAAAACTTGTCCTGATTTCCTTCTCGGGTACAAAATTTATACTCTAGCTTAAGGTTGCTGTTACATATGTTGTCGTCTCCACATCCCTCTTTTAAGAAGTGCACCTGTAGGAAAACAAAATTGTAATTTACACCATGTAGGACTCTAAATAGGTGACTGTTTCCATACAGTTCATCTCCCATTGTGACAATTACCATAGCAGAATTCAAACTACAAACATACTTTGCATCGAACGCCCACTCTGTCCTTTAATGAAACTGTGTTTTCAGAACACTTTGACCAAGGCAGTGAGATGCTATAGGACAATAAAGAGTAAGCCTGGCTCAGCTGTGTGGCTTTGGGCCAGTCACTTAATCTTTCATAGTCTAGGTTTCAACACAGGAGACATGGGGATACCACCACCCTGCTACACAGGGTTACTATAAGAATTAACAACAATAATGACAGTACTACCTAACACGTGACTACGTATTTAAACTCATGCAATCCTCACAAGGGACTATGACGCATATACTGTTCAGAGACCCATTGCACAGATGGGGAAACAGAGTTCAAGGTTAGGAAAGCAAAGGGCAGAGTATCTTGTACTATGCTAAGGGATGCTTGATAATCACACTAATCAATAATTAGGAAAATGGTCTTCTTGCTTTTTATGTTTAACATGACTATGGAGCCTGTGTATATGGGAATACACAGAAGAAATATTAATGTAACAATAAGTGACATTGACAAGTACAACAAGACTGTATATTGTGACCTTGCTTATTTAACTTATATGCAGAATGCATCATGTGAAATGCCGGGCTGGATGAATTAGAAGCTAGAATCAAGATTGTCAGGAGAAATATCAACAATCTCAGATATGCAGATGATACTGCTCTAATAATAGCAAGTGAAGAGGAACTAAAAAGTCTCTTGATGAGGGTGAAAGAGGAGAGTGAAAAAGTTGGCTTGAAACTCAACTTTAAAAAATCTAAGATCATGGCATCTGGTCCCATCACTTCGTGGCAAATAGAAGGGGGAAAAGTGGAAGCACTGACACATTTTATTTTCTTGGGTTCCAAAATCACTGTGGATGGAGACTGCAGCCATGAAATTAAAAGACACTTGCTTCTTGGAAGAAAAGCTATGACAAACCTAGTCAGTGTATTAGAAAGCAGAAACATCACTCCACCAACAAAGGTACACAGAATCAAAGCTATGGTTTTTCCAGTAGTCATGTACTGATGTGACAGCTGGATCATAAAGAAGGCTGAGCACTGAATAACTCATGCTTTTAAACTGTGGTGCTGGAGAAGACTCTTGAGAGTCCCTTGGACAGCAAGGAGATCAAACCAGCCAATCCTAAAGGAAATCAATCCTGAATATTCACTGGAAGGACTGATGCTGAAGCTCCAATACTTTGGCCACCTGATGCGAAGATGCAAAGAGCTGACTCATTAGAAAAAACCCTGATGCTGGGAAAGACTGAAGGCAACAGAAGAAGGGGGCACCATAGGACTAGATGGCTAGATAGCATCACTAACTCAATGGACACGAATTTGAACAAACTCTGGGAGACAGTGGCAGACAGAGGAGCCTGACGGGCTGCAGCCCATGGACATGACTTAGTGACTGCGCAAGTGACATTGAAAGTGTACTGAAAAGCACATAAGGAACTACACTTGATGGCAACAAATACTGCGATGTGCACGTGTAGGCATGAGCCTAACTCATTCATGAAAAGCTTCGTCAGTGGGCCACCAGAACCAGTGCCTCAGAGCGGACACTCCACTACCAACTATATTTTGACAAGTATAAAACATTAAATCAAGATGTCACCGGTCCCCAGCCTAATCCTGCAGATGCAGGCATCCTAAACCCTAGCAAACAAACACCCACCACTTCAATAAGAGGTATACAGAAAGGCACACCATATAAATTTTACTTGCTAAGATTACATAGGCTACATTAGACACTAAATTTTGACTATTTCATTCTCATATATTTCAGTTGTGTCTGACTCTTTGCAATCCCACGGACTATAGCCCACCAGGCTCCTCTGTCCATGGGGATTCTCCAGACAAGAATAGTGGAGTAGGTTGCCATGCCCTCCTCCAGGGGATCTTCCCAACCCAGGGATCAAACCCAGGTCTCCCGCATTGCAGGTGGATTCTTTACCATCTCAGCCACCAGGGAAGCTCATGAGAATAATAAGTTTTGTCAATTATAGTCTCAGTAAGTCTCAATGACCAGAAATTATTAAGAAAAACAACTCTCATCTCCAAATTGTATTCTGTAGGTTTCTATATCCATTGTTTACTTGGGATGCAAATTTTCTCCAAACTATACATATATTAAAAAGCTTATTTAATATACAAAGGAATGGCCTTTAGGGCAAATCAGTCACTAGTCTATTGCCTTCGGAGATGTTTGATTTAGCATAATAAAATGGAAAACAGTTAGTAAAATGAAAATCAGAAATACTTACATCTGTATGAACAAACTTGGGTTCATTTGAATTTAGAATTGGGAGAACTTCTGGAAGCGAATTCACTCGCCTCCGAGTGCTTGGCTCCTGGATCTCCACTGAAGCAGTTATGGGAATGGGACGCAGTTTATCTCTGATGTTTTCCTGAAAAGAATGCAGAGACACAGTTGAAGCATGCTATAAACACTACCAGAGAACTCCAAAACAATGCTTTCCTTTGTCCTGGATAATGTGTTGCTAGTATTTATATAAAAGGTCACATCTACACTTGTGACCATGTACCTGCATGACAGAACTGATCTGCCTGCGGCCCTCACCTGGAGCCAGAGGGTTTCCTCCATGCACGCCTTCTGTTTCTGTCTGTTCAGAGTGAGCTCTTGCGAATACTTGGGCTCAGAACCTTGGTTTCGAAACTGAACTCTTGACGACAGCCCAGATTTTCTTCTTTCCTTTTCAGCCTCCAGAGTGCCCACAATGGCTAGATGAAATCAACAAAATCACAGGAACTTAAAACGTACTCATACACAACACAGCTATAAGTACACTGAGTTTGTTTTTTATATATTTTAATTCCTCTTAGAACATTTTTTTCTCATTGCCATGGTTTTCCTTCATATTTCCTGGCAATGTACATTCTGACTTATGAAGTTTCAAATCTAGCTGTCCTTTCCTGCCCATTACTGTGAACAATTTTTAAAGCTACATTTCCTTTGGGCCACGTGGGGGAGCTCGAGAATAAGTCAAAACCTCAGAGAAGCGTTAAGAATCAGTTTCACTGCATTTCAAGAACTCACAAGACTACGACACAGGAGGGCAGCCAACCCTGCAGAAGGACCTAAACTGACTCCCTCTTCAACAGTCTGCTGCTTAAATTCCAAAAAGGCCTCTAGATCAACAGCAGCTTCTCCTGTGTGGTGTCAGGAACGCAGATCCTCAGGCCCAGCCAGACTACTGAACCCGAGGCTGCATTTAGTAAGATCATCAGGTGGTTCTTATACACATTAAAGCGCTCATA
Source organism: Bos javanicus (assembly GCF_032452875.1). Lineage (NCBI taxonomy): Eukaryota > Metazoa > Chordata > Mammalia > Artiodactyla > Bovidae > Bos > Bos javanicus. Next base: position 24,175,588 of record NC_083869.1, read on the forward strand.
AAGAATAATTGTCTAAAAAAGGAAAAACATATTAGAGATGGAGATGTCTTGATGAAGAATTTAAAGGTAAAACATACTTCCTTTCAGTGGTTAGAGGGCCCCTTTGCCCATTAATAAAACTCCCAGAATCAAGGTTTCCACTTCCAAAGCCCCAGAGGGCACATCCTACTTGTGATTACCTACACTAACAGAGCTCAGAGATAAGCTATGATTTGGATGATCAAAATCTCATTTCTTAACTTCAGAAGGAATTCTTTGCCAATTCACTGGATATAGCTGCTATGTTTTAATACTTAAATGACTTACATTTATTAATCACTCACTAACCATCCCTGGTGGCTCAGATGGTAAAGCATCTACCTGCAATGCAGGAGACCCGGGTTTGATCCCTGGGTCGGGAAGATCCCCTGTAGAAGGAAATGGCAGTCCACTCCAGCACTCTTCCCTGGAAAATCCCATGGATGGAGGAGCCTGATAGGCTACAGTCCATGGGGTCTCAAAGAGTCAGACACGACTGAGCAACTTCACTTTCACTTTCAACCATCCTTCAACTACAAGGATATCAAACCAGTCTACACTAAAGGAAATCAACACTGAATATCCACTTGAAGGACTGATGCTGAAGCTGAAGCTCCAATACTTTGGCCACCTGATGCCAAGAGCCAACTCACTGCAAAAGACCCTGATGCTGGGAAAGACTGAGGGCAGTAGGAGAAGGGGCAACAGATAATGAGACAGTTAAATGCCAACACTGAATCAACGGACATGAATTTGAGCAAAAGCTGGAGACAGTGGAGGACAGAGGATCCGGGCATGCTACAGTCCACGGGGTTGCAAAGATTTGGACTTGACTTAGTAACTGAACAACAACAAAAAACCATCAGAAGGGGCTTCCCTGGTGGCTCAGTGGTAAAGAACCCACCTGCAATGCAGGTGACACAGGTTCGATCCCTGTGTTGGGAAGATCCCATGGAAAAGGAAATGGAGATCCACTCTAATATTCTTGCCTGGGAAATCCCATGGACAAAAGGAGCCTGGCCTGGTGGCTACAGTCCATGGGGTCACAAAAGAGAAGGTTATGACTTAGCAACTAAACAACAAAATCATCAGAAGGGAAAGCAAACCAGTGTGTCCAGGGTCAGAGAAGCCAGCCTCAGGGAAAAAACCTGCTCCAGAAAATGAATCCATGTTCTAATAATCACATTAGAGTTTGGAAGGGACCTTTTTGCAAGCACCTAATACCCTCTACTTACACATGAAGAACTGGAGACCCACAGAACTAGGTGACCGGCCCAGAGTCCTATAGCAAGAAACGGAGTCAGCTCCTTTTGTGTAACAAACACAAAAGATAACTGCCTTATAAAGCCTCTTAGATGTGCAGGTTCCCACTTCCCTAGGCTTCTGCCAGCTGGACCACCCCGCTCTTTTTCATTTTACCTCTCCTTCATTGCCGGGCTACCTCTACTCCTCCTTCAGATGTCAATGTGGATGCTACTTCCTCCAGGAAGCTCTCCCAGTCCCTCCTGGAGGGTCCGACCGTATTCTATTTCTCTTATCACTACACTGGAGAAGGCAGTGGCACCCCACTCCAGTACTCTTGCCTGGAGAATCCCATGGATGGAGGAGCCTGGTAGCTACAAGTCCATGGGGTCTCGAATAGTCGGGCACGACTGAGCGACTTCACTTTCACGCACTGGAAAAGGCAATGGCAACCCACTCCAGTATTCTTGCCTGGAGAATCCCAGGGATGGAGGAGCCTGGTGGGCTGCCATGTATGGGGTCGCAGAGAGTCGGACACGACTGCAGTGACTCAGCAGCAGCAGCGCTACACTTAAGTCTGCTGTGCTGTGAATGCCCAATCACTTTCTCAGGAAAAGCCGCTCCAGAGACCACCTCCAGCTCTTCACCATTGTATTCCCCAGCAACAGCACAACATCTGACACAAACAGGATAGTAGACCATATGAACAAATACATCAGCACACACCCAACGCGCATTTGCACGCACACACATACAGTCATCATCCTTGTGCTGAAACAATGGCTGTTCCCATATGTAAAACCAAAATTTAGAAACAACTGTTTCAATAGTAATTTCTGTGTCCATCTGAAGAATTCTTAAATGTCATGGCTGCCAAATGGAATGCGCCTCCATTTTAGGCCCTCTGTGAGCCTTGACATCATCCATTTATCAGTGACCTGCTAACTTCACAATGAACCAGACGAAGGCTCACATGCTGAGTGCCCCTCATGCCAAAAGCAGGGGAGTGCGTGGGGGCATTAAAACCATTTATCTACCAAACCCTCTCCAACCTTTTCTGACCCTCCAGACAGTTCACATCATCTTAAAATCCTTGCTGGCCACCTTTGCTGACCTTTGCAGGGGCAAGCCAAGTAGAATAGTCATTAAGGCTCAATTATAAATATCTGTAAGTATGGAACACTATATCCAAGGACTGCTGAGTTAAAACAGCCTAGCCGAACAATAAGCTCACACACTCGGACGTGGGGAACAGATTTTAGATGTATTAACTCTTGCAGCTTTGTGCAAGTTCTGCTTTATTTGACTTAGAATTTCCCAATACCGTGGAAGCAATGGCAATAATTTCTCTTTCAATTTCTTCAGAGAAAAAAAGTTCTTTCTAGAGTGAAGTGAAAGTCACTCAGTTGTGTCCGACTCTTTGCAACCCAGGGACTAAACAGTCCATGGAATTCTCCAGGCCAGAATACAGTAGTGGGTAGCCTTTCCCTTCTCCAGGGATCTTCCCAACCCAGGGATGGAACCCAGGTCTCCTGCATTGTGGGTGGATTCTTTACCAGCTGAGCCACAAAGGAAGCCCAATCTATAGTGGGCTATTCATAAATACTTGGTTAATGTAGGGGTAGTTATAGAAAATTAATATACATGGCATCAAGGGCAGCATTTATGCTAAAAGGAAGTTTGTAATTTATTTTGTATAAATGATTGATCTGAGGGAAGGTAAGAAATGTTCTGATGAGATTTCACATCTTTGGCAAACAGTGTGGTTTGAGAAGATGACCAATAGAATAAAAACATGTTTCCCTTCCCTCTCCCTGCCTAGTCTCTGTCTTTCCTGGTCTCTCTAGACTGCTTCCAGACACAATGGTAAAAGGCCCCACGATCCAAGCCAGCAAGTGGAAGGGACCACAGTTGGGTAAAAACAATACAAAATCTGAGAGGGTGAGAGATTGGGAGAAATCATAAAATATGTTCTATTGCTGAAAGCCACACAAAGAACAGTATTTTCTATACTCAGTAAAATACCGGCTACTTCAAGAGCAAAGCGAAAGGCCACAGCTCCCCTGGGGGTGGAAAGTCCTAATACATGCACACCATACTGCAAGGTCTGCAGAGCTCATGGAGCGACCACAGAGTGGGAGGTGGCCCAGAAGAAGGGGCCTAAAAAGGTGAAGGAGATGAAGAAATCTCCTGAGGACAGTTTAAAATCTGGGAAGAGGAAGGCCAAGTGGGTTTATGACAGCATGGATTGGGTGAAGGCAGACTATATATGAAGTTCTGGGATATTATAGAGGGATACCTTTTTTTCATAAAGAAAAGAAATACTCAAGGTAACATGGAGAAGCCTTGAGAAAACTCATTCCATCTCAAAGAGGAGTAAAAACTGAAAACCTTGAGAACCACCCTGTCTTTCCAGAAAGGTTTCCTTGGTGGCTCTGCTGCACTGGTATACCTAGCCGCTGGGACCACGGCTGACCCAGGAAGGAAATCACCTTTGCTCTGTACTTCCTCTTTGGGGAAAAGATGTCTTTAGATTCCTAGGCCCCCCAACTTTACTCTGGCTTACTCCTGAAGAGGTACAGCTGCTACTAAAACACACCAGAGAAGGCCTCAGTGATCATCACTATTGTGAGAGTATCAGTCCAGGTTCAATGCACGATACTGGATGCTTGGGGTTAGTGCACTGGGACAACCCAGAGGGATGTTATGGGGAGGGAGGAGGGAGGAAGGTTCACGATGGGGAGCACATGTATACCTGTGATGGATTCATTCTGATATTTGGCAAAACTAATACAATTATGTAAAGTTTAAAAATAAAATAAAATTTAAAAAAACAAACAAAAAAAATTTGTCAAACCCTGTGGCAAAACTCCTGTCTTTCTTATTAAAAAAAAAAAAAAAAAAGCGAAGTAGAATAAGACCTTATGAATGACAACCTGCTTTCACCACCTTGAAAAAGAGAAACTCAGTCATGTCCAACTCTTTGCGACTCCATGGACTGTACCCTGCCAGGCCCCTATGTCCATGGAATTCTCCAGGTAAGAATACTGCAGTGGGTAGTGATTCCCTTCTCCAGGGGATCTTCCCAACCCAGGGATCAAACCTGGGTCTCCTGCATTGTAGGCAGATTCTTTACTGTCTCAACCATCAAGGAAGCCCTTTCACCACCTTATCTCATCTGAACTCTGCCACAATCCTATGTAGTTAATTCCCACCAGAGGCATTTACTTTTAACTGATAGGAAAATAAAAACTCAAACATTATGGGATTAGCTCTGTGTTGAAGCACGGGATCCAGGAGAAGAGCCCAAGTCTCTGAGTTCAAGCCCAGTCTTCAGGTCCCCCCGGGCCCACCCTCAGGGACACAGCATGGGTGTTCTGGACCACAGAGGCCTCTGGGAGGGGACCCAGCAGCGAAGAGACTAGAAACTGACAATTTATTCAAGTAGGACTCGGGCTCCCGCGGTCACTCTTCTACAACCACCACCCGCCACCTTACAACCACAAAACCACCCTGCTTTCCAAAGACAGACATGGAGGAAACGGTTGTGGCAGCAAATGAGTACTTATCCAAGGCATTCATTCTGCCCTAAACCATCTGCTCTGGAAAATTCAAATCGGGACCAAATGCATTTTTTTCCTCTTGTGCTTTACCCTCCTGATTAAAAAGATGACAGACAGACTTAGTTCTTTAAATCAGAATTTATGGACTCATGTTGGCCATTACAGTTTTGTTCGTCTAGTTATTTATTCAGAACTTTTCAACCTGGCAGACAGAAAAGATCTAATTTCAGTTGATTCACTGTGTTGTACAGCAGAACCTAACACAACATTGTAAAGCAATCATACTCCAATTAAAGAAAATTAAGCAAAATAAAGATGTTCAGATAAGCAAACAAACAAAAAGTACTAGGTACTTACTTATTGAAGGATTGTAACCGGTGGGTTTAGCAGTATATTCAAAACAGGCCTTAACCTTGAGGCTGTACAAAATCAAAAACATAGTCATTAAGAAATGCCTTACTGCCCTGGAAAAAAAAATCTCAACACATTCCTCATCCTCATATCCCCCCAGGGATGACTGATGAGTAAAATGTTATATACCCACTTGACAAGATTCCTCTTCCCTTTCCCCATTTCTCTTAATCTTCCCCATGGCTCCTCGGGGCAACGGGGTCACCATAAAGCAGAGATATGAAACTGTGGGGGAAGAGTGGATACGGCGCAAATGCTCACCATATCCCACTAGGCGCCCCACAGAGCGTTTTCTGACGGAGATCAATTCTGTTGGGTGTTACTGTGATGGTTTGCTGAATATTAATCACAGGCCGGGATCTGAAGACAAAGGAGAAGACAAGCTCAGCCTTTTGCTATCTGGATGTAAGATGAGCTCACGCACTACACAGGCATCCTCAGATGCTGCATCTTAAAAACCACAGGAAAAACTGTTTCCCGATGATATTCCTGCTCCCCCGTTGCTAAAGAAAATAGCTGTTAACAGACATAATTTAAAACATGATGACGTGATACTTATAAAACTGTTTAAACATGACACATTCAAAATTATCAATTGTTTTATATTAATAATTTTAATATTAATGGAGTTTTTAAACTGAAAGAATAATATGGGCAATATGTAAAAAGTTCCATAGTTTTCAGGTGAATATGTCTCATCCCCACCCAAATTCTCAAGGAGCTTTGCATGTCCTTCCAGACATATCAGTCTGGTTCAGTTAAAAATACTATTTAAAATTAAATATAAAACAAGCATTTCTTTTTAAGTGGGAGTTTTTCATGCTTATTGGTCTGCATGTTGCTTTTTCTCATTCACATTTCAGAGGTCTTCTCATATCTCTACACACAAATCTAGTTGTTTCTCACAGCTGGTGGTGTTGCATATACCAATGGAACATCATTTATTCAACCAGTCCCTTAATCGGTGGACATTTATAATTCTGTAAGGCTTTCAGCTGACAAACATCCTTGCATATACATCTATGTACATGTATGTGTCCTAAGTTTATTCATCTGTTTATCTGTAGGATAAATTCTTAAGCAGAATTTCTGAGTCAAACAATATATGCATTTTTAATTCTGGGTAATCTTGCCTCCCCCTCAAAAAAAGCTCCAAAAAGGTTATACCAACATACATCTAACATTCTGGGGTGCTCACTACCAGGATTTCTACACATATGTGCATTTTAGTACTCTAGGCAAGTCCTGACCTTACAGGTCCCCATCTTACAATATCTGAGCTTCCTATCCTCCCTGGGACTCTGCTATCTCCAACCTCACGTGCTTGCTAGTACTGACCACAACTTTCCTACCGCCACAATATCTCTATAAGCAAAGCCTGGAATCCTTTATCCTTTCCTATCTCTGCCTTAACCCAACCTCACAGACACACAAGCAGCAGAATCCTACACCTTTAGTCCTTCTCACCATGTAAAATCATCATCTTTCTCCCTTATATATTCTTCCCTACCCGCCACAGCGGGTCACCAAGGGCCTATGGCTTGATCCCTGCACCACTGGCACAGGAACGCTAGGGTGTGGCGGTTGGGGTGTGAAAGGGCTGGGCAGGCGGTACACCTCCCGCCTCTGGCACTCCCCACATGAACTCAGAGTGGCTTCTATGGTTCCATTGCCACAGGGATTCAGTCACACTGACTTCGGTGGGTTTGTGGTAAACCCAGCCATCCTGGAGAATAGTGTTCCACAGGAAAATGTATTCCAAATTCCTAAGGGCTAGTCTGAACTTCTGGAACCAATCTGTCTGTAGGCCAGACAGAGCGTGAGTACCTTCATGGGGAAGGCAGGAGCCAATAAAAGGGCAAATGATGCTCACATTTTTTTCATTTCCCTTTATCTTAATTGTTTCTCTTTCTATTGTTATTTTACACTGGAGATACTGCAGGTTTGGTTGCAGACCACAGCAATAAAGCAAAGACTGCAATAAAGGAGTCACTTGAATTTTTTGGTTTTCTATAAGTTATGTTTTCAGTATACTGTAGTCTATTAAGTTGCAAGGGAATTATGTCTAAACAATGTACCTGCCTTAATTAAAAAATATGTTATTGCTAAAAAAAAAGTGCTAATCAGCATCTGGGCCTTCAGGAATTCATAGCAGTAATATCCAAGATCACCATAATTAAAGTAATAATAAATGAAAAAGTTATAATAATAATAAATGAAAAGTGTTACAAGAATTACCAAAATGTGACAGAGAGATATGAAGTAAACACATGTTGGGAAAATGACACCTTGCCACAGCCTTCAATTTTTTAAAAAACAAAAAACTGCCACAGTATCTATGAAGTACAGTAAAACAATGTGCAATGAAATGAGGTATGCCTGTAGGTATGTTTCTAAAGTTTTGAGAGCATATTTAGAAGGCAAAAAGTTCATAAATGTTTTAATACCAGTTGCTACAGATGCTAGAGTGTTTTACATATAATAGTACTAAGGCTTTGGTACGGCATACATTTCAAAATAAATATTTTAACACACACTTCTGCCTAAATCCTGTTTTTAAACATACAATATACACAATTTTCAGAGCACATTATATATGGAATCGTAAAAATGCCTTTTAACACATAAAGCAAATCTTACTGCTCAGCTGTCTTGTGTTTAATTGGCATTTACTTATTAAGTATCATAGTACTAGCATGATTTAGTGGAGACTGACATTGGGAAGATTTAGGTACCATGCCCTGCTCTCACAGGATCCAGGCTCAAAAGCACAGGAAAGTCCTGGGCTTCTGTTTTTATTTGTAAAATAGGAAAGTTATCTTATTAGCAAAGGCTTTTGAAATTCATTTTCATACTATCTATGAGGAAAGAAGGAACATGTATAGAGGATTCACAGTCAACCTACTTATGGGGACAGGAAAGTAAAGGTATTAAAATATCAATTACATACAGATACAAATATTTAACTGGCTAAAGACGTTATCTTCTGGGAAAGTCTTGGTAACCAACTTTTGTTACAGGAATTCAAGTCTTCTTGACACCAGAGGTATGTATCTCAAACTAGAAGTTCAAATTGCTTTTTGATGGAAACTGCTGAAGTAATCAAATGTTATACTATACTCTTCTACCTTTTAAAAATGTTGACTATTTTAAGGTTAATACCTAACACATGAACAGAGAGAAACAGGCATATAAAGGCAGTAACAGACATACATTCAAACTATTTTTTTATCTTCTTCCTTTGGCCTAATATTCCAGATACATTTTTCTCCACTTACTTTCACATGTCCCACTTTTGCCATCTGTAATGTCTCTTCTGGTTCTTAGCTTTCTCATAAAATGACTTTCATAGATCTTGCCATTTAACTAGAAGACTATTTTTCTATAGTATTTTATACCACATTATATAAATGCACAGTATATTCTGTCTTTTTTAAAGTAGTATTATCCTCAAAAGTATCCTGGTGTCATTTTATTATCCGCAGGGGTTTTGGTTAGTATACTCTTTTAGATATAGAGGCTACATCTACGCTTGGCATCCTTCCAGAAGAATACAGAGCAACGACAGTACCAAGTGTACACATGACATACAGATTATTTTTCGTTTAGGGTTTCACTGAACATCGCTGCCCATTTCTTTGAAAAAATTCTTCAGATAAAAATGACTGTAAAGCCAAATAGTTTTTTTAAAAAACAAACAAACAAAACCAATGAACCCAAATGGTTCATTTTCACCAATGATCAAAGAACTGCAAATTCAATCAAAAGATGAGATCACACCACAGTGGCAAAAATTAGATTCATCCTGTTGGGTGTCAGTAAAGGTGTGAGAAAATGGGCCCTCTGGTAGGTTGCTGCTGTGAACATAAATTGCTACAACATTTCTGTGGGTATATGTAAGGGTTTCCCAGGTGGCTCAGTGGTAAAGAATCCATCTAGCTGCCAATGCAGGAGGTGAGAGTTCAATCCCTGGGTCAGGAAAATCCCCTGGAGGAGGAAATGGCTACTCACTCCAGTATTCTTGCCTTGGAAATCCCATGGACAGAGGAGCCTGGCAGGCTTCAGTCCATGTGGTTGGAGTTGGAGACTGACTGAGTATGCATATACACACATGATGAATACAAAAATGTGCTAACCTTGATCCCAGCAATTCTATTTCTAGGAATTTTTCTTTAAAAAAAATCCATTACATGGAGATATATATACAATACACCATCTAACACACTGTTTATAATAGCTAAAAGTCACAGACTATCTAAAAATTCCATCAACCAAAGACTCATTAAATGCGTATTATGGAATAACATTGAGCTTTTAAAAAGAATAAGATTGATATATCTGTATTAACAAGGAGAGAAAATGGAAGAGGTTGATTTTTACAAACCAGAATAGAGGAGAGCAGTTACAGTACGGCTGTTTGATGATACCCTAGAAGTGCAGAGAGACTCAAAACTATTAAAAGTTGTTTGATGGAAGGAAAGAATATTGGAAAACTTGCACTTAACTGCAATTCTGTATTAACATTTTATAAAAAAAAACAAAAAAAAGAATGTGCTACTTTTTAAATTAAAAAAAAAATGTTTTGCACAATTTTTCCTGGCAATTTCCAGCAGTGATGGAATTGTTGGGATAAGGCCACTGAGACACAGCTGATGGGCAAACCGCTGCAGCCTTTCTGGAGATCATTTTGGTTGAAGGAATCACAAGTCTTAAAACACACATGTGCTTCAACTTTGCAACTCACTTTCAGGAAGTTATCTTAAGGAAATAATCTAGGACATGAAGAAAAGTAAGGATGCTTACCAGCTTTGTGTATCAAGGAAGTAAACCACCAAACCTGGAAAGCAATCTAACTGTCCAATGACGGTATGCTGCTGCTGCTGCTGCTGCTAAGTCGCTTCAGTCGTGTCCGACTCTGTGTGACCCCATAGACGGCAGCCCACTAGGCTCCCCCGTCCCTGGGATTCTCCAGGCAAGAACACTGGAGTGGGTTGCCATTTCCTTCTCCAATGCATGAAAGTGAAAAGTGAAAGTGAAGTCGCTCAGTCATGTCCAACTCTTCGCGACTCCATGGACTGCAGCCTACCAGGCTCCTCCATCCATGGGATTTTCCAGGCAAGAGTACTGGAGTGGGGTGCCATCGCCTTCTCCAGTATGACAGTATGGCAGTTGTTAAATAAACTATGACCCAAAATAAACAACCCAAAATTTGTTAAATAAACACATGACCCATATGATGTCTCAGGCAACCGTTAACTTCATTTCAGAAAAGTACTCAATGACAGGGAAATAACCCACTATGCGTTATACTCACTCACAGAAAAAGGCCACTATTCATTTCAAACCAGCAAAAGCAGGTTACAAAACTATATGTATATTACAATCTCAATTTTGTTAAACATAGGTGTATATTCACAGGAAAAAACCTAGAAGGATATAAACCAAAATTTTGGAGTTTCTTAATAGATGGTAAAATACAGTACATTCATTTCCTTCTTTAAATTCTTTATACGATCAAATTCTTTGTTTCAGTTTTTATAAATGTAAAGGTAAAAAATTTCCACCAGTTCTGACCTTTTAAAAAAATTAGTTCAAAATTATACAAAGACTTTACAAAATAGGTTTTTATTACATTGTTGTACTACTCTCAAGAGAAAAAAATATTCAAAACTCATACAAGACTTTGCCTTTGAAGTACAGTTGTTACAAATTTCAATTCAAAATGTCAAAAAAAACCAACAACTCTAGTATAAGCAGATTTACCAAACAAGCTTAAAGCAAGAGATTACACACCTGAAAATAGTCACCGAATCTGAGAGGGAACCAACAGCAACATCAGGGTAGGAATTTCTATCAAGGTCCATGTTTCCAGCAATTGAATATCCAAAAAAGGGTGATTTACCCTCAAGAACCTGAAATGAATAGGGCATCAGAACGGACACCTGGCTACTAAAATAAGCCTTTTATTTATGCTTTGAAGATAAGTCTCTTTTGAACTGAAGTTAAAGAGTTTACTTACAAATTATATTAAATCACAACTGAATTATAAATAAGCATACACATGATCAAACATTTCATGCATTTTATTTTCACAGAAGTTACCTGATTTATGTTGTATCTCAAAAGACAAAGAGAATTTTTGATAACCTTATGTACCATATTAAGTCAATCAGTGTATTTCAAACCAAACTTCTCTTCCTGCCCTCCAAATGTCTTATTTTCCTCTAAAGCAATTTTTAGATTTTGGTATCTGATTCTCTATGCAATTACAATCATCTCTTATGTTTGTCCAGTTTCATCCCTTCTTAATATGCTACTAAAGGAAATATATCACATTCCATCTCCTTATGCTGCCAGGGTAGAACAGTCTTTTCCTTTGGCTTAGTTGGATTTTTAATTTACCAAAGAAATTTTACAGTTTAAAACAAGCAGCTCATTGCATTTAAATCTATTTACAAGCTATTTTCTAATACATATTTTTATAAAACCAAAGTTCATACAATTTTAGATTTGTAAGTAACACATGATTAGTGTGAAAATTCACGTAAATCTAAACAATCCATTGGAAAGAAAACTACTGAGACCTTAACTATAGAAATCCAAGTTATCTGGTTACCTGTGTTGGTTTGGTATTTATTCCATTCGCAGATCCATGGTAGATAAAAACCTTCCCCTTACCATCATAGGGTGCTCCAACCGCAATATCTGTTAACAACACCATGTTTTAACAAACGTCACATTTTAAAAGCATTCCAATACAATGTTTTAAAATATGTCATGAGCACACACTATTTTAGACAATCACATAATCTATAAATCATGACCATTTCACAATCTATTTCTCTACCTGGGTAGCCATCTTGATTAATATCACCAATATTTTTGACTGCAATGCCAAACATAGAATCTTTGGTTCCATTAAGACGAATCGGCTTGACGTTATTCCATCTGCCTTGCTGGTTAATGTAGACATACGCTGCACCTCCAACTTCTCCACTTCTATCAAAATACTGTGGGGCTCCAATAACTATATCTTGCCACCTGAAAACATAATGAGGGGAAGAACTGTGAACCACTGGCCAAAATACCAGCAAGCTTAGGGAGAATCCCACATGAACGGGTACTAAGGACACAGAGATACGATAAAAAGGACCTCAAATCTGGAATTTATATCTCATCAATTGAAGTATTTTTTTAAAAAACTAGGTAGCCTCTAATAACACCCAAAGGAGAACATCAACAGTAAGAACTTGAAGCCAGTTTCCAAGTTACAACTATAGTGCAGAGAGACTCCCAGTGAAGATTGCACTCCCTTCCACCTTTGACCTTCTACCCAAGACCCAGATTGGCACCACCCACCACAGACCTTTTTATCGACTTTGTCACCAATCCCTACTTTCAACAGGACATTCTGGCTGCTCCAAAATCCCCTTAAGACACCACAGAACAGAACCACGTAGGTGTCATTTTTTTTTTTTTAGTTAAATTTTAACTCTCACAGACCCATGATCCTAGGACATAGTAAAAACTGAAGACTGAAAATGTAATCCTACATCCTAGGGAGGGTAACGAATGTCTGCTACCAAAATATAAGTGAGGAAGACTGATGGGATGGTAAAAATTTGGCAGCGGAAATATCCTTTCCATCAACTAACCTGGAAGGGTATTCCCTCTCAACACCTATAGCAGCCAGAGCAGCGATGAGCTCTTTGCAAATGTAAAATAACCTCAGCGGCTCTTACCCGTCTTTGTTGAGGTCCACCACTGCCACGTCATAGCCAAACGAAGAAGCCAGCCCTTCCCCATCAAATATGTGCTCAGGGAGAAGGTGCGCAGACTTCAGGTCTCTTTTAAGCAAAACCACCGCTCCACTATGATTGGCTCTAGGAGCACCAGACACGAAAGTGATCTCATCTTTGGAAACAATACCTTTCCCCGAGTCCAAAGAAAAGCCTAGAAAAACAAAACATGGTACTTATCAACTCTTGTTTTTCAGGAGGTATCTAACACTGGTTACTTCATCACTACCTGTCGTTTCCCACCACTCTCCTTCTGACCCTCCCCACCAGCTATCACATCTATGATAAGAATTACAGAACCAAGAGATTTGACTCAAGCACAAAATAGTAGGTATTTCCCTGTTAAGGCCTTTTAAAAAAGCACCTGTGCTAGTTAGCATTTGTGTAACTTCAATCATGAAGCATACATGCTACTTAAGAATCAGTTCAAACTCCATTCCAATACTGAAACTGCTGTAAAAGGAGATCAAGCTAGATACTAAATTATCCAGGGAAAGTTACATCCTGTACACCAAGATGCAACCTGACACAGCATAACTGAGTGCCTATGGGTCTTGCTATAATGCAGTGATTAGTAACTTGTATATTCATCAATCTCTTTGGTCATCAGGCAATAAAAGAATGCTAACAACATTAATATACCACAGCCAGCATTTTACTCCTTAGGGCCAACTTAGTTCTCAGACACAAACATGCAAACAAAACCATGACTGATGAGATTTGAGAACCTAGCGTAAACAATAGAGGTGAGCAAGTTGTCATCTGTATCAATTACACACTTGTGCAGAGGGCAGAAAAACATTAGAAACCTCATTATAAAGCATCAGGTAGGATGTCAGATTACCAGCTGAGGTTAAATGGCAAGCAGACACAAATGTCCACGCATCAAAATTGTCCAAATAAAGCAAATCTTCCTATGTGAAGACGAGGCAGATGCAGAATACTATAAGCTCACCCTTTTAATTGGGTTTTATTTATGAAAAGCATCACCGCTACTGTTGCAGTTCTCAAATTGTGAAGCGTGTTGAAAAACAGGATACAAGTTTATAAAGGAGACACAATTGAACCCAGCTCTGGAAGCCATTCTGGCTGCAGAGCCTCAACTGCAGCATGCTTTTTGTGTGTGCTTCACTTGAAATGAAATAGAAAATAAAAAGATTTATGCTCTGTATGGATCAAAAAAAAAAATTCTTAAATGACCATGACCAAGACCATTTATTTGTCATCTCAGAGGTCACAAACCTAGGTAGCTATTCATCATCACATCAGGGGATGTGTCGGGCTGCTCCCTGGGAGGCTGTGTTTTATAAACAAACTGATCGGGATCTGTATAGGAAACGCTGGTCAAAAACAGCAGGCCTGTACACATGCACGGGACGGAAGAGATTGAAGAAAAAGCAATTATGCTTGGTAAGAGGCACACCGGCTACTGCCGTGCTCGCAATGTTGAGGCCACTGCTGCATCCGGCAAGCCACCCTCTTTGCCAGCTTCTAAACCTCATGCAGATCATTTTCCTCCTAAAACCTGCTGATTTTTTCGAAATGACAGATGCACAGACAGCCAAAATGTAACAGTACAAATGTGACACTATTCTCCCCACCCCGACCCAGTACCCGCTTTTGAGGAAATCCATTCTGAAAGTGGCAAATGTGTTTAATAAAAAAAAGTTTAATAGTTTCACATGTTCCAGTAGACACTAAGATAAAATCCATGGGCATCTATCTTATGAACCAAAGTGTTGGCTTCTTGACCAGAGCCATTAAATTGAAATGGCATAAATTAAGTAACTCATTTGAAGAGACTGTTAAAATTTATTCAATTAAAATATTGGTTTACTGAGAGTATTAATATTTACCTTGAAAAGAATTTTGCCCTGGAAAATCCTATTTAATAATTGAGACTGCAAACCACTCAGCCCTGTGTTCCCCTCCTGTCCTGCAAAGCCACTGAAAGCATTCACATACCCAGCTGCTTCCCATCCTGTCCCAATCATTTTCATGAGCATGTCTTCCCTTGGCTGGGGGAGTATTAATTGTGTGACCTTGGACTAGGAAATTCATTTCCCTCAGTGACAGGCACTTTTTCCCCCATCAGCAAAAGGAAAATAATATTTATTTTATAATATAGTTGGAAAGAACAAATAAGACCTATAAAGTAGTAATAGTGTGTGATTTATAGCATACAGTAGGTGCTTAACAAGTGGTAAGTATAAGTTTTCTCCATTCTATGTCTTCACATCAAATTCTTAATTTAGGGGTGGGGGAGTTTCTGAAAAGTTTTTTTTAATTAACAGTATGTTTATACATATCTATATAATTAGAACCATTTTTAAAGAATATGTTTATTAATACCTTATTTAGAATTATTTTTAGATCTACACCCATTTTTTTCCCCTTTTTAACCTTCCATTGTTCTAGTAAGATCTCCAGCATATGGTACTTATCTATTTTTTAAAAAGAACAGGATACTATTTAGATTTAGTAGATTTTTTACATTTTTTTCCAAGAATTACACAGTAATTATTCTTTATGTCAACTCATACCAAGAATTAAAGCTTTTAAAAGCCTTTGTGTAATTACCATAATGCACATGAATAATTTAGGACACCCATTAGTAACGCAAACAAGCGTTAGGAGTTAAGGAATTGGCACTTAGACCACAATCTGGGTGTCCTCAGAGCTGCTTTAGCAGTGCGGCTCTGGCTCGGCTGGAAAGCCCCCATGCCACCTGCCAGGGGCCTTCTGACAATCCAGAAGCGAGGCCAACCCCTGGAGAAGGGCAGTCACAAAGGATGGACCTGGAGGTCTTGACCTGCCACTTACGAGTAACTTCATAAATGTAGCTCTTCAAGAGTAGCTCTCCAAAAAGAGACTCTGAACGGAGAGGGAAGACAACTCGGCCTCTTGCTTACAACCACGCGTGGTGTCATGGCTGCATGGACCGCCTGGTGCGGGTTACAGAAGCGGACATTAGCTCGGGAAACAGACCTCCACGCAGGACAGAAGACTTTAGGAGACGGTAGGTTTCCTCCTGCTTTGAGGCAGCTCAGGTCAGATACCCCAAGAATCAGTCAGAATACCTCAGGGATCACCAAGCTTTAAATTCCACTAAATGCAGCCACAGGCCCCCAGCCCCAATCTGGCCTTTTCTCAGCCTCACAGTCCAGGGTCCTGTGACAGCAGTGTCACACAGAGGCATCTGAGGAGATAGGCATGTCATCTACTCTCGTTCCTACCTAAATAACTGTTAGCAGGAACAGGAACTAGACTTTCATCATGGTCAGTCTCTCCACCAACTTCATAAGGCCCATCTTCAAAGATGTTCATGTCAAAAAAAGTGTTATTCTTTTGCTCTACACGAACAATCCCTAAAAGAATGAAATGGTAAAAAAGAAAAAAAAATGAAGATGAAACAAAATAAAATAGATGGTTCTAATAAACATTCCTGATGTTATCATTAAGTTCAGAAAGAAAAGTTTGGAGGAACAAAAGGCAGAAGATGATTTTTGAGGTTATTAAAGTTAAAAAATCCTGTTTGTGTAGATTTTTACATCAAACAAAATTGTTCTAGTAATAAAAAAATGCCCACGTGTTTTCATGAATTATCTTTATAATGCCATGAAAATGGAATTATAGATGGAAACTGGAATGTTTAATTAACTAAACCTACAGAAAACTCTTTAATTATATGAACCTGATATATTTTACATTTTCTGTAATCCTAAATCAATTTACCTTCTTTACTATGGTGTGAAAGCGAGATTAGTATTTTGATATTTTCTTCCAATCATTTTTAACCAGAGATTTTAAATTTTCAAAAATTTTTCAGACCTAATCATTGAAAAGAGAAGATCTCACATAATAAGTCCACTATATCATTTTTTTAAGTGGTAACGTTTTAAAGTCAGCATTTACAAAGCAGGCAAGAGGTATTTCCCATAAATTAAAACATACATAATTGGTGGGTGTTTTTATTTTGTTTTACTATGTATGGCATCTCTTGCCAAAATAAAACTGTTTCTAAATTCAGTGTGTTATTAGGTCAAGATAACCCAACAAATGCTGCTATGTGGAAGATTCAGCTGAGGGTGGTAGCCTAAGGAAATTATTCCCACAGGTTGCTATGAATGAACATACCCAGGAAGGTGTACAAGGACCATTCCTAATAGAAATCAAAACTCCGAAATTTTTGAATGAGCAATGAAAATTTTTCCCAAGATTTTTCTGACTATAGAAAATGTTAGAACACAGAATTTATTATAATAAATTTCTCCCCCAAAAATCTTATTTCTGAATCAGATGTATTTCTCTTCGCTATGAATTAGAATTAGGTAAATTGTCCTTTATAATAGAGCGGTTTTCTAAACCTGCTTAATTTCTTCAGAAGTTGAACTTTTATTACAGGGGCACTGACCATGTTCCTCCAGGCAAAAAATGTAATGTTGCGCCCTTCACCTACATCTCGAGATTATTTAAACAATACCATTCAATAACCTTTCCACAAGTTATCTGCGATCATCTCAAATTTTCCTAATTTCTCATCTGTCTTTCTAACTACCCTGCTTTATTAGCAAAACGTAGCCCAAGTAACACATGACTAAAGAAATGTCTGTATCAATACAATATTATTTGTATACAACACCACTCAATTCTTCTGTTTTCAGATCCCTACGTGAAAATTAAAACTTTCATGAGATAAGCAAATACAAAACAGCAAAACCTAATGCTAACTATATTTTTACCAAAGGAAGTTAATTAGTTATATGAATGTAAATTGCTGGCAGAAGGAAAAAAATCTTAGAACATACATGTGACGATTGTTTTTAAAAATCAGAATTAAGATATGTTAGTAATCCTACTCTACTTCTATAATATAAAAAATGCCTTATGATATATTCTGTTTTAATTTTAAATGTACTAAATCATGGTGCATAGGCAGAAATTACGCAGTCATTCTCATCTCCATTTCTATAAATATCCAGCATACCTTTCCAGTTGTAAGTGCCTGGGGCTCCAAACGCAATGTAATGGAAGTCTTTAGTAAAAGTAGCTGCTACACCTTGCTGGCAAGAACCAAATTTTTCATGACCTCTCAACCGGCCATCACAAAAACTCCAGTCTCCTCCATCCATATCATCTTCAATCCTGAGATTCTGACTTAGGACGTAGCACCTTCCAAAGATGTCTCGGGATTCCTGCTTCGTATTAACATGTTGTCTTTTTTCATATCGATGAGCACATGTCTGCAAGCAGATGAATAAAGTAGCTCACATGTGTTGGCAAACCTGACGTTTTTCACTACAAACCAATGAAATTGTCAACAATCAAGAGGTTAATTCTAAATGGGATGTTAAATGTGCCCTCATCCTGAGACCAGGTCAGAAAACCAGCAAATATTCCCCAAAGTTGCCAGAAGGAGACCATTATCTAGCACAGGACTTCTGTCTTACCGTCACCCAGAGAATAATGCTGCAATCTAAATACTGAAGGCCAATCTGTAATCCCCTGGAGAAGGAAATGGTAACCCACTCCAGTACTCTTGCCTGGGAAATGCCATGGACAGAGGAGCCTAGCAGGCTACACAGTCCACGCGGACGCAAAAGAGTTGGATATGACTTCGTGGGACTTCCCAGGTGGCGCTAGTGGTAAAGAACCTGCCTGCTAATGCAGGAAACATGAGAGACGCAGGTTTGATCCCTGGGTCAGGAGGATTCCCTGGAGGGCATGGCAACCCAGTCTAGTATTCTTGCCTGGAGAATCCCATGGACAGAGGAGCCTGGCGGGCTACAGTCCACAGAGTCGCACACGACTGAAGCAACTTAGCACACATGCACACATACGACTCAGTGTTTAAACGACAACAGTCTGCAATTCACAGGCAATTTATGTGTAAATTTACTTGTCACATAAACAATGGGAAACACCTTATTTCATCTTCTCAATTTAATTGGCTTTTAGTGGCTACATAAACCTTGTGTGTATTCATGAAAAGAAGGAACATGTTCCAGGGGAGAGAAATTATGGACATATTTTCACAGGAATTGGGCTAAAACAAAGGCATTTTCCTTTTATCCATACTATTTCCTCATAATCAATCCTATCTTAACTTATTCTTTAAACTCTGAGATTAAGTTTATTTTCAAAGGCAGAGAGAAGCCTTTTAAAAAGGCAGAGAAAAATCATACTGCCGGGAGAGACTAAATAAACTCTAATTTTCACATATGGGTATTCATGGCCACCCTCCATATAACACAGGCTGAAAATACTTTACAATGTCCAAGTCAATATCCTATAATGCATCTTCTCAGATGTAAAAATTCAATACTTGGTAAAATTCTCATTTTTCTCAAAATTCTACACAAATTTGTTACAGCAACCAGATTTTGAAAGAGACAGAAATTTCATCGTGATCCAGTCTGGCACCTCCAAGGCCACCTAACACATTCCATCGAACAACCCTTTTTTCTCGGCTACCACTTCTATCTGAAGTAGCCCAGAAAATAAAGAGTTTAAAATGATCTGAT
The DNA here is from genome assembly GCF_032452875.1 of Bos javanicus. Lineage (NCBI taxonomy): Eukaryota > Metazoa > Chordata > Mammalia > Artiodactyla > Bovidae > Bos > Bos javanicus. Next base: position 24,195,145 of record NC_083869.1, read on the forward strand.
CCTTACTTTGCATGGCCAGTCCCATATTTTTGTAACTCATCTATAATAGCTGCATAGTTCCTAGGACAAAAACCATGTACGGATGATCTGATCCTTACTTTGCATGGCCAGTCCCATATTTTTGTAACTCATCTATAATAGCTGCATAGTTCCTAGGACAAAAACCATGTACGGATGATCTGATCCTTACTTTGCATGGCCAGTCCCATATTTTTGTAACTCATCTATAATAGCTGCATAGTTCCTAGGACAAAAACCATGTACGGTTTTGCTTTGCTTTTTCAAGACCACCTAAAGTTGCAGGGACATTCAGTAAAGGCTTTTAAGTAAGGTTTTTGGATCTAAACGTTATAAGGAAAAGCAGCTTGTAGAGCCATTTCAAAGTAAATCAGGAATCCCAGAAAAAGTAATGGTTTGATTTCGTCTTGACATCAATTCCTGCTGTATAGCAGTCAGTTTTCTAGAATGTACACTCTAGGCAGGCGGAAGCTGTCTGCTCTGTTCACTGCTATAAGCCCAGCACTAGCACACAACAGGCACTCAGCGCGGAATGGACACATCTCTCTATACTTACCACAACTTTGCCGCCTGGACCCTGGCTTTGGACAGTGACTCCCATCCACTGATCTTCCTTGCTTTCCGATGAAGGGTCAGCTGTGGAGAAAGCAACATAGGTCACACACACAGCTAGGACTTCAAAGCTACTGCAACAGGCCATGAACCAATTAATGAGCAAAAATGTAAGAAACAGCTTCTAAACTGCCTTGATTCTAAGTCTAAGTACTTAGTAAGTGCAGTTACTCAATCCATAAAAATTACTTTCCATCTTAAGAAAACAGGTGAGTGGTTATTGGTATGAATGTTTCACCAAATTCTTTACATAAAATATATAATTCTACCTGGTGGCCCCTCACCTTCTGACATCCAGAGTCCCAAGTACAGAAAAGACCCTCCAAACTAACAAAAAGGGAGTTACTTCTCTACATACCCTCAAATGTGTTACCTAATAGCATGAACTTTGCTTTTCTTTACTGGAGATGGGAAAACAAGGCCTCAGATCCACTTTCTATCTATTGATGAAAAAAAGTAAAGTGATATATTTATTTTTACCTCCTCCTTCCAAAAAGGAGAGAGGGAAACCAAAAATCTCATCATGTGCTCTTCAGCATCAGTTTGAGCCTACTGTATAACCCTACATCCAAAATTTTGCCTTCCTTAATGAGAAGGCAGGCATGATTTTCAATTTTGAATCATTACGAAAAGATCAAAATTAAACAACTTTAGGTAGGCAGAAGGAAAAATGCCAAAATGTTAAATAAATAGGGATTATCTCTACATTATCTGTGGGTTTGGGTTTCTTTCTTTATAGTTCAATGTTATTTACAGATTTCTCACAATTAACATATATTATTTTCCAATCAGTTAAAAAAATTGTTGCTAAAAAGATTAAAAAAAAAAAAAAAACAAACAAGAGAAGAACATAAACATGAAGCTGCAAATCTGCGTCGACCAAGAATGCCAAGTTAGGCTTGGCTGCAGCTTCTCAGGACACCAATTGCTCTGCCTACCACACAGTCTATACAAAACAAGCCTCTATCTGAGACAGTAGGGAAATTTTATCCATGTCGTCCAGCTCTCATTTTAGAGAGATCTTATATTTAACAGCCTTTCTCCCTAATATTTTAACAGCAAATGAGAACTTTTGGCTGCTGAGTACAGGATACACATTCAATTTTCTGAACCATTTTTCAACAGTCTCCTGTAGAACCTCAACACATCACTAGGTGGCAATATCAATACACCATACCAGTTTGGAAACCAGGGTTGGGGAGACAGCAAAAACAGGGCAGCCAAAGTGACTTAAAAAGTAAATGTTTTCAGGGCAAGCAAGAAACAGTCAAGGCCCATGCAATTAAGAGAGGCCTCCTCTCCAAGAATAAATGCTTGTCCCCCTCTTTCCTTCCTCTTGGAAAGGCCAAGTGGGTTGGCCAAAGGAACACTGAGCAAGCACAGAACACACCGTCGTTATCAAATTCAATTCGCGTGCACGGCCCCCGGGAGGTGATGTCGCAGCTGTACAAGCCTCCTGTTCTGTTGGCCTTCTGCAGTGGAAGGGCCACTGCACGGGGAGCCCCCACGAGCAATCTGTTGACGAAACAGAGAATTTGGAGATTTGAGCTGAATATGCATTTAACATTTAGAGACAGAGCCAAGAGATACTGGAATTATTCTCTTGTCAAAAAGCCGCCTAATTCTCTGCCAGTTTAGGTGGTGAGAGAGAACAAAGGCAGAGCCCGTGGCACACAAACAAAGATGCAAGTAAAGCACAAGAAGAGGGGTTGTTGAAACAGGTGAAAGATACGCCCGTCTCTCACAGTGTCAGCAGCTCGCTGCCGGGCACGAGTCTGGTGTTTTAGAAGACACTTTCCACAGAGCTTGCCCCCTACACCTAAGCCAAGGACATCACAAGGAACTCAGACAAAACAAACACTCCCTCACTGGGGGAGAAAAATGGTCACATTAAACTGAAATGATAATACGTCTGTTTCTAACAGTGTCTTCTTAGGGTGGGGGCGCGGGGTTCAAAGGTAATTTTTGAATATCCCCCAGGTTTCCAGTTTATATACTGTTTAGTTGATTAAACCAGGTGGCCACTGGACTGAGGTGGGTCTAAGGCTATGGCAGCCTATGGATGCAAACTGAAATCCCAGCCTGTAAATGTCTCAAGGTTACAAAACCAAACCCAAGGGCAACCGATCACAAACAGGCGCACCCAGACGGTAAGCCAATCGAATCATTTCCTCGCTTTGCTTCCTTACTGTCCTTACTTTCTGTGTCTTTCCCTGCTCCTGCTGGTTCGACACTGCTAGGTTTGCACTGATTTCTGCTCAAATAAACTTGTCAAGTTTTTAATATGCCTCAGTTTACCTTTTAACAATTTAGATTTGGAACCAAATCTTTGCCCGAGACACAACTCGACTGAATTACTGTTTTGTAGCCTCTTTCTGCATCAATTCTCACTTTCTGGTACTTGGTCATCTTGACAAGCTCTTCTATCATCCAATCAGTCTCCACCAAGGATTCAGGGATGGTCTGAGAGTACCTTCTATGCAGTAGGCACCACAATGTTCCCTCTCCCCTCCCACCTCACGGTTCTTGCCACCTCCAGTAAGACAGGATTCTAAGCTAAACCCACAATCCTTAAAAGCTGACTGCTTCTCAGCCAATGGGATCTTTAAAGATCCACTATCTTTCTGCTGTGTTCTTTTGCTAATGCCTTTATTTTTTTAATTGAAGGATAATTGCTTTACAGAATTTTGTTGTTTTCTGTCAAACCTCAACATGAATCAGCCATGGGTATACATATATCCCCTCCCTGTTGAACCCCCCTCCCATCTCCCTCCCCATCCCACCCCTCTAGGTTGATAGAGAGCTGCTTTTGAGTTTCCTGAGCCATACAGCAAATTCTGTTGGCTACCTATTTTACATATGGTAACGTAAGTTTCCATGTTACTCTTTCCATACATCTCACTCTCTCCTCCCCTCTCCCCATGTCCATAGTCTATTCTCTGTGTCTGTTTCTCCACTGCTGTCCTGTAAATAAATTCTTCAGTACCATTTTTCTAGATTTCGTATATGTGCATTAGAATACGATGTTTATCTTTCTCTTTCTGACTCACTTCACTTTGTATGATAGGTTCTAGGTTCATCCACCTCATCAGAACTGACTCAAATGTGTTCCTTTTTATAGCTAAGTAATATTCCATTGTGTATATGTACCACAACTTCTTTATCCATTCACGTGTCAATGGGCATCTAGGTTGCTTCCATGTTCTAGCTTTTGTAAATAGTGCTACAATGAACAAATGAACAATGGGATACATGTGCCTTTTTCAGCCCTGGTTTCCGCAGGGTTTATGCCTAGAAGTGGGATTGCTGGGTCATATGCTGGTTTTATTCCTAGTTTTTTAAGGAATCTCCATACCATTTTCCATAGGGACTATATCAATTTACATTCCCACCAACAGTGCAAGAGTGGTTTCCTTTTCTCCACACCCTCTCTAGCATTTATTGTTTGTAGACTTTTTAATGATGGCCATTCCGACAAGTGTGAGGTGACATCTCATTGTGGTTTTGATTTGCATTTCTCTAGTAATGACCAATGTTGAGATTGGCCATCTATATGTCTTCTTTGTAGAAACATCTGTTTAGGTCTTTCGGTTGCTAATATCTTAATTACCATCAGTTTTACAGTCTTTGGGGTCTGGCTAACTGACAACAAGGAAAAGAAATAAAGAGAAAAGGATATACACCAGACACTGGACAGAGAGAAACAGAGCTGAAAGAGCAACCAGGCTAGATCTGGGAAAAACAGCTGGGAACACAAATGTAAACCAACAGCCAACTCCCAAAACAGAAAAGCCAATCCTGGCCTTCAAGAAACTCGTAACTCTCAGATGCAAATAACAAAAACTGAGACAAATAATTATACCACCCTCTCCCAGCTCAATGACAGACAGGCCTTATTGCTTTTGTCTTTGCTATGATCCCAATAAAGGATTTAACATACTTTCTTTTAAAACCAATGCAGTGCAGTAGGTACAAGGAATAAAAATGCACTGAGAAAACAGAGAGGGCTGCCAAACTCTGCCAGGGAGAGCCAGTGAAGCAGACCTTACAGAACACTGGCAGACTCACTCACATGTGAACCCGGAGCCCTAGCACCATCCTCCCCCCCAGCCCCTCGGATGGCAGCACCATCAGCCTCTACCTCCAATCTGTCCAGCATTTACAGGATGAAGTGGCACACTCCAAGGTACAGAACTGGAAGAGACACTGGGCAGGACTTCTGGGCAGAGCAAGGCCAAGGGCTGCTATCCCACACCTATTTCGTTAACATCATCCTTGCTTGATCCCAGGGATTGAGACCAAGAGCTGCAAGGTCAACTAGCCTAGACCCTGTGAGTGAACAAGTTCAGTGACTCAGCAAGGGTGAAGACGGAACCCTGTCCAGGTACTGGGAGGGATAAGCAAACTGCTGGGGTCAGAAGCACAGCATGTGGGCACTGGAAGCACTGGAGAATGTGTTCAGCCCTCTAACTCTACAGATGAGAACAGAGGCTTTTGGGAGGAGGGCAAGTACTCTCCCCTAAGGTCTCCTAGGTAGCTGAGAGTCAGGGAAAAAACTACTTTGGAGCCATGTTCTCTCCATTCCTTTAAATTGCTTCCTAGGAAATAAAACCCAGGATTTTTCAGGTGTTTACAGTCCAGCTGGAGGGGCAAAACCTACACAAGTGAAACACTGAAACAAAACCGGTTTCCTTTCCTGACAGATTTAAGACCAATTCAGAAAGTGTGAGGGAAGGCGGAACATTTTTGCAGCTGGGTGGGGTGAAGGTCCGGAGGAGATTTCCTATAAAGGTAATGATGACTCCAAGGGAAAGGCGGGAAAGAGCAGGCCAGGAGTTCCAAGGTTATTACAGTGTATCTTCTCTGACCACTTCCTCTCCTCATCCCCGCCCAAAGAGCCTGGCAAGCTACCCCAAAGGCAGGTATTGGGCTTGTTATTTCCAGTTGACCGGCCTTGCTCATTCCTTCGTTTATTCATTCCACAAACATTTAAGAGCCTCCTAGGATGAGTAAGAATTGCCCCCTGTCCTTGCCCAACCCTGGCCCTGCGGAAGCCAGATCCATTATCTTTAAATTGCAGGGAGGTAGAAGCCATGCCACGGTGGGGCAGAGTGCTGTGCCTGGTCCAGAGGGTGCTAAATCTGCCCCAAGGAAGTGTCACCTAGAGATGTCAGGAGCTGGAGGTGGCCCGGTGAGGGGCATAGCACGTGCAAAGGCTGACAGGGAAGGAGCCAGAGTTAATGGAGGCATAAGAATCGGCAATGCAACAAGAAGGGGATGGGCATCCTGGTCTGTAGAGCTCCAGGTTCTGGTGCAAAGGGCCACAGAGGCGCACCTGCCGAGCAGGCTGGCTTCCGCCAACCCTTTAGCCCAACAGGTGCTTCCGGGTTTCCTGTTGTTGACAATGCTGCGGAGATTGTTCCATTTACACAGACAATCCTTCAGATCAAGCTGCTCCCTCCAGCTCCTTCCGGCCACGACCCCACCCCCACCCCCCAGCTACCTGGGAGGACTTCTGCCTCTAGGTACCTGCAGATTTCCAGTTTCCCTGACCCTCTAACACACAAGCATGACAGACTGGCCCTTCAACTCCAGTTTGCTGGCTGGTTATAGGAGCTGTGGCAGCAAAAATTTCCCTTGTGCTATAAATGCCAAGCTCCTATAGAAGATTTTGGGGTGGGGGGACAACACGGAAGGAAAAGAGAACTTGACACAACAAGAGAAACGTGCCTCTGGAAAACAGTTGTCACATTGTCTCCTGTGTTCCCAGCCCTGTCCTTTCTCCCAGGTCCCTGCTCTAACTGCACCCCATTCCGTGAAACCCACACTTAGAGGAAAATCAGGAAAACAAAGGGGAGGGCAGGTGGAGCTCAGTCAGATAATATCAGAGTCCTAGAAAAGGTAAGGAAGCACTTTGATGGAAGAACCTGGTACCCCCCCTCCCCCGCATCAAAGTCAACAACAGACAGGTGTCTTAATCCTCAAGGTAAAGTTGCCCTTGTTTGTTCAGGAACTAAGCAAATTCTGATTTCTGCTTAGAACCAGCCTTCGTCACAAAAGATCACAACCCATTCGCTAAGGCTATGCCTGGCAAGGACAAAGAAATGAAAACAGAGCTGTATGTACCCAGTCAATGACATTGGCCTGGTGCGACCCCTCTACTTCCTAATTAAGTCTTTTAGGACCTGGGCACTGGCCTAAGCCAATCAGAACCAGCCAGCTCCTGGGATAGCACAGCAAGTGCAGCTCTAGGAGGGGCAGCTTGAATCTGGGGGGAAGACTCGGGCCGCATCCAAATCCACTTTCTGCTCAAATCCTACTTTTTTGCCCCCTGTGAAGCTGGTTTTAGTGAGCAGCAGGCAGTCTGGGCATTGCCTGGATGCCCCACAGCAACTCCTAGGACCCAGGCAGCAGCTGCCAGGCCGTTCATTTTCCTTTAAGCAGCAGCAGCAGCAGCAGTGGCTGCTCTTCTTACTGACCCACCCAGGATGAGTAGAAGAATTCAGAAGTACGGTAGCAACTCACATTCAGAGTGACAGGGATCAAGGGACCTAAAAGTTATGGCCTTCAAAGGGAAATGGTGGAAATTAACAGAACACGGTCCAAGAAACCTATTCCCTTATCAGGTCAAAAGAAAAACTGTAATCAAGGAAGGGCAAGAGTCTGAGTTTGAACTTAGATTGTTTTAGACACCAAAATGAACAAGAAAAATTACTTCCCAAATTGCTTTCCACAGGGCCAGTAGATGATCACCTCCACTATTTTCAAGCTGTACTGACATAAAAACCGCCTTGGGATTCTAACATATTGGAAACCTACCTGTAAGATACAAAACTCAAAATGTGCAAAGCCACATCATCTTTAAAGATGAGAAATAAAATTTGAAATACTGAAATACAATGTCAAACTACACAACTGTGGCAGTAACATAAATTCAGGTCTTTGGAGTCTAGATCAAAATTCTTGGCACAAAGATCCAGGACCCTATCATGCTAATCACAAAATTATTTCAAACTTCAAATAAGCCTTACTCCTGTTTCCTATAGTCAAGTTCTCTCCCAAATAGAGTCAGTATACTTTTGCATAACTATTAATAAAGCAATCAAAAGTTCTCAACACTGGGGTACTTTTAAAACTCTAAGGACAATAGCAGCTTTGCTTCATTGTTTTTGGCACTAATTCATTTCCTCAAGGATTAAAGATTCTGTCTCTAGCTATGCAACTTTGTCCCAGGAAATGTGAAATACTGCTTCATTAGAACAAGGACACTATTATTGTATTGCTTAACTTAAAACACAGCCTTCTTAGTTTGTCTAAATTAAGCCTTAAATTAGAAGATGACATTAAGAATTCAACTGTCACCTCTACATTTAGCCCATCTTCGAGTTCAGTCCTTAATTTTTAACAGTAATAATGACAAATGGCAAGAAATAAAAATGAAAGAATTTACAGTAGAGAGCAACAGATTCCACATTCATCCCAAGACCCTACTCTCCGGGCAAACTCCTTTTTAATTCTGGATTTTTTAAAAAACTCTGTAACTCTAGATATTATGCTGATACATTTATTTCTCAATTTATCAGTTTTAGGCAATTAACTGTTGATGCCACAATAGGAAAAAGAGAGAGCTTAAACTATGAGCTACTTTCCCTCCTATGTTTAATAACTACATTATTTCTTCTATTTGCTACCCTTTATGTTTCAAGTAATGTATTTTAACTTTTGTTTACCCTTCATCAACTTTTGACAAAAAAAAATTTTCCATTCCCCAGTTAAGAATATGATGCTATCTGCACTGTTTCCCCAACTTTCCTCTTGGTTTCTCTAAATCCTATTTTTACACTATTATCAGAACCATTCCCATTTACATTTTGTGTTGTAACCAGTTTGGTCACCTGTTCTTTTCTATAGCCAGGTAAATGTTATTCAGTGCTGAACCAAACAGCGTTGAAATTACTCTCTATCAGGCACGACTATCAGAAGCTCTTGGGGATGTCCCTGGCGGTCCAGTGGATAAGACTCCACAGCTCTTGAACCTACGCCCTAGAACACACACAACCAGAGAAGCCTGTGCTGCTGCAACAAAGTGTCTGTGCAGCCAAAGGAAAATATAAATAAAATTTGAGAAAAGCTCTTGGCCCCCAAGGGTATTGTTCCTAGCATCAAGGTCACGCAGACTTGCTTTCCTTACATTCTATCAATTGTTTGGTGTGCCTGACATTTGGACCCCGACTTCTGCTTTCCTTGGCGTTCTCATGACCTTTATTTCCCCTTCCGTTGTTTGCTTCCATTCCAACCTCTATGGTTTCTAAGCTCCCAGTCATACCTTGGGTGGAAGTCAGGAGCTGTCTTTGCTCAGATGTCCTCCTCAGGGCCCTTGGAGCTCCTGAGTGTTCTTCTAGAAGCAAGGTCAGAGTCATCTCTGGCTATTATACGGGGTCATCCTAGCCCTTCCTTTCATTGCCCTCTCAAGTTGGTCTCCTTTGACCTAGGAGCTCATGTTTTCCTCTTATTTGATTTTCTTAAATGTCATCCTAAAGAACAGTACATGATGGGTAAACTGAGTCGCTGCATATTCAGAAATGTTATTTTGCTCTGCTCTTGACTGAGAGCTTGGGTGTAGGATCTAGGTTGGACAACACATTCTTCAGAACCTTGACATTAGTGCTCTAATTTATTCTAGAATCCAGTGTTGTCAATGAAAATTCTGACGTTAAGTCCTATTTTCATTTCTTAAAGGCGACTTTTAGGCTCTGCATTTTATCCGAGGCATTCCAAACAGCACAACAACAGTACCTATGTTGAACCATTACTTACTCACCATGTGCTGTGTGGCTTCTTTCAATCTACAGAGCTAGGACGTCAAGTTCCAGAGAATTCTCATGGTGCATCCATCATGTCACTCATTCCATTTTCTATTCTCTCTGGAACCTCTGTTAGCTAGTCAGGTGTCGGACCTCCTGGATTAATCTTTACCTTTTCCTTCCCTCTTTATAGTTCTGAGATTTAATTTTCTAGTATTTCTAATTTTTAAGTTTCAGCAATTAAATTTGTAGTGTCCAAAAGCTCTTTGATGGATTGTGCCTTTCACATAACAATGCACCCTATTCTTATTTTGTGAATTAACATATCCTCAAAATTCTAAACATTTTACCTAGAAGGGTTTTTCCCCCTCTGTTCTTTCTGCTTCTGGATTTTCTTCCAATTTTCCTTCTGGTTTACTTCAGGCATTCCCTTTTATGCTGCCAGCTCTCATCACATGTCTGATAATCCTTGTTTCCCTTGCTCTGCTCTTGTCTAAAAAAGGTCAGTTTTTGGCTCCGTCTCACCTCGATCAGGAATTCTGAAAGGGAGTTCTGGGTGGGGCCTGCTGACAGAGGAGTCACTTTAGGCTGAGTGAGTAGGGACCTGCTGTCATGACTGAAAACCCATCTTCAATGCTAGAGGTGTGCTAAGTCGCTTAAGTTGTGTCCGACTCTTTGCACCCCTATGGACTGTAGCCTGCTAGGCTCCTCTGTTCATGGGATTCTCCAGGCAAGAGTACTGGAGTGGGTTGCCATGCCCTCCTCCATGGGGTCTTCCCAACCCAGGGATGGAGCACGTGTCTCCTGCATTGGCAGGCAAGTTCTTTACCACTAGTGCCACCTGGGAAGCCCCAAAGCCAGAGGAAGAAGGCTGAATTCCTAGGGTGCCAGCATTCACACTAAGGAAACCTAGCTTTCCTTAGCTGTTTTTCAAATACCATAACTGTGTCACTTATGTTTACAAGAGTCCATTCTTATCTCTGAGACATAATCATTTAAGCTTTGTAAAACATGTACCTGTCAGCATTTCCATCCCCTTTCCCCCTCAAAAAAAGTACTATGTTTTGTTTTGCCAGAGTGTTAACTGCCAGCATTCCACACTCAAGAGAGACGGGAATGAAGGTGTTACCTGGCACCTGCGGTCCAGCCTTCAGACCTTCACCTCCAGATCCACCCCTCACTCCCAGTCCCTGCCGCAGCTGAGGGGTCTCAGGGTGGACACAGGGTGGCCCCTGCAGGATACACCCGTGAGTGTGGCTCCCTCCCTTGTGAAGTCATAAGTCAGATCCCAATCTGCTTTCTGCCTTTAGTAATAATCTTGCAGCCATCACGGAGCCTTGAGGAGCCTGCAGGGGAACCTGCACACCTAGTCAGCCATCTGAAACCATAAATCAAAATCCAATCATTTTTGAAGGGATCTGAAGGAATCAGATTTTTCACCCAGCCTAGAGTCCTTGCAATTAGAAGATGAATGTCCTTCTCCCAGCTATTACCACACCATCTCTATTATAACCGCCACACCTCAAATACCAAGGATGCCTCATAAGACTCCATGCATGGGGGGGGGGGAATCCTTTTTTAATCAGTTTGTATATTTATGTCTTTATGAATGTAGATGAAACAGTCCACTGACATCTGATCATTTATACAAAGGTTTTGAATAACATTTTATTTAATATTCATTTAATAGTTTTATTTCATGAAGCAATTAATTGTATTCAAACTCCAAAAGCTGCTTTGACATTACTTTCTGAAGGCACTGTCTAACCAGTTTTTTCAAAGCATTTCTAGGACATTTTCAAGTTTATAACCACATCTAAGACTTGCAATTATGGTGTCAAATCCTGAGAATTATTACTAAATGTGAGCTAAACTTCTTTGCCTTTTGAAATCAACATATTTTACTTAAATATTAAAAAAAATTAACCTCTATCAGCACCCACAATTATAACTGATTGCGGTCCCTTTGGGCTACTGTGTTTTCGGCAAACAAAAATTTGTCGCTCAAGTAAAGTAATCAAGAGTGCAGCTCTCATAAGAGAATGATTTTATAAGGGCTCAAATATAAGGTGGCATAATTTGGGGATAAAAAATAGATTTTGCCTTATATTTAAGGATATACAGAGAACAGCTCTAAAACCCCCAAGTTGGAGAGCTCTCTGTGGCAGACAGGCATCTTACAAAAGGCCCCAGGTCATACCTTCTCCTCCTCTGAAAGGTCTAGGCCCTTCCACACAGAGGCCACACTGTAGTGAGTCATTTTTGGTCAGCGTGTCCACAAAGTGGTTAAAGCTTCCTGCCCTTAGCTGGGCTGACAAGGTGCAGGTTTCCCCAGCACACGCCTGACTCACACCTGGGGACCTGGGCCCCTTTTATTCTCAAAAATGTCCCAGTTTGGTAGACAAATTATACAGTCCTCCCAGCCTCAGATACAAGGAGAGCAATGGAACCTGACTGATGCAACAGCCTGAATTTAATAATGCTATCCCTGACAGTCTAACTGTGTGGCTGGGTTTGGCCACAGTCACACAGCTACCGGGGAGTTTATTTTGGCCTGGGAGGCCCTACAGTCAATCCCCACGTGACCAGGCTACCCGAGAACAGCTTGTCTGGTCACCAAAGCTCCACTGGCCTTCTGAGAGCCCCTCTTCTGGCCAGACTCAATCTCCAGGTGTCCCCCAACAGAAGCACTGTCCCTCCTCTGCCAAGGACCGGTGATAAACAGGGAATGTCCACACCCCACTCATCATCCCTGGCCACCATGATCAAACCTGGTAATCTGCCCAGACTGCTAGAGTTTTATCCGTTCCTCCCCTCCTTCCTTCTCCACCAGGTGAAGAGAACAGGAAGCACTGAGTCTTACTTGTGCTTTAATCTAAACTCTGCCTCTGAAACGAATTCCTTCAGAGGAGAGAGGGCCTGCTTCTCTCTCTTTTGGAATCAATCAGTCTCAACTAGAGAATCAGTCAATCATCAGACTAACCCCCTTGTTAGGCTTTCCAAACAAAGTGTATATCATATATGTTATTAAAGTCATAAAACAAACTATTCTTTTTGTGATGACTGGTTATTTGGAGATCTAAAAATATATGCGAGAACTCTGCACTCACAAGAATTGACATCCAGCAGCAGTCAGCTGTGCACTAGCAAATATTATTGTATTAAACATGTACTATTAGTCCTAAAGAATCATTTCCAAACAACCTGAAAACTAAGTATAAGTATGTTGGCTAAAACTCTAGCCTTCCAAGAAGTAGTCAAATAGGAAACAAACCGGTCTTTTTCCAGGGAAGTCACTGCTATTCACAATCATGTAGCAGTGACCCTCTGCCTGGCTGAGTGTCTGGACACGAAGTCTCTGCCCTCACATAGGTCAGGGGCATGAGGCACCTAGAATGCATCTCGATGAGGGCACAAATCTTGCTGTTTTTGACCCAGAGACCCATCCCAAGCTCCTGGAGCAGGTGCTGGCACATGGGGGGTGCACAAGTACTCACTGAAGAAGGACCACAGTCCAACCCCCTCCAGGTGAAAGTGTAAGAGCCACTCTCCACTGCCCTGATGGCAAAGAAAGTATCAGAGGTCATTACTACTAAGCAACCTGGTGGCAACAGCCATCTATCACAAGACCTTGAGTTGAGGTTTGTTAGTTTTCTGTGGCTGCTATAACAAGTTACCACCAACTTAAGTGGCTTGAAACAGATTTCTTATCTTACAGTTCCCATAGTTTAGGAGTCTAGAATGGGTGTCATTGGACTTAAAAAAAAAAAAAAAATCAAGGTGTTGACAACTTTCTGAAGATGAGATTTCCTTGCCCCGCCAGCTTCTAAGGTTGCCTGTACTCCTTGGCTCGCAGCTCCTTCTTCCATCTGGGAGGTTAGCAGCAAAGCACCTTCAGATCCCTTTCCTGCCTCCCTCCCTCTTCCACATCTGTAAGGATCCCTGTGATCACACTGGGCCCGCCTGGATAATCCAGAACAATCTCGCTGATCTTAAATCAGCTGATTAGCAACTTTAATCCATCTGCAACTTGAATTCCCCTTTGCCATTTAACGCAGTCACAGGTTGGGGTGGTGGTGGTGGCGGGGGGTGGTGTTGAGGACACAGACTCTGTAGGCATTATTCTGCCTATCAGAGCAGGAAATCTAAACAGTCTCTTTCATACTGAATTGTACACACACACCAAGAACTTGACTTTGGAACAGCATCCTAAAATGCTTTTGCTGAGGCTACATCTATGCGAAGAGCACACTCGGGGGTCACCTTCTCCCTCACTTTCAACCCGTTTACACTAGGCTTCTTACAAACCCCTCAACTACTATGCTCTCCTGGCTCAGCACGCTCCTCTCCCACCCCCTGGAATCCTCCCACTCTCTTCAGGTCACTGCTTAAAAACCTTACTGCACCTTCCAGTCTAGGTCAGGTCCCACCTCTTGGAAGTCCTCCTTTACTTGCCCTCCACAGCACGACCACGTCAGCAATCCTAACGTGAGAGGCGCACCAACCACCTGCCCCACCAGAAGGTCGGCCCCATGGGGCCGGTGGCACATCTGCTCAGCTCATGCTGGGCCCCCCCTAGTGTCCAGCTTAGGGCACAGCACTTAAAGGACACTCAACAAGTATTTCAAATGAACCGAGTTCATCTCAGTAATACACGCAAAAGCAAAGTTCACTTTTAATAATTTCAACACAGCAGATTTAAACTAAACTGAGAACCCCACCCGGAAAGGCAATGGCACCCCACTCCAGTACTCCTGCCTGTAAAAATCCCATGGACGGAGGAGTCTGGTAGGCTGCAGTCCATGGGGTTGCAAAGAGTTGGATACGACTGAGTGACTTCACTTTCACTTTTCACTTTCATGCACTGGAGAAGGAAATGGCAACCCACTCCAGTGTTCTTGCCTGGAGAATCCCAGGGACGGGGGAGCCTGGTGGGCTGCCGTCTATGGGGTCGCACAGAGTTGGACACGACTGAAGCGACTTAGCAGAAGCAGCAGCAGAGAACCCCACCATTGTTTCTGTAAGTGCGGGGAGCTGCCCGTGAGAACGGGGTCCTTTGTCTAAAAGACACAGCTCTGGGAGCTGCCTCAGTCCTTAAGGGTTTGCTTGCAAACATAGCTCTCTGTCCCGCCACCCCAAAGATTAGGCGATTATTTACCACAGACACCTGGAGTTCTGGACAAACTTCTCACACACAGGGAAATGTTATCTGGTGTAAGAAATAATAACAGGGTGCCATTCCCATGCTCTCAAGATTTCTTGTGACTTTTTGTAAGATGTATAGGTCAACCAAGAAAAAGTTAACTGTCTTGTCTTTCTCACACTCTCCTGTATAAATATAAGATGCTGAATAAAGTCGTGGTCAGACCGCTTCCCTCTGTGGAGACGTGTCTGAACCTCTCGACCCCATCTTTGTTGTAGAATTCTTTTGCTGTAGTTTTCCTTCTCAGCCGCGCCGTGCACATTCTCTGGATCTGATCGACCTTGCCGGCTGGCACCGGCATATAAGCGGCCCTGGGAAAGGAGAGGAAAATGGGGAAACAGCACTGCCTACCATCACCACACTCCCCACCCCTTGGCCAAATTCCAGCAAGTCAGACATTCCTAGAGGGCTCAAGTTGGTTTTCAAAAAAAGTCTGTATTTTGTTTTGTACGGTGATGTCTAAACTGTATGTCACAGCTAGAATTATAAAGCATAATGTACCGTTGTTTTAAAACATTTTTGCCAACGAATTTGAATAAATGATGGTGAAATGCAGGCAGCCAGTTTGAGGACACGACCTTTCAGTCATCCACCTGTTCATTTTCAGGAAGTATCTCCACGCCCCAACTTCAGGACCACTCTGCCTACACAACTCCCTACCGCAGTTACCTATTGGGAGGCATCAGTGGTTCCAATTTCCAGGATTCCTACCAATGAACACATTCCCAGGAGACTTAAAGGAAACTAGTCTCCCCTCATGGAATGCTCAGCAACACCTTACATAGACAGCACTTGGCCTCCACGGCCCACACTGCATCTGGGAACCAAAAGAGGGGCTGGGGGGTTTCAAAGGTAGCTTTATATCCATGCTCTTACCCATGACTCAGCTGCAACAACACACACCAAAATGAGCCCATTCAGTGGGTTATGAGAGAAAGTGTTAGAAACATCACTTATCAAATGAAGCTTGAATTTTGCTCCTGGTTTTAAACACATAGAATCTATAGACCTAACGTTTGTGAATGCCTTTACTTGACCCACACTGGATTCTCAGCAGGATTACTTACAGTTGAGAAAATACAGAACTGCCCTGTTCCTATACAGGGAGTCACCATGTCTAGTCCTGTGACATTGCCACAGTGTTACCACATCACTTCCCCTCCACGCCCCACCAAGACTCCAACCAGACCTACCATCGGAAAGCATCCTTTCCGCCAGGCTCTTGGCTCATGCTTCCACACTGTCCACTCCCTGCAGAACATATGTCCCATTCCCAACTCCTCCCTACACTCCCACTTGACTCCAGCATCATCTCCATTGGTGACATCCAGCCCTCTCTGCCTCCTCAGGTGCTGGTGGCCACAGGTGGACCAAAGCTGAGCGCTGGTATCCCTTTGGGCAGATCCCCTGCCTACCAACCCTACCAGGCCCCGGGTTCCTGGAGGAGCTCACAGATCCCAGCTTGGTCTCATCTGAGCTCCTAATTTTAGGGGAACAGGAATCAAGGGTCAAAGAGGACCTGTCCAGGTCCCCTGGTCAATTATGCAGCCTATATTTCAGACCTTAATAGTCAAGACAAGTAATCACCTGGAAAAAGGAACTAGAAGATCAAGGGAAACTGGACAAGGAAACGGACTACATTCCACCTCTTTCTTAATCAAATTCTGAAACCGTATTTCTTTCACTGAGAGGAATCCCCAGAATATCAAATTCCTCCACAATCTTACCTCAATCTAAGATTGAGCGCTAGGGGCTCCTCTTCTCTGTTAAGACTTTGTCATTGTTCAGTTGCTCAGTCATGTCCGATTCTTTGTGACCCCATAGACTGCAGCATGCCAGGCTTCCCTGTCCTTCACCGTCTCCCTTAGCTTGCTCAAACTCATGCCACTGAGTCGGTGATGCCATCCAACCATCTCACCCTCTGTTGTCCCCTTCTCCTCCTGCCTTCAATCTTTCTGAGCATAAGCGTCTTTTCTAACAAGGCAGCTCTTCGCATCAGGTGGCCAAAGTATTGGAGCTTCACTGTTAGACTTTATGTGATAATTCTAGGGGAGGGGGGGCACCACATGCAGAGCTTTGAACTGTGGGCTCACTTCCCTTATGGAGAAACAGAGGGACCCCAAAGTCTCAGAGACCCCATGTCTAGTTTCATGCTGACCCTCTGTCTTGTCTAACCAGGAACTAGACAGGGCAGCTGGAGGAGAGGGCAGGAGGCCTGTGTGAGCCTGCTGATACTTGCCAGGTTTATCTTCCTGCCTCGCCAGGAGCTCCAACAGATCTTGGGAGTCTTTCCACGTCTCTGGCTATACTCTTGTCCTGGGGCTAGAAACACCTTCAATTAACAGGTGACTCTCAGAACATCTGTTTTCTGTCCAGGCCTCTCCACTAAGAACCACACCCCAACACCCAGCTGTCTACTGGGTGTCTACACCTAGCACCTCACAATTACTGTTTAACACTGAACTCAGCTTCCTTCCGCCCAACTACGCTCCCCACAAGTCTTTCCTCTCTTGATAAATAAATACTGTCCACCCAAGTTTCTGCTCTGGCCAGAAACCCAGGTGTCACCCTGGACTCCTCACTTTCCCTCACCTCTCACATCCAAGGCATCAGGGCATGCTCTCCCTTCCGACTCTATTCTACCCTCACCCACTTCTCAGTGGCTACTTTGCTATCAGGACATGAGCCTCCATCTGGTTGCACCTGGACAAGAGTAGTACCCTTCTGACTGGTCCACCTGCTTCCACTCTCGTCCTACCCAAGCCCATCTCCACAAAGCAATCTCTGCTCTTTCTACGTCTTAAGTCACATCACATCACCCCTCTTCTTAGCCCTCTCTTGGTTCCCATGGCCACTGGCATGGAATTCAACCACCCACCATGTTCCACAAGGCCCTACAGAACCGCCCTTTACCTGCGGCTTCAGCCAGGTGAATACTCCTGCCACACTGGCCTGGCTCCTGTCATTTGAACACACCCACCTGGTTTCCATCTCAGGGTCTCTGCAGCCGCTTCCTTCAGCTGAGAACACTCTTGCCGCAGACCTTTGCGGATTGCACCCTTTATATCCCTTAGGGCTCAACTGAAAAGTCACCTTCTCAACTCACCCTCCTTACTAGCAAGAGCTCTCCCCTAAGTCACTCTCTACAGATTCGCCCTGTGTAAAGACTGTCGCAGCCCTCAGCAGTACCGAAAAAGATGTTCGGCGCTTTGTGTCAACTGCTTGTCTTCCTCGCACTGGAATGCTATTGGCTCCAAGGATGCAGGGGCTCTTCTCTCACTCCCCGAACTCGCACCTAGAGCAGTACCTGGCAGGTCGATACTGCTCACACATCCCAAGATTTGTCTTAGCAAAGAGACCGCACGTCTGAGTAGGGAGCAAACTACTCACCTTTGTACGAACTCTCTAATTACAAAGTCCTTAACATAAGCATTTTTTTTTAATGAAATATCTATGGTCTTATTTATTTATTTTAGGTCACACCGTGTAGCATGTGGGATCTTAACTCCCCGATCAGGGCTCAAATCCGTGCTCCCTGTACTGGGAGTGCAGAGTCTTAACCCCTGGACCACCAAGGAAGTTCCCTTGATTCAACTACGTCTCAGCAATTGGGAGGTAGGTGTCTGCATCGCGGAGGTGAAGACACTGAGGCTCAGATGCAACCTGACACGGCTGAGGCTTCAAGCCCAGTTACCTTCTCACTGCAGTGGCAGCCAGCCCCTGCCGTCTGGCCCCACACCAGCCGCCTGCCCCAGCTGCCCCTGTGCCCCTCACTTGCCCAGCACACACAAGTCTTGGTGGCTTGGCTCACACCATCCCGCCCCCAATTCACCAAATCATCCTCAACAACTACTTCCAATTCCAGCTCTAGGCTTTATGCATCAAGACTGCCTCAAGTTTCACCTCTCCAAAGTAAACTTGCCTGGACAAGGATTTCTCCCAACGTCATTCAAGTAGACTATTCCTTGAGGGCAAGAATCTGGTGCCATTAAAATAGTCATAATCATAATCATAATCATAACCTCGAGGGATGTTTGACCAAGAAACACCAAAACCCTATTTAACTATATTATCTGGCTGATCCAGTAGGGCAAGCATGAGCCAAAATTCACAGAACAAATCTGTTCACCTCCTAGTTTTGGGTTTTCACATTTACACAGAAAGGTGATTTAAAGGCCAAGGCTCCTTTTTCTCTATGATCTACAATCTCACTTTCAAAAGACTTAGATTTCTAATAACCTGCTAAGAAATCTCATGAGAAATACATACTCTACTACAAATCAGGGCAAATAAGCGATTATTAATAATATACTGGGGGCTTCTCTGGTGGCTCAGTGGGTAAAGAATCCACCTGCCAATGCAGATGACGTGGGTTTGATCCCTAGATCAGGAAGATCCCCTGGAGAAGGAAATGGCAATCCACTCCAGGATTCTTGCCTGGGAAATCCCATGGACAGAGCAGCCTGGTGGGCTACAGTCCACAGGGCCACAAAGATTCTGACATGACTGAGCACGCACACACACACTATTATACACTGGAGCTATTATCTCTCATGCTGTTTACAATGCATTAGGCACCCCGAGTTCTTTAAGTAGACACTGTGACTACCACCCCTTTTACAAATGCGGATGCAGGTTCAGAGAGGACAAGTAACTTGTCCGATGCCACACAGCTGGTACATGATCAAACTGGGGTTGTGTCCCACACTCCCTAAACTTGCTCTACACCACTACACCGAAAATCTCCTTTCTGCTTCATTGGCTAACCTCACAAAAGCACTTTGATCGATCCATCTTTTTTTTTTTTTTTTAAAGTATTTTACAAGAGTTATAATTAAAGTCTAGAAAGTGCTTTGAGATCCACGCCACAGGGGCCCAAAGAATACTGCAGCCATTATGTGGATCTTGAAACCAGTCATCCTTTCTTGGCCTTCCCAACATTTCTTGAGACTTTCTTCCTGTCTCCTTGGAGAAACATGCTGTTACTAAATTCAGTCTCCAGTGACTATGAAACTCCTGCAACGCCTGAGCCTGAGGGTCTAGTTCTTACCTGACTTGGTAGGTTTTAAACAGGTGTGTCACTGACCAAGAACAAGAGCACTCATGCAATAAAGAAACACCCAAAGCAGAACATGTTTTTATCACCCACAACATGCAACTCCTCTTCTGGCTCAGAAACCTCCACTATCAACCAGGGGTGGAAAATGTGAAATCCTAGCACCAATTTCAACTATTTAACTGGAATGCCAACAACAGCAGTCAGATAGCAACATGGAGAAGGGGATGGGGAAGGAATTCTGGTTCCAGCCCTGGCATCAATTTTTGGAACAACCTTGGTTCAACACTTGCTTCTACTCTCCCAACAACAAAGATTGAAATAATCTCAAGGAAAAAGAATATAATTAGCACTCAATAAGACAAAATCATAACAGATACTAGCCTATATGGAGAATGGCCAAGAATTCCACTTCAACAGAAAATGATAAAAGTATAAACATATAACCAGGTTATTTTTAAAAATTAAATCATCAGATGCAAAGCAGTTTTTTAAGCTGACCAAGCAACTCATTACCAGTAAGACATCACTCAAGAAGTTATGATAAAAATGCTTTTGATAAAATGCTTTTATCTGCTGTAGTAAGAACAGGAAGAACGAAAATCTCCCAGCAATCCTGTTCTTTCAGTTTCACAAAGCAGCTGCTTGTCCAAAGTGCCACTTGCTCACTTTCTGTGCTTCTGAATTGTCAGATACCTGACTTTCCAGTTGCCAAATCAAATCACGTTTGTCCTTCTAGTGAATTGTCCTTTCAAGAAACCAAGTCCAAGGACCTGTCTGAACTGGACCGTGAGCGCACCCTTCTATCCTTGACCTTCACACAGTACTCGGTACATAGGCATTTAGTGAATTTCTGGTAAATGAAATTTTATCATTATCATTGCATTTCATGATTTTAAATGCAAGTATGTTGTTACTATACAGTTTTTCTATGCCAGTAGACTAAGTGTATAGTCAGTGCTAACTCAAAAAAAAAAAGATTCATTTCTTAAAGGCTGTTACCAAATAGCTCATTTGTGAAGGAAAAAGCGACATTTCCATTTCTACCAAGTTTCAGTCAAATACTTTTAATAAAAACCAAGAAAAGGTACATTTAACAAGCACACACCTGGTAGGTCAGCATATCCATTTGAATGTTTCAATAGCTTAGGAAATCCAGATTTTTCAATGTTTTGAAAAGGAAACGAGTATGATCACATAGTTTATTTTTTAAATGAGATAACTAAAGCAACAGGCTTAGTTGCTGTGCCAGAGACCATTGGCTGGTACCCAGGGCCGGTTTTCGCCTTTTTCCATAGTAAAAGAATTTGTAGCTGGGCATAAGGCCACCCTGAAGAAAGACTACTCAGCCCAGCCTCCCTTCCCTGCTGGCCGTGCCGTGTAATTCGGTGCTGCTGACCAGGACTCTGACCTAGTGGCACACCACTGCCTCCAGGAGCCGTCTCTGAAAGTGCGGACATATGGGCCTCAGCTCTCTTCTTTGTCCCTCGGTCCATCCTGCCTAGAGTGCAGAGGCTACCATCGTGGACTATGAGCTTGAGGCCTGGTGGGGCAGCAAGGAGAATGAGTCCTGGGGTCCCTGACACCTCAGACCAGCCACCCAGACTTTCATATCCAGGAGCAACAACAAAAACTACACAAAAGCAAAACCAAAATAAATTTTTCAGGTGACAAGAGGATTTAGAAACAAGATGCTGGGAACCACAACAAAAACACCATTTAAAGTGTACACATATGCCGGTAAGTTATTCATTACAGCACAATAAAGTATGATTCCATAAGGGAATCTTGATTCTTATCCCCCATGTTCTATTCTGAAGTAATCGCTTTATATTTGTTTATTTGTTTTTTCTGGTGATCTCTAAGGCAGGTTTCAGGGTTTGGCAATGCAACAAGAAAGATTAGGAAAAAGTATTAAAGCGTGGGTGGAAAGCTAGTTAATCTGAAGAGTGAAATTTAAGGTAAAAGATATTTGAACCTGGAATTGACTAGGTGGCCAAAGATTTAAAGCAGATTAAAAAAAAAAAGCATATTTCTCTCAAGACATGAATAGGTTGTATATTATTGCAGTGCATTTTTTATACATAGCGGGTATTTGTAAATGACGTTGAATTCTAGGTGAATCCTCAGTTCTGACAATCTGACAAACAGATCAAGCTGTAAATATGTTTTAAAATGAAATTATAAAGCTAGTTAAACCTTTCTAACAACTAGATTTAATGTTCATGAAGACATCTTATATTAAAACGCTACCTTTTCCATATTACATATGAAAATATTCATATTAAGTACAACTGGAGACTGGGAATCAGTCAAGATTCTTTGATACTTCAAAAGAAAAAAAATTGACTTCAGGAGAATTGGACTAATTTTCTTATCTAGATTTTAAGACTAGAATGCCAAAAACAAAAATACGAAAGAAATTAAAACTCCTTATTAAAGTGATCTATGAAAACATTGTTACTGGACATTGAAAGAACTTGAGGCCTTTCCTCCAGAAAACAAGGACTTGATTGTCAGGCTAATGCTATGTATTTGTTCTTATTAAAAAATCATTTCATTGAAAAGTGCATTAGTGATATGAACTTCTGGTCTAGTTGGGAGTTCTTCCATTTAAAAATGTGCTATTTGCATGGGGCTATTGGAATCTTTTTTCTGCCCCCCTCAGTTTCCCTTCCACTGGATAGGACTGAAGCTAGACTTTCCCCTTTTCATAAAGGAATAAAAAGTAAATACATTGTTTATAAATTGATGTTTAGTATTAGAGTGAAAGTTGAAATACTTCGAACACATTATAAGCCTAATCCTAGGCAACTTTGTAAAATACATCTCTATCTTCTGAACCTACGTTCACATTGCTTTTCAAGATATTTTAAGTTATGTTTTTTTCCTCTTTTCAGAGCTGCTTCTTTGAGGCTTTTCAAAAAAACTGAGGTGTAATTCATAAAGGGCTATATTTTTTTTGGTAAGACTTCTTTTAACTATTGCCGGATGTTTTGCTCTAGTCCTCCAAGAAGGGCCATTTTATTTTCAGAGTCACTTCTAAAATCACAGGGTCTTTAACCCTGGGGACTCTGGTGTCTGAGTGCTAATTCAGATTAAAGCTTGAGTAACCTCATTGCTTCTCACCCCATGATAATGGAAGAAATACTTTGCTGTAGTTTTAGACTAAAAAGTTGGGGAAGAGACTCCATTTTCTTTTTTGTACAAAAAAAAAAAACACAAGCTATTGTGCAGAGTTTTTCCTTGTTGACTTCAGCAGATGAATTGGACTGATAAGTGTTAATTCAGATTTAAGAAATCATCTGAATCTTGGTTTGAGTAGATTTGGGATCTACATGTAATATTAACTAGATCAGATAGCTTCTATATTTTCACGTGTATACACAGGCTTTCTCCACCCTTGTCAACATCCATTAGTTATTAAACTTGGTAAAATGGCATTGAAACATTACAACAATGTTCTGTTGTGCCAGTTTTACAAACTTTTACAGTGCAATACACATTGTTTTTCAGAGACAAACAAAAGGTTTATTTCTCAAGGTTCTTGCTGTTCATTTTAGCGGCATTTTATGGAGGATCTTTTACATACACTTTTAATAGATGGAAAACCAGACTGCAAATTCTTTATTCTTTTTAAGCAAACCATGTACCAGGTTTTTGGTACAAATTGTGTTAAGATGAGTTAAACTGCATTCTATTAACCCATATGAGTGTATTTCTGTGAGCACAGTTATGCTGAAATAAAGTTGTAAAAGGCAAAAAAAAGTGTACACATATATTTATAGAAGACAAGTTACACTGCTAAAACATTTACATTGTTTGCCACCTACTCCTGCATTTAAACATGGCATTTAAAAATATTTAGCAATCAGTATGGTGTGGAAACCAATTAGCAGCACAGATGGTACTGTAGCCCTGGAGCAACATCCCAGACTGCCTATCATATTAGGGCATTTCCCCATTAGTTGCTGAATTGTGGTGAAACACGGGAGAAGGGTGTCCTATGGGAAGACTGGCCAAGGCAGTGCCAAGGGACACTCAGGGGACGGCGGGGAAGCTTTTTTTTTAACCAACCAGAAGTGTTTTGATAGTTTAACAACTAGCCCTACTTCATGACAGCTCAGTCGGTAAAGAATCTGCTGCAATGCAGCAGAGCTGGGTTTGATCCCTGGGTGGAGAAGATCCCCTGAAGAGGGAAATGGCAACCCACTCCGGTATCCCTGCCTGGAGAATCCCATGGACAGAGGAGCCTAGTGGGCTACAGTCCATGGGGTTGCAAGAATCAGACACGACTTAGCAACTAAACCACCAGCACCACATCCACTAGCTGAACATCCGTCCTGCTTGACCTGTTATTATCAGGAAAATATAGTACATGCTTATAGCAGATACCTCCAGCTAGCCCAGGCCTTGCCTGCCCGGTAACACACTGTTAAGTCAAAACCATAATCGGAAATGTGAGGGAGTTCCAAGAAGACCTAGTGGGTTCAAGTCCTGGCTGTATCGCCTATTAGCTGGGTGTCATCCGTATGGGTTATCTGTGAAATGCTCTTAAGATTTCTCATACGGTGTTGCAAGGATCAAATGAAATGTTACATAACCTTTTAAACTCTAATGCAGTGATGAAGCACTGCATGTGCTCTTATCAGTATCCGGTCAACACACATTCCAACAAGCCATTCTAATTTTAACAAGCACTTTTTAACAAGCATAGGTCCAGGTGGGGCACAAATGCTGAAGCCATCAGGAATCCAACAGCTCGGGCTTAAGAGGGTCAGCTCTAGCTGTTGAAAAGATTCCAGCAAACCAACCAGCTGAGAAGCCTATAATATCAGATGGTAGGATATAGTTTGTGATAGAAAGTCATGGAGAGCAGTCACACCTCCAGAATTAGCCCTGATCACTGAAACAGGGCTGGGTAAGCCACTGCCGTAGGAACTGATCCGCTACCTAGGTGAAAAGAGGAAGGTATAAAATTCTTAACAGCAGCACTGCTTTTAAGAGCAAAAGATTAGAATATACTGGAATATCCAGATTGGTTCAGTGACTCATGGCTCATCCTTAAAAATGAACACCATGTAGACATTAAAACTACTGAAGAAATTCTTTACTTACATCAAACAAGCTCTAAAACACGCCAAGAAAAAAAGAAGATTCAGAAAAATACATGTGGCATGCTATCACATGTAAAAAAATATAAATCCTTTCACAGCTGTCTGCAAATTTATAAACAAATACAAACATATACAATAAGCTGGCAAAACAACAGTTGCCTCCAAGAAGAGCAGGACGACTAGAAACCAGAAGTGCAAGGGTGATTGTTTTAGTTTTCTTATCTTTGTACCACGTGACTGTATTACTATTCAAAGATCAATTTAAAATGTAATTTTAAAAATGATGTTGGTTGATGGACAATGGGTCATTAAAAGTCTTGCAGAGAAAATGACAGAGATAGATGATCATGGAAGTCAAAAATCAGTGCCCAGAAATCACGAAAAGGCAAACCTCATAATTGCATAAGACAAGCTCACACGTGCTGTCTTTCTGTAGGCAGCTGCAGGCAAGCAAGAGTCAGAGACTGACTTTCACGGCCCATTCCAGAGGCATGACAACACATCAATAGAGAAGCATATAGACCCAGACCTACTGTGTACCAGGCACCGTGCGGCCATCTGGGCGTTTCAATACAGTGCAAATTTATTGTAATGGACAGAGGTGGAAATATACCGAGGAGGGACACACAGTTTTTCGAGGCAGGAGCCCACAGTGTCTCCCTTTCTGCCGAGCAAAGTAATAAAGCTACCCCTTTCTACTCCTCCAAAAAAAGAAGAAAAAGAAATAATACTGAAGAGAAGAAATCCAACCAGCTGAGAGGCTGGATAAGCTTTCCACCGCGGTCAAGTGAGGTACAGAATAAAATGCAATGACATCAGAGAGGGGAACTCCCGCCTTGGCTGTAAAAGTCCAGGAAACTGACACATTCAGGGAGAAGTCTCAGCTATGAAGCAACAATACAAAACGCTAACCCCTCACATCTTTGGTTAGAACGGAATGAATGTGCCCCATTCAGGGGCATCTCATACACAAGGCTTAAGTGCGGTGAGCACCTTTTATAAATAGCTGCAGGGTCCAGTAAAAGGCTTTGTCTTAGATGCTGTGGAC
The DNA here is from genome assembly GCF_032452875.1 of Bos javanicus. Lineage (NCBI taxonomy): Eukaryota > Metazoa > Chordata > Mammalia > Artiodactyla > Bovidae > Bos > Bos javanicus. The sequence goes on from NC_083869.1 coordinate 24,221,003, forward strand.
ACTGCCCGACCCCGCCCGCAGCAGTCACCTGTCTCAGGGAGGAGCGGGGGTGAGTCACAGCCTGAGTCAGCACCTCACCTTTCATTTAAAGCGAGGGGGTGGGGATCCACTGGGAGAACACACAATCACTTCTGCATGTTCAGCCGCAAGCCCAGGCTGGGCTCCTCACAGAGACAGGGCCATCTCAGGAACTCAGGGTGGCAACTCTTTTTGATAAGTACAGATTCTCAAAGAAATTTGGTAGAACTTGAACAGCTGAAGCTTCTTTCCAGTGACAGTTTTATAAAAACAGACATACTGGCTAGATGGATCCCTGCTGGGCTGGGCAGGAGAAGCAGAAGACAGGGGTTCAAGTCAGGAGAGACCTCTGGACACAGGCAGAAGAGGGGTGGAGGGGCAGCTCTCTTAGGAGCTGGCTGTGTGACCGATGACAAATCCTAGGCCTCCAATTCTCCATCTATAAAAAAAAAAGACGTGGGCTACCTTTCTAGATCACTCCCTGGGTTCCTTTCTAACTTCTGCAGGTGGTAAGTCATTTCAGTGGTAAAGAAATCCGCAAAAGCATTGCTGGGTTATGTGACTACTCTCTGTACAGCTGAAAACACCTATGGGTTTGCGTGTGGAGGTCAGATTTCTTTTTAAAGCACATTCTTGTTTTATTTTTGACAAATGACACGTCAGGCTCCACATTAAAGCTCTAAGCAAACAGATAAATCAGACCCAAGCCACCTTCAGAGGGCCCACAATTCAGAACAGTCAGTAAACTCCTATTTTGACAGCTCCCAAAGAGCTTACCAGAAATTTCATAATGAAAATATCATTAAGAACAAAGAAAGCCTATTAAATTCAACAGGCAATAGAGAAATTAATCATTATAAAACCAAAGAGAAAAAAGATAAAGCTGTTCCCAGGTATTAGATAACAGGGCTCTAGAGGAAGTGGGTCAGAGAAGGCGATGGCACCCCACTCCAGTACTCTTGCCTGGAAAATCCCATGAACAGAGGAGCCTGCTAGGCTGGAATCCATGGGATCTCGAAGAGTTGGACATGACTGAGCGACTTCACTTTCACTTTTCACTTTCATGCATTGGAGAAGGAAATGGCAACCCACTCCAGAGTTCTTGCCTGGAGAAGCCCAGGGACGGGGGAGCCTGGTGGGCTGCGGTCTATGGGGTCCCACAGAGTCGGACATGACTGAAATGACTTAGCAGCAGCAGCAGCAACAGAGGAAGTGGGTGGAGGTGGGAGGGTGGTATGAATAATGAAAAGTGCAGGACAAGCCAAAGTTGGCCCGACCAACAGGGTCAGTTGTCAGTCTACTCTGACATCCTGAACACACACTTCCTCCTGAGCATCAACCACAAATGTGCTACTGACACACCAAACCTCTGCTCCATCTGAAGTTGGTGTGCCACTAAAATTGGATTCATTTTAAAGCTACTAAGATTGCACTTGGAGAAGGCAATGGCAATCCACTCCAGTACTCTCGCCTGGAAAATCCCATGGACAAAGGAGCCTGGTAGGCTGTAGTCCATGGGGTCGCTAAGAGTAGACATGACTGAGCGACTTCACTTTCACTTTTCCTTTCATGCATTGGAGAAGGAAATGGCAACCCATTCCAGTGTTCTTCCCTGGAGAATCCCAGGGACGGGGGAGCCTGGTGGCTGTCATCTATGGGGTCGCACAGAGTCAGACACGACTGAAGCGACTTAGCAGCAGCAGCAGCAGCAAGATTGCACTCATTTCACTTGCTAGTAAAGTAATGCTCAAAATTCTCCAAGCCAGGCTTCAGCAATACGTGAACCATGAACATCCAGATGTTCAAGCTGGTTTTAGAAAAGGCAGAGGAACCAGAGATCAAATTGCCAACATCCACTGGATCATTGAAAAGCCAAGAGAGCTCCAGAAAAACATCTATTTCTGCTTTATTGACTATGCCAAAGCCTTTGACTGTGTGGATCACAATAAACTGTGGGAAATTCTGAAAGAGATGGGAATACCAGACCACCTGACTTGCCTCTTGAGAAACCTATATGCAGGTCAGGAAGCAACAGTTAGAACTGGACATAGAACAACAGACTGGTCCCAAATAGGAAAAGGAGTACGTCAAGGCTGTATACTGTCACCCTGCTTATTTAACTTTTATGCAGAGTACATCATGAGAAATACTGGACTGGAAGAAGCAAGAGCTGGAATCAAGATTGCCGGGAGAAATAGCAATAACCTCAGATACGCAGATGACACCACCCTTATGGCAGAAAGTGAAGAGGAACTCAAAAGCCTCTTGATGAAAGTGAAAGAGAAGCGTGAAAAAGTTGGCTTAAAGCTCAGCATTCAGAAAACTAAGATCATGGCATCTGGTGCCATCACTTCATGTGAAATAGATGGGGAAACAGTGGAAACAGTGTCAGACTTTATTTCTTTGGGCTCCAAAATCACTGCAGATGGTGACTGCAGCCATGAAATTAAAAGACGCTTACTCCTTGGAAGGAAAGTTATGACAAACCTAGATAGCACATTCAAAAGCAGAGACATTACTTTGCCAACAAAGGTCTGTCTAGTCAAGGCTATGGTTTTTCCAATGGTCACGCATGGATGCGAGAGAGCTGGACTGTGAAGAAAGCTGAGCACCAAAGAATTGATGCTTTTGAACTGTGGTGTTGGAGACTCTTGAGAGTCCTTTGAACTGCAAGGAGATCCAACCAGTCCATTCTAAAGGAGATCAGTCCTGGGTGTTCTTTGGAAGGAAAGATGCTAAAGCTGAAACTCCAGTACTTTGGCCACCTCATGTGAAGAGTTGACTCATTGGAAAAGATTCTGATGCTGGGAGGGATTGGGGGCAGGAGGAAAAGGGGACGACAGAGGATGAGATGGCTGGATGGCATCACTGACTCGATGGACGTGAGTTTGAGTGAACTCCGGGAGTTGGTGATGGACAGGGAGGCCTGGCGTGCTGCAATTCATGGGGTCGCAAAGAGTCGGACACGACTGAGCAACTGAACTGAACTGAATTGAAGAGGTAGTTAGGAAAAGTAGCAAGACAAAAGGAACAGCCAGGTTTGGGGTTTTTTTTGTTTTTTTTAAATCAGATCAGATCAGATTGCTTGCTCCACAAATGGAGCAAGGGGCACAATGGTTGAAATCAATCAGGAGGCATCCTTTACCAGATTGGAAAACACATACTAAGCTAGGAGATGGAATTTTTAACACCATAAATTTGTTAAACTTTTAATTCCATTGCCACTAACCTTTGTTAGAATATCACATCAGATGATATAATTAAGCACAATTCTATGTTTAAGTAAGTTTGGTTTATCAATATTTGATGGTCTCATAACAGGGCCATCCTGATTTCTGAGTACTCTAGTAGTCTATGGGGTGCTAGGATTTCGCAACCATGTGGATATATTTAACTACTGGACACTTTAAAATGGTTAAGATGATAGATCTCATGTGTATTTCACCAGTTTTTTTATTTTTTTAAGTAGTAGTAGTATTAGTACTAGTACCAGGATATAAAGGATCATTCTAAAGAAACTGTCATCTTACTATTTTCCACAAGGCTTCCATGTACTTCCATGTACTTTCAAAGAACTTAACAAATGCCTTTTGGGTGCCATTTCTATTAGATTGGAACCAGAAATGGACAAGCCATCGGCCTTCCTCATAAGCTCACAAACCAGGAGGGATAATGTCCCTCCAACAGACATGAAGAGAGTATCTTCCACACGTACAGAATTTGGCCAGGCCATGAGAGCAACTAAGATGCTATGCTGTCTTACGTGCAAACACCCACATCTACATCAGCTAACTAACGCTGGCCTGGAGAATTCGGAGACTCAGCTGGAAGAAGTGCTGTGGTTGTGTGGAGTGTCCCCAGTTAGCAGGTGGAAGGGCAACAGTGGCTGTGTATTTGCTATCGCTATACCAGGCCACTATGGGAGAAGAACATTTCAAACTGTCAGATACTGTTCCGTTAAGAGCAAGATCAGCCAGTACAGATTTAGTTCCAGGAATTGGCTACCAAGATGTTCACGTGTATGGCATAGCACTGAGTGGACTGGGCATGGAGCAGGTAGGTTTCAGGACTCACACTGCCACTACCCAGCTGTCACTCAACTTTCCTGGGGATCAGTTGCACCTCTGTAGATAAAGCGTTGAGCCAGTCAGCCCGTCAATCATTTTCACGGAAGTCCTGAATGAGGGAGGAGATGACCGAGTTTGGGAGCACAGCCCAAGGTGACCACCAAAAGCTTGAACTGTCATTAAAAGTCTTATGCTTTATATTTAAAAACTTACTCATATTTCAACCTGCACTACACTGAGACAACTTTTTTATTTTAAGTAACTCACCACCACACCACCTCCAGAAGATGTTCCCTAATGAATCTGTGGCACACACCAGGACAAGGGTTCGAAGGTCCTGTGAGTCACACTCTTGTGTAACTGCAGAGATACTGTCTTTCCTTTCAGATTCAGAATTACCTCGTCACCTTTTTAGCCAATACCACTAATCTTGAAAGAAGACTGAAAATTGCCAGTACTTTAGAATCCCCGGTGCCATTCAGTTTTCTCCCTTACAACTCAACAAGGCCACACATCATCCTTGTTCAACGCACACGGTGAACGCTGTGCTTATTGAGGATGATCAGGAAGACCATTGATCGGGCAGGGAGTAGGGAACCGGAAGCCACGCCCTGGCGCCCTGTGTGTCCACCTGGCACGCAGGACACATGGATGCCATGCTGTCTGAGACGGAACTAGGTGTGGGAGCTGCAGATACTCCCATATGAGAGACCTCCATCCAACACATAAAGTGAGTTTTGTAAGAGGCTAACAAAATATCCAGTTGGCCAGAAAGTTTGCTTAGGTTTTCCTATAACATCTGACAAAAAACCCAAATGAAATTTTTGGCCAACCCAATAAGCAGCTGTGGTTCTCTGGAGCTCAAATATGGCCTAAGAAACTGGAAATCCTTACAGAGTTTACCTTTGTTGTCATGTCCTCTTACTTCTTCCAAGCGCCCCTCTTTAAGGCAATGTGATAGTCCCCATCCATCTGTGAACTTCCCCCACCTCTGGGGGCAACTTAACCTTTGATCTGACCCCTAAAGGGTAAATTCCGCTGTCTGCCAGACTGTAAAAACAGCTATAGAACTCCCCCATGTGAGGGGATCCTGACTACTACTTTACTTTAAGGCACCTGCGACAGTAAAGGCTGGTGTTTATTGGAAGTAATGGGCATGATGCTCAGGGCTTCCTACTAACTACGTTTCATCTTGACAATTCTATGAGGCAGTTTTCATTACTGCCTCAATTTCACTGATGAGGACAAGCAACTCGCCCAAGATCAAATCAACAGAGTGTGAAGCAGCTGAGATTCAAACCCTACATTCCTTTGCCTGTAGAACAAAGTTCTTACTCCTATAAGGCAAATGTCTCTACAGATGCTGAGTAACTTATGTTTGTTGTTGAGTCACTAAGTCATCTCCGACTCTTCTGCAACCCCACGGACTGTAGCCTGCCAGACTCCTCTGTCCATGGGATTTTCTAGGCAAGAATACTAGAGTAGGTTGCCGTGCCCTCCTCCAGGGGATCTTCCCAACCCAGGGATCGAATTCAAGTCTCCCACATTGCAGGTGGATTCTTAATCATTGAGCCACTGTAATGATATATTATTATTTACTGAGAAATTAAAAGCAACCAAAAAAACACTCACAGTCTCCCACCATGATAACTACCCACCGACCTGCATGTGCACCCCTTTACTCTGCGGTTGATGAGTTTCCGGTTCTCCAGTAACCAGGTAACCTTCCCCACAATGTGTCCCTCTCACCCACGCACAGACATCACACCATCAAGTCTCCCGACTCCTGTGTTCACCTCTCCCTTTCTGTTGAACTCTCCTTATCAACAAACCCCCTCACTGTCACTTCCTCCAATTATAAAATAAAATTCCCTCTTGATTCCTCCAGCTCTTGCTCTGCTCCCCTCTCCAGGACCTCCAATTCATCTTCTAGTCTCTCACCTGGTGTTGGAGAAGACTCTTGAGAGTCCCTTGGACTGCAAGGGGATCCAACCAGTCCATCCTAAAGGAAATTAGTCCTGAATATTCACTGGAAGGACTGATGCTGAAGCTGAAACTCAAATACTTTGGCAACCTGATGTGAAGAACGGACTCATCGGAAAAGACTTTGATGCTGGGAAAGATTGGGGGCAGGAGGAGAAGGGGATGACAGAGGATGAGATGGTTGGATGGTATCACCAACGTGATGGACATGAGTTTGAGTAAACTCTGGGAGTTGGTGATGGACAGGGAGGCCCGGCATGCTGCAGTCCATGGCGTCACAAAGAATCGGACACGACTGAGCAACTGAACTGAACTGAGTCTCTCACCAGCCCACACCAGGCACGGCTCCTGCTCCACTCCACAAGAGCTCTGATCAGGTCACCCATGGCCTCCATATTGCTGTGCCAGGGATCAAATCTCAGTGCTATTTGACACAACTGATTGATCACTCCCTCTCTAAACCACCTTCATCATGTGGCTTCCAGGACAGCACGTTGCCTAGTTCCCTACTTTGCTGGCCATTCCTCTTCATGCCTGGTACTGGGTCCCACATCTCCACTCTCTATGAGAGAATACCCTGCAGGTCTGTCCTTAGTCTCTAGCCTCTCCTCCTTGGTGATCTCATTCATTTGGTCCACAGCTCCGAATACAACCTAGAACTATGGCTCCACCGTCTGTATCTCCAATCCAAACCTTTCCATCCAAACTTCACACTCATTCAACTGCCTACTCAACAACTCCACTTGATATCTGGACATCTCAAAACTATGATCTCCAAAATTAAACTCATGCTCTCCTCCTCAACTCTATTTTTATAGTCCACTCTAAACCACTGTATGATAACTTTATCCTTCTAGCTTTTCTCTCTTTAACTGGTCCATAGGAAATCCTATTCACTCTACTTTCAAAACATATCCAGAATGCATCCACTTCTCACTATCTTCCTACTACCTTGGGCCAAACCACTATCATCTCTTACCTATTATTTAAAAGGACTTTCATCATTAAGATCACTACATCTGTACTTGAGTGTTCCCAATAATGTAGTAGCTAGAGAAGGGCAGGACAACCCACTCCAGTATTCTTGCCTGGAAAATGCCATGGACAGACGAGCCTGGTGGGGCATAGTCCATGGGGTCACAAAGAGTCAGACAGGACTGAAGTGACTTAGCAACAGTAGCTAGCAAATCCATGCACAATCTAAGTCAGAACATGTCACACTCTTCTCAGCATCCTCCAATGGCTTCCCATCTCATTCAAGAGTAAAAACTAGCCTTCCAATGACCTATAAGGCTCTCCATAATCTGGCTCCAAGGAGACTACAGGCTTCTTTGCTGCTCCTGAACATGCTTCTGCCCAGGGCCTTTGCACCTGCTGTTCTCACTGCCAGAAATACTTTTCCCCCAGTACTGACATGGCTTGTGCCTGCTCCATGAAGTCTTCCTGGCTACCTGACAGCCAACCATTTCCTACTCCAGCTAAGCTGAGGGGATCCTCGTGTCTCAGGGCTCATCTCATAGGGTTATCCTGTGAGCAAGGGTCCCACGGATGCCCCTCCACACTCCCCAAACCCTTTCTCAGCCTTGGGCCCTATTACAGCCTTGGGCCCTTTCTGATACAAGGCTTAGAAAGTACTTTTCTTTCTCAACTGGCTGATCTGATATGGAATCTGAAAAGACTTTACTATGTGCTGGGCAGTCAAACACTTCTCCAGCTGGCCCCCGAAGTCCTCCCTTGAGGTTTGGACCATCTAATTCAGGGGCTTCTCCTTCAGTTCTCCCCAGGACTCTATCCTTGAGGCTCTAGAAGATCCAACAGAGTCCATATCCACCTCCTTTTGCACTTGCGGGTTTCCATAAGACTCTTTATCACCAGTGAAAGCCAGCTCTCAACTTTCCTGAGTACTGTTCTAAGTTGGCCTGTGGGCCTACTCTCACTAGGCACCCCAAGGCCTCTGGATTCCTGAAGCCCAAACAACAGGTTTTCAACACTGCACATCTCCTCCAAGTATTTTAAATATCTTCTCCTCTCTATCTCCAATCTCTCTGGGCCTTGTAGAATTCTAAACATTTCCATTTCCCTTTGTACTCGAGGGACAGATGGAACTACATTGTCAGGAAGTGGGATGGAAGGGAGGGGTCATATCAGTGGGAAGGGAACCCAAGAAAAAAAATTTTTTTTTCACTTTCCTCAGCAGAGAGGGAATACAAAACTTCAAATTCCCTGTGCTACCCAGTGGGCCATTCACACTAAGGAACTATCATTCCACACATATACCACAGCTCCCATGGATGGGATCCTCCAGTTAACTTTACATCATGTTGCTTTATCAAGACCACAGAAGACTGACCCCTTGATCAATGGCAGTATACCCTGAAGACAAGGACTCTGATTCTGCAAACAGAAGAGGTTATTTCGTTCAGGAGACGACGTACAGTTCAGTGACATTCTACTCTCTGGGTCTGAAACATTTATTATCATGTGTATATCTCTCTCTCTTTTAGACACACACACATGATTAAAATAACCTCCATACAAATGAATGTCCTTTTCAAAATGTAGAAACTGGAGCAACACTGATATCCCCAAGCAGAGCAAGCGCAGACCAAGGGTAAAGAGGCATCACCCTTGGTCTGTTTATTCTATGTATCACCAGTATGCCCCTTGCAAATTATACCAAGGTTTATTTTTATTTCTATACTCCCAAGCTTATAAAGCCTGTTTCTCTAAAAGGTTTTTCTCATATCTGAAAGGCTTTTCAAAAACAGTAATCTTCGGATTGTATGACATGCAAAACATATCCAGCTGGTTGGCAAATAAACATACGAGCAGACAACCATGGCTTCATGTCCCTTGTTTTTGCCTTCTGCACTTTCTTTCATGGTACTTTCCCCATTCCAGCTAATTCAGAACAGTTGTCCTTACCACTTAATTGGTTTTCTAGACTTAAAAGTTTCCTACAGTTTTTTCGCCAATTTGGGATTAGATGAAGTGACAGCAGTACCCAACAGTAGAATCCAGCACATGTAGACGTGGGTGTGTGGTGTGGGGAAGGGCAGCGGCTACACTGTGGCCTAAGGAAGGCATCATTCTGCCAACACACCAACCATGCAACAGGTGAGCTGATTCAGAATTGTCTCGCCCTGTTGAGTGAAATAGATAAGCCAGACAGCATCCATTTAGATGGTGATCATTCCACCCTGTTACTAGACTAACAGGGACCAGCACTGGTGAAGTTCGCAACTAGTTAACAATTAGCCTCTTAATTTAGTTCCAAGAAATCTGTGTGCAATTCTAAATACCAGCTTAATAAACAAAAATTTGCTAAAACATGACTTCCACACGTTGTCCATGCATCTCTCAACTTTAGGCAGCTTCATTATTGACAAATCAGATCCAGCTTTGCACAGGCTCCTTCCTATCATACATTAATGCCAAAAAAAGGACTAAGAAAAATAAATCATCACCAGCCCAGCCCTGGGCGGAGTGTACACTACCCGGCCTGCCAGGAATGGGAGTAGAGGGGTGTGACTTTCCAAGTCAAGAGGTCTGAGAAGATCTGGAAACCAGACATTTGGTATTCCTTATGAATAACTCCAGCCTGAATGTGCACAAGCCACCCTCTGTAGGTTCTCTACGCCCAAAGTCCCTGCCCGTCATTCCTGCACCAGTCTGCCCATTCGCCTCCACTGCTTGTGGAAACTCTGCTGGTGTTCATCTAACGCCACGGCTACCAAAAGACCACAAGCGATGGTTCTCCTGAGATGTACTTTCCCAACATGGTCCCTGTAGAATGGAGGCAGAGGATGGACACTTGAATATCATCACAATCGATGCCCCAAAGAGACAGTACACCCACACAAACCAGGCAGCGTGGAGGCTGTGGACTGAGAACCAACTCGCCCAACATGTCATGGGCACTTCACCTCTGACTGTCTTGCTTTCCACATTTATTTAACATGCACAAAGTGCTTACTCTGAGTCAGGACTAGTCTAAGGTACAATTATCCTCATTTTACAGCTGAGGAAAGAGACCTAGGGGGATGAGGTATTGTGATTTATAATAATACACGTTTGGTTTTCATCTACTGTTCCCGTCACAGAGCTCCTAAAACCCTTGGAATTTGCCAAGCAAGGAGAGCGACAAAGGTGTCTTTGTTATGTTAATGAGGTGGCTCCGCCTGCACCTAAGGAGCGGGGGCACTTTATTAGGGGGTTGGAACTTTCAGCCACCCCCTCCTGACCTCCAGGGAGGAGGAAGGGCTGGAGGTTGAGTTCACTCCGCAATGGCTAATGTTTTAATCAATTGTGCCTAATTGATTTATCAAAGCCTCCATAAAAACTCAAAAGGATGGAGTTTGGAGAACTTTGGGGTTGGAAACCACATGGAGATTTGGGGGGGCGGGGCATGCTGGAACAGAGCATGCAAACTCTAAACCCTTCCTCCATTCCTTGCCCTAAGCATCTCTTCCACCTGGCTGTTCCTGAGTTATATCGTTGTATAATACACTGGTAATCTAGTAAAAAAAAAAAAAAAAAAAGCTTCTCCAAGTTCTGTGAGCCACTACAGCAAATTAATCAAACCCAAGGTAGGAAAAGGCAATGGCAACCCACTCCAGTACTCTTGCCTGGAAAATCCCATGGACGGAGGAGGCTGGTAGGCTTCGGTCCATGGGGTCGCTGAGTCGGACACGACTGAGTGACTTCACTTTGACTTTTCATTTTCAAGCATTGGAGAAGGAAATGGCAACACACTCCAGTGTTCTTGCCTGGAGAATCCCAGGGACAGGGGAGCCTGGTGGGCTGCCGTCTATGGGGTCGCACAGAGTCAGACACGACTGAAGCGACTTGGCAGTAGCAGTAAGGCAGGGATCGTGGGAAATTCCAATGTATAGCCAGTCTGTCAGAAGCCCAGGGGACAACTTGGACTTGGCGTGGGCATCTGAAGTGGGGGAGGCAGTCATGTAGCACTGAGCCCTTAATCTGCGGGATCTGTTGCTATCTCCAGGGAGACTGACAGAACTGAGCTGACTGGTATCTGAGGATGGTTCGATGGTGTGTGGGGAAAACCCCTACACAGTGGCATGGGGAGCAGAATGTTAAGTATTCTGCATAATGTACAGCAGGAAATGGTAGAGAAGGACTTGATCTCATCCACTGGGATCCAGACTCCAGCTCTAGAATCTGTTCTGATGCATTATATTATGTTCCTTCTGGGTAAAAATGGAAAGCTCATCTAGCTCAAACTTAGAGAATGTTATGAACAGATTCTCAGATCACACCTATAGAAACTGGTATAATAGATCTGGCCTGAGCTCAAACTTGGAGAAGGAAAATGGCAACCCACTCCAGTATTCTTTTTTTTTTTTTTTCCCACTCCAGTATTCTTGCCTGGAGAATCCCATGGACAGAGGAGCCTGAAAGGCTCAGTCCATGGGGTCACAAGAGTTGGACACGACTTAGTAAGCCTCGAATTATATTTTTACAAAGAGATTCTCCAAGTTACCTTGATGACCAGCCAGGTTTGAGAACCCAGAAAGTTCCTTGTAGACAAAATCATTTGATTCTAAACTTGTACCCAAACACAGGAGGGGGCTGGCCCTGCTCCCAGGGCCCATTACTGTGGGGGCTCAACCTTGACCACTCTCTCAAAAGGCCGTTAGAACTCTGATTCTGACCCGTGGGCCACCTGGATCACCATTCTACATAAAGCTCTCACTGGAGGAGGTTGGCAGCTACCCCACCACTGCACTTAAAGAGCTAAATGTATCCAAGACTCCCTTACTGACCATGAGTAACCAATACTTAGCCATCAATTCACACGTGCCCTCACATGCTTACTTCCATTTGAGCCCCACACCCTTGTCAAGTAGCTTCAGGACCTTAGTCTACAGCCACCCTTCTCTATGTAGTCTTGATTTAACAACTAGCAGATCTCCGTACCCAGTGCAGTATAGGTCAGCCTGTATTTCTGGGGTTAAGTTATAAAGTGTGCCTTTAAGGCAAAAGTCAAGTGTAATTAAAAATCACTCATAAAAAGCCCTTAGCAGGGCCTTGGGCCCTTGAGAACTCAAAAAACCAAGAGTTAACCTTTTTGAGCAAAGGGTCAGATACGACTGAGCGACTAAACTGAACTGAACCTCTTTGATGTCTCTTTGCATTACCACTATAGCTCCCCTTTCCCTGGAGGCAGCAGAGAGCAATGTATACGCTAAGTTCCAGAAGCGCAGACCATTAAATAAAGGGATTTCTCCCTCTCTACCCTGAGCCAGAGAAGTTGATTGCACAAGTTAAACAGAGCAGATAGCTCTAACTCCATTTTATTTGCAAGGCATATTCAAGGTGCTATCAGGCAAAGAAATGAACATAAGACCCCTGCCCTCACATAACCTATTATCCACCTAGGCGGGATTAGACCATACTCTGAAAATGGCAGACAACAGTTACATATTACATAATTAAATAATACAAAACCATCAGAGCTGTCAGGCACACGACAGTAAGGACTACAGACACTCAAAGGAAGAGGACGTGACGTAGTATGGATTGGGCTCAAAAGGCTTTCATGGAGAAAGGCAAACTGGTTCTTACAACATGATGATGTTCTTCAGGATGGACTGACTTGGAATTAACCAGCGTTCCAGGGAAAACTGACCCTGTCATCTAAGCACAGGATAGTATGTTCTATTATGCCTCCAGTATCTATCTTGAAAGTGCCAGGGCATTGCATTCACCTGTCACTCTGTCCTTAGGCTGAGTCAAGGTCTAAGGGAATCCATGCATCACAGTTCCAGTACTACTTGGTGACAAAGCTTAAATCCTGATATTACTGATAGCACCACCAACTCAATGGACATGAATTTGAGCAAATTCCAATAGTTTAGAACAGAGGAGCCTGGCGTGCTGTAGTGCATAGAGTCACAGAGTTGATAAGACTTAGAGCCATTGAACAACAACAACAATATTGTTATGCTAAAATAGGGAATTATACAACTAAGAACATAGTAACTGATTCTTTAAAATAATGTAAAGCTTTTTTACATGAGCATTTCACCTGACTTTCCTGATATTATTATTCGTATCACAAAAATACTGACTTTTTTTTGTAAACCCTAAGTCATGACTTGGATGGACTCACGAGACCAGCCTGTGTTAAAATTAAACTTGTCTATTTCTGCTTTCTTGCAGAGTCCTAAGATCTCCTCTAAGTCTCCCAGCCCATTTTGGCTCTTTCTCCACTCTCAGGACTCAAGGTGACCGAGTCAGTCCCTGGATGATGGCCCTGGGCCACAGGGCACTCTGAATGAATGCAAGGAAGTGAGTGCTTAGGTACACATCCTGGACGTAGTTCTGATCCCCAGCTGGCTCCTCACTGGGCTTTTTCAGAAGGGGAAGGAATGACAGGCAAAGAAGGAAGGACCCAGAAGCTGATCCAAGGCCAGGTGGAATAAGTGTCCATAGGAGGAGAGTCCAGGCACAGATATTTAAATAGACAGCCCTGACCCACGTGGGGAGTGGTTTAATAAATCAACCTAACATAGTACATTTCCAAAACTCATTTTCTCCAGGTCTGAAGGACACGTTTGACTTTTCCTTTTAGAGGTGAAATGAGCATGAGTCAGAAATGCCAAGTTCAAATCCAGATTCTGTTAAGATTCTGCTTAAGCACTCATGAGACTATAGACATTTCTTTAACTTTCAGATTTAGTTTCTTCATCTATAAAGTTTCTTCATCTAGCTGGACTAGACGATCTCTAGTTCAGTAAAATTGATTTTAAGAGCAAGAGCATCACAAGTGTGAGAAAAACCAAGAGTAAACATTATAGAGTCAAAACAGAAGCGCCAGTGGGGCTGGAGATCAGGAAGTTCCCAAAAAGAAAGTGTCAATTGGGATAAGCCCAGCATCACTCCCAGCATCGCAGATATAACTTAAAGATCTGTTCCTTCTGGATTCTGTCCTGCAATCACACAGACTCAGCTCCTCCCAGAAGAGTAAAAAGGGCTGACTCACAGGATGGACATACCCACAGATACCATCCCATACTTTCTACCTCATTGGGGGTGACTCAACCTTAGATCCTGACCTCAGTAACTCAGCCAAACTTCTTTAATATCTAGCCTAAAAAGCCCAGTGAAGTTTTATGATCACTATTTCAGTTTTACAGTCCCCAAAGTTTTAGGAATAGCCAGTGGCTCAGACATAAAGAATCTGCCTGCCAAGCAGGAGACATGGGTTTGATCCCTGGGTGAGGAAGATCCCCTGGAGAAGGAAATGGCAACCCACTCCAGTATTCTTGCCTAGAAAATCTTAAGGAAAGAGAAAGAGTCAGATACGACTTAGTAACTAAACAACAAACTGTTTTAAGGCTCTTTTAGTTACTGTTTTAAGGCTCTCAGATACAATATTATTCTGTTATAAAATCTTAGAGTTTAAGATATGAAATATTTAAATAGCATTGTAGAAAGTTTAACCCACAAAATTCTATGGTTTGTTCCCACAACACTGCATTCATCTGATATGCTCACACATCTTTGATATTTTACTTCTTCTGCCTCAATGAAGTCTCTTGAGACATTTACTTTTGCTGTAAATCTAAGATTGATTAAAGTTAAAATGCTTTGAAAATGGGGTTCATAAAAGTGATTAAGTTTAACTTACCCAATGCCAATAAACCTTCGACTCTACTCTGGCAGAGTGAGACTCACAGGATGTTTAACACCTGCAGAGTCACAGGCACACAGGAGGAGTTCAGTTACTGCTTCTAAATGCATCACCATTAACAACTACCATTTAGTCAGCAAATACCCATGCCAGTCAGGAATTAGGCACTTTGCATGTTATCTCTTAATCCTCACAAGCCTACTGAGCAGTAATAGCTCCATTTTACAGATAAAAACACCAAGGCTCAAAGTAACAGCTGCAAAATACCAAGAAAGAATTTTGAGCTTAGGTCTCTCTCACCAGTGCCCTGAAAAACTCCCAATAAGTGCAGAGTTTAGGAAGCTGGCCCATAAACTGTGGGGTCTCAACCTCACTGGCTGTTGCTTTACACCCACATCCTTTACTGACAAAGGTGATAACTACCATGGGTATGGCCTGTGTGTACGGGTTCTCCTGGGTGAGGCCAGTGCTGCCAGATTACTTTACCAAAAGAAGGTGGGGGCGTGGCACCTGACATAAATCACAGCCCCCTAGAGTGGGCTATTGCCACACTCCCAGGTCCAGAGAAAGATACAGTTCCCTTAAAGTGGGCCACTCCTCTCTATCAGTCCCTAAGAAGAGCATTTCTAGAAGGTATCAGCCCCCAAACACAGGCTCCTTCTTACATACCTGCAGCAGGTCTAACAGCAGAGAAGCCCACCAGCAAGAACAAGTTTGAGCAAGCACACCGCTAACCTTGGTGACAACAGAGATCCTGGCTGAAACTACCTTTTGCAAGTCTCCACCCCCACAGATAACTTTCCGCCCTACTACTTCCCCTTCACAATGTTCGCTTGAACAAGTATTTCAAGGAAACCACCAGCTTCAGTAGAGGACTGGTGCAGAGAATGCCAAGGAGAATATATTCCCTCTGCTGGCCCGTGGTCATTTCTGCACTAACAAGTTCATTCTCCATGTGGGTGAATGCTCATCTACACATTCAAGTACTCAGAGACACCATACATCATCCATTAACTGAGTTAACAGAAACCACCTTTCATTTCAAATTTATAGCATCACAATTATTTCTGCTGAGAAAAAATAGAGTATAAGCAGCTGCTCAGGCCTGCAGACCACCCCCCCGCCTTCCCGCCCCATACTAATTTCTTTGCTTCACTGGTAGGTGTTATTAGAAAAATCTGACTTTAAGATTCAGGCACCTACAACCTTCACCAATTCCGAAGTTCTTAATTACTGAAATCAAGATTTTCCCTGTGGCCCTAAAACCCCATTCCCCTCTCATAAAGTCCTCTCCTCTGTAGCTGTACTTTGCATTCTTCGGTCTGTTGGTCCTGGAAGGACCTCAGCTCAACCAAAGGGCTGGGGGTGGGGGGTGCGGGACCTTTTGTGAGTTTATTTTTCGGTAGCCCAGATCAAGAATGCAGCCCCACAGCGATTAAAGCCACTAAGCTCCCAAATACCCTCTCCTGCCTAAACAGTTTGATCATGTGGGAACCAAACACTGTCTAAGAAAGAAAAGAAGCTACCAGTGCCGGTCTCCACTTTCTCCCTGGAGGAGCACCGCTGAGCCATGGTGTTAGGGGGGTCGGGGGTTGACACTTCCAGACTTCATTTGCAAAGCCCCCAACTTAGATCGGACATTTTGTTTTAACCCCTCGGGCAGGGCCTCCCAGGGCTGGGGCCCACCGGGTCTCGGGTGGCGCCGGACGCTTTGTGGCTTGTGCGGGGTGGGGGTGGGGGGTCGGCCACACCACTAACAGGGTCTTGTTTTCTCAGCTGATCTAGTTCTGCGGAACAGGTGCTTGGTTGGTTCTATCTTTTTAAAAGCGGGGGAGGCGTGTAAAAGTCTCGCCTACCGGGGAAGCCGCCCTTCGAGGAAAGCCCCCCAGGACATGATGAAAGGTGGCTTTCCAACTTCTGCGAGGCGCGCGAGTCTGCTGGGGAGCCGGGTGTTCTCTGTGAGTTTGGGAAAGGCCTGGATCTCCCTAACGACCCTCTCAGTCATCTCACCGCAGCGAAAACAGCGACCCTCCTCCACCCCAAGTCACCCCTACCCGGCCAGCTCAATACACACGTGAAGCTCAGCAAAGCGTGCCACCTGCCGGGTTCCCAGCAAACATGCCCGGAGGGAAGGATCGCCGGAAAGCACTTTGTTTAAAAAAAAAAAAAAAAGTAAACTCTCCCGGGTCCGAGGACAGCCCCGCCTGGCACCGGGGCCGCGGTGTGCAGAGTCGGCCCCCGGGTTCTCTTTCCGGGGCTGAACTGGGGAAGGCGCCGCGCCAGGCGGGGCCGGAGGGGAGCGCGCGGAGCGCCGGGCCCCGCTCCCCCCGGAGCCTGCGGAGTGCCGGACCGGCAGGGCCGGCCGGCGGGAACGCGGAGAGCCTTCGACCTGGTTCGCGCGTGGGCCGGGGCCCGGGTGGGGTGGACAAAGTCGGGAACTCACAGCCGCTTGTCCTCAGGCTGCAGCTGCCAGTGCATCGCCAGCGAGAAGCCGAAGAGGCTCCCGGAGTCCCCAGTTTTCTCGATCACATTGTCCTCGCGGGTGTCCAAGTTGAAGGCGGTGCCGAGCCGCGGCAGGAGCCCCACTGACAGGTAAAGCAGCCACAGCCGCCCCGCGGCCGCCATGGGCCGGCGCACCGGGAGGGGAGCGGGAAACTGCGCGGCCGCCCCGCGCTTCGGGCCGGATTCCGGGCTACAGCGCCGCTGCCGCCGCGGCCACCTCGGTCTCCTCTCGCCGCCGCGCCCGGCCCCACCCCCGGGACGAGTCGCGCTCTCCGCCCGGCCGCTCCCCCTCGCGGGCAGCTCCCGACCACTGAATGAGCCCGTTGTTCTCTGGAGACTCGCAGGCGTTTTATCAAGTGACGAGGACGCCGGCCCCGCCCCGGCCCTCCCCACCCCTTGGCCCCTCCTCGCGCGCCCGCCGCCGGCACCTTTGCGGCCGCCCGGCTGCGGTGCGACCCAGCGCTGCCCCTCTGCGCCTCCCCCGCCACCCCCACACCTGGTGGGGAAGCCGCTGGGGAGACCCGCAGGCGAGTTGCGGGCCGGGCAGTCCCAGCCTGCGAGTCCTCCTGGAGCAAAGCGCTTGAATTGTGGTTGCCGTTCCGCACAGAGCCGGAAAAGCGTTTACTACCTGTTCTAAAAACAAGTGGTGGTGATGCGCCGGCCCTAATGGCCGGGAGCCCCTGGTGCTCGCCGACCCACGTGCAAAGGCTGCGTTCATTCATTCCACAAGTGTTTAGGGAGCGCTTAACGCGGGCCCGGTACTTGGGGACTGGAGTTGTAAAAATTGTCCTCGGTCCTCAAGACCTAACGTCAAAAACGATAACAGCACAGATTTTAAGAGGGCTGTGCAATTGCAAACGCACAGCTATTATCTCATTTCATGCTCCTAACAATCCTATGAGGTGGGTATTTTCTTTTTGCAGATGAGAAAACTGAAGCTCAGCCTTGCCCCAGTGTCTCCAGGGAACTGCGTCCAGGTGGAAAGGAGAGTTTGTGGGAAAAGTCACGCTAGTGTAGGCAACTTAAAACTTGATTTCCAGGTATTCCCAGGCTGTGAAGGTCCTCATTAGTGAAGGAAGAGTTATTTAAAGTGGCACCCAGGCGTTCAGGAGACCTTCCTTCCTGCCCCAAATTCCCAGAATTAGTTGGGAGGAGAATTTCCCTGCCTAGAGACTACTCCGAGATCAGCGTGGGTGGCCTAAAGGCTCCAGCCTCCAGCACAAGGGGTGGGGCCTCTAGTGAGGTGTTGACCCCTGGGGTGACTTTATCCTGCAGGGGTTCTTAACCTAGGAAGAGAGAGAATTCAGGTTACTCTGAATTTGGATGACAACAAAATTTACATTTTTATTTTCCCTAATCCTTTAACTAATATTTAGTATTTCCTTCCTAATATTTAGCATTGGTTTCCTTTATATTCCTGTTTTATTTAAAAGCCTTGATCTGTAAAGGGGTCCATGGCCTTCAGCAGTCTGCGCAAAGTGTTAGCTCAAAGATTCCTTGGAATGCCTGCCTTGATCTTACATCCCTATTTTGGAAATAGAAGCTGAGTGAGTACCAGGGAAAAGCTGGAGCTCTGAATATGCGTGTGGGGAGAAGGAGGCAGAGTCACGTGCCATGTGGCCTCAAGGGGTATTTGTACCAAGGGAGCAGCCTGTACCACACAGAGAAGGCACCTGAACATGACAAGGGTTCACAGGTGGTAACAGCTGCTAGAAGTGGGGTATGTCCCACTTCTCTCCCCATCACTTGTTGTTGTTTGGTTGGTAAGTTGTGTCCAACTCTTTGGGACCCCATGGACAAGAGCACACCAGGCTCCTCTGTCCTCCACTATTTCCCAGAGTTTGCTCAGATTCATGTTCATTGAGTCAGTGATGCTATCTAACCATCCCATCCTGTTCTGCCCACTTCTTCTCCTGCCCTCAATCTTTCCCAGCATTAGGGTCTTTTCCAATGAGTCAGCTCTTTGCATCAGATGGCCAAAGCATTGGAGCTTCAGCTACAATCCTTCTAATGAATATTTATGGTTGATTTCCTTTAGGATCGACCAGTTTGATCTCCTTGCAGTCCAAGGGACTCTCAAGAGTCTTCTCCAGCACCACGATTCAAAAGCATCAATTCTTCCAATCAATACCTTCAGTCAAGTATAGTCAAGTTCAGTAGACAGTCTTGAAGGTCATACTGTTTTAACTTGTATGTGGTAATCGTGATAAGATTGAGAAACTATTGTAGATTATAATTTAGCAAGCTAAGAAACACCTGCAATGTGATTTTTCATTCAAATTAACCTTTCTTTTTCATGTTAAACACATACTATTCCAGAGGGACAGGGCCCAGCTATTATAGCTAGAGCACAACCTCAGTGTAGGCTGGTACTCAGCAGGAGCACTGATGGGGCTGTAATGGTTACTGAAATACTCCTAAAATGGTAGATAAAAGCTATGCCCTGAGCTCCCCAAATTCAATCGGCCCCACCCTGGCCACTTTGCTGTGACCTGCCAACTTTCCCACAATTCAGCAACTAATAGGTTTGAGCCCTTAAGCCCTGCCTGGCACTGCAAGGGCATCTTCTAATTGGGTGTGCCCATGTCATAACAGCTGTTAACTATACCAAATATCACACCCTGCTTCCAAGAGTAATCTTGCTTCCTCCCCAAGATACATTTAGTGGATGATGTTTGAATAGCCAGAGTTAGCTAGTTGATTGCAAATATCAACTGAGCACCAACTGAAATTTTATATAATGTTAAATTTAAATATAGTGCTGTGTGCTCGGTTGCTCAGTCATGTCTGATTCTGTGATCCATGGATTGCAGCCCTCCAGGCTCCTCTGTCCATGGAGTGTTCCAGGCAAGAATACTGGAGTGGGTTGCCCTTCCCTTCTCCAGAGGATCTTCTTGACCTAGAGATCAAACCCACATCTCCTGCATCTCCTGCACTGCAGGCGATTCTTTACCACTGAGCCACCTGGGAAGCCAAAAATATAGTGCTACTAATGAATAACACTTGTGTAGGAGAAGTGAGGGATAAAGGAAAACACGGATGAGAGTCTTGTTCTGGAGTGTGCCACATGCCCGTCACATGTGACTTTTGCTCCTGCCTTCCACCTACCTCGGGCTGTGATGCCAAACATACTTGAAGTTGAGTCAAACTTGGGCTCTAAATAATAATCCCTTTGAAGATTGTCCCCTCTTCTTGATTAACAATCGTGTTTTGTGAATTAGTTGTCAATTCTGTGGTAAACAGATGTAAGAGTGAAATAAGTGTCTTAGAAAAGGGAGACTTAGAAGTCCTTCAGGATCTGCTGAGGACACTGTCAGCCTATAGGGCCAAAGAAATGAAAGAATCAAGAAATCTAGAAACTATGAAGGGAAGATCTGAGGAGGGAGGTACATAGTTATAAGGAAAAAGAATCTGGAAAAAGAGGAAACTTGTCTGGGACCAAAGGGAGAAAGATAGCTTGATAATAAAGGTATGCTGACCATCAGATGGCATGTGTATATGTGTGTGTGTACGCGTGCACACACACACACACACACACACTTATGGATAAGAAATCTAAAGGGCACAAATCCAGTTATGACAAAATTGTGTCATAGGCCTTTTGTGATGATACCATGGAAGAAATTTTACAAACTGAAAACTTTAAATAAAAAAACAGTGAAAGCAATGAACAGAGGCATTTGCTCAGCTGACAGCTTTTGAATTCTTGTATTTTACCAATACACTTTACAAAATAAATTTTGTTGTTCTATATCCCACTTTTGGTAGAGGAGCTTGCAATAATTTTAAACTATGGGTTACCTTGTAGATTCTGAGGAACTCGCATCATGCCTGATATATTTTCAATTTCCTGGGACCTACTTTAATCAGTTTTGCTCTCAGGTTCCCTGGTCTATTGACTTCATCATTACCAACAGCAAGGATATCATATTTGCTGCATTTAGGCAACATGGAAACTATTAAAATATCTCTTTTTTCTTCTGTGGTTATGTTCTATATCAACAGCTTCACATATTCCCTGCAGCCCTTTATTGAAGGCCATTTGTCAGAGTGATTAGCACGTGGCCTGTAGAACCCAAGCCCTTCAAATCCCATCTCTGCTCCACACCAGTCAGGTGACCTTAAACAAATCACTGAATCTCTCTCCACTTCAGCTTCCCCAGCTACGAAGTAGAGATGATAGCATCCCTCCCCCGACACAGTCACCTCGCCTTCAGTTCAGATTAGTTGCTCAGTTGTGTCCGACTCTTTGTGACCCCATGAATCGCAGCACGCCAGGCCTCCCTGTCCATCACCAACTCCCAGAGTTCACTCAAACTCATGTCCATCACGTTGGTGATGCCATCCAACCATCTCATCCTCTGCCGTCCCCTTCTCCTCCTGCCCTCAATCTTTCCCAGCATCAGGATCTTTTCAAATGAGTCAGTTCTTCGCATCAGGTGGTCAAAGTATTGGAGTTTCAGCTTCAGCATCAGTCCTTCCAATGAATATTTATTCAGGGACTGATCTCCTTTAGGATGGACTGGTTGGATCTCCTTGCAGTCCAAGGAACTCTCAAGAGTCTCCTCCAACACCACAGTTCAAAAGCATCAATTCTTCAGCGTTCAGCTTTCTTTATAGTCCAACTCTCACATCTGTACCTGACTACTGGAAAAACCATAGCTTTGACTAGACAGACTTTTGTTGGTAAAGTACTGCCTTGCCTTGGGGATGAATAAAGTTAGCATGCCACAAGATCCAGTGCAGCCAAATAAATAAATAAAAATAAATATTAGAAAAAGAGTGTTGTGTCCAAACCAGAACTTGCACCTGTGTACGAGCTTTAAAAATTTGGCTTTTACAAGTTAGGCGCTGACCCGTGATATACCTTTACTTTTGAAAACTAGTTTATATTTAATATATAACTTATATTTATTTATATATAAATATAATAAATGTGCATTTATTATATATTTATAAACATAGTAATATATTTTGTATATTATATATGAAAATAAATGTGTTTATATATTATTCATTTTATATAAATATATACTTTATATTTATTTAAAATATAAATTATATTTATAAATATAAATATATATATATTGTGAACTGTTCCAAACTTGGATTTAAACTGTTCAGTGGTAGATTATTTTTTGTTTCAGAAAAAAAAAAAAGTTTTTCCTCGGTTGCTTTGTCTCTATATTTGTGTTTAGGGGTTTTCCTTCTACACTGAACCTTAATGCTTTTCATTTTCGCTTCTTTTTTTTTTGTTGTTCTAAGTCACAGCACATTTTATAGGAACCAATCTGCCTTTGGTTGGGATAAAGAGAATCCAAATTGCCAGCTCTACTTTATTTTAACACCCAGATCCATTTTATTCATTTTTCCAGTTTTCTGTTCAGTTCAGTCGCTGAGTCGTGTCTGACTCTTTGTGACCCCGTGAATCGCAGCACGCCAGGCCTCCCTGTCCATCACCAACTCCTGGAGTTCACTCAGACTCACGTCCATCAAGTCGGTGATGCCATCCAGCCATCTCATCCTCTGTCGTCCCCTTCTCCTCCTGCCCCCAATCCCTCTCAGCATCAGAGTCTTTTCCAATGAGTCAACTCTTCACATAAGGTGGCCAAAGTACTGGAGTTTCAGCTTTAACATCAGTCCTTCCAATGAACACCCAGGACTGATCTCCTTTAGAATGGACTGGTTGGATCTCCTTACAGCCCAAGGGACTCTCAAGAGTCTTCTCCAACACCACAGTTCAAAAGCATCCATTCTTCGGTGGTCAGCTTTCTTCACAGTCCAACTCGCACATCCATACATGACCACAGGAAAAACCATAGCCTTGACTAGACAAACCTTTGTTGGCAAAGTAATATCTCTGCTTTTCAATATGCTATCTAGTTTGGTCATAACTTTCCTTCCAAGGAGTAAGCATCTTTCAATTTCATGGCTGCAGTCACCATCTGCAGTGATTTTGGAGCCCAGAAAAATAAAGTCAGACACTGTTTCCACTGTTTCCCCATCTATTTCCCATGAAGTGATGGGACCAGATGCCATGATCTTAGTTTTCTGAATGTTGAGCTTTAAGCCAACTTTTTCACTTTCCTCTTTCACTTTCATCAAGAGGCTTTTTAGTTCCTCTTCACTTTCTGCCATAAGGGTGGTGTCATCTGCATATCTGAGGTTATTGATATTTCTCCCGGCAATCTTGATTCCAGCTTGTGCTTCTTCCAGCCCAGCGTTTCTCATGATGTACTCTGCATAGAAGTTAAATAAACAGGGTGACGGTATACAGCCTTGATGTACTCCTTTTCCTATTTGGGACCAGTCTGTTGTTCCATTTCCAGTTCTAATGGTTGCTTCCTGACCTGCATATAGGTTTCTCAAGAGGCAGGTCAGGTGGTCTGGTATTCCCATCTCTTTCAGAATTTTCTACAGTTTATTGTGATCCACACAGTCAAAGGCTTTGGCATAGTCAATAAAGCAGAAATAGATATTTTTCTGAACTCTTGCCTTTTTGATGATCCAGTGGATGTTGGCAATTTGATCTCTGGTTCTTCTGCCTTTTCTAAAACCAGCTTGAACATCTGGAAGTTCACGGTTCACATATTGCTGAGCCTGGCTTGGAGAATTTTGAGCATTACTTTGCTAGCATGTGAGATGAGTGCAATTGTGCAGTAGTTTGAGCATTCTTTAGCATTGCCTTTCTTTGGGATTGGAATGAAAAAACTGACCTTTTCCAGTCCTCCTGAGTTTTCCAAATTTTGTGGCATATTGAGTGCAGCACTTTCACAGCATCATCTTTCAGGATTTAAAATAGCTCAACTAGAATTCCATCACCCCACTAGCTTTGTTCGTAGTGATGCTTTCTAAAGCCCACTTGACTTCACACTCCAGGATGTCTGGCTCTAGGTGAGTGATCACATCATCGTGATTATCTGGGTCATGAAGATCTTTATTGTACAGTTCTTCTGTGTATTCTTGCCATCTCTTAATATCTTCTGCTTCTGTTAGGTCCATACCATTTCTGTCCTTTATTGTGCCCATCTTTGCATGAAATGTTCTCTTGTTATCTCTAATTTTCTTGAAGAGATCTCTAGTCTTTCCCATTCTGTTGTTTTCCTCTATTTCTTTGCATCAATTGGCATAGAACATTGTATACATTTAAGGTATACAATATAATGACTTAGTATATGTATATATTATGAAATGATCACAATAGGTTTAGTTAACATGCATCACCTTACAGAGTTACAGTTTTTTTCCTTGTGAGGAGAGCTTAAAGATTTATTATCTTAGCAACTTTCAGATATCCAGTACAGTATAGTTAACTATTGTCACCAGGCTGTGCATTACAACCTCACAACATATTTATCTTATGAACTGAAAGTTTGTTTCTTTTGACCGCTTTCACCTGTTTCCCTCATCACCCACCTCTGGTAATCTTCAATCTGTTCTTGGTTTCTCTGAGGTTTTTTGTGTTTTTTTTTTTTTTTCAGGTTCCATGTATAAGTGACATCCTACAATATTTGTCTTTGATTTATTTCACTTAGCACAATGCCTTCAAAGTCCATCCATGTTGTCTCAAACAGCAGCATTTCTTTCTTTTTTATAACTGGTTAATATTCCATTGTGATATCTATATATATATAGATAGATAGATAGAATATATATCACATTTTCTTTACCCATTCGTCCATCAATAGACCCTTAAGTTCACCAGATCTATTTTAAAGTAAATTTAAGTTGAATGCTTCTCATTCCCTTATTATTAACTCATTAAATGTTATACAGTATTTCACATTGCCACTTTAGGTGGGATTCTTTTTTGAAATTTGTTTTGAGGGAATTTTTCTAAGCCAAGAAGCCACATTTTGCTAGCCAGCCAGAAATAAACTCAGACTTTAAATGAATCAAGTTAAATTTAAAATTGAGCTCCCAAAGCTGAGGTGAAACCCCCACTGGAAAATTTGGCTTTCCATCCCTACCATCTTCAGAAACAAGCATGAAGCTGTGTGTATCTCATGCCACACAAATGCAGTCTTGACAGGCTGAACTTAGAGGAGACATTTTTAAAATTTTTTTCTTGCTTTCTATAAAAATATCTTCACAGGGGCGGGGGGACGGAAAAAAAAAAGACAAGCTGATTCTGAATTAGAACTTAACCCAGTGTTCTCTGGAGTGTATTAATTCAGGTCAAAGCAAGCACTCAAGAGAAGCAGCTTAGCCTCACCCACTTCCCAGGAGAGGGCCTGGAGCAGGTCCCTCTACTTCACTAGGACTCAATTTTCTAATCTGTAAAATGGCCAGAAATATTATTTCACTAGATTGTGGTAAGAATTAAATGAGATTACTTGTGTGAGACATTGTGAGAACACAATGTCTGCTATTAAATATGGGCTGAACAGAATAGTAGCTGTGAAAATGAAGAAGAAAATATACTAGAATATAAAAAAAGAGAGGGCTCCAGGTCAGAGAGAAATAGGAAGAGGAGGCATGTGAATGAGGTCACCTGCACCCCACATTCACTTGATGTAAATGGTCAGGATAAGCCATTCCTTCTTATAGTTTGGCAAATAATCTCTGTCATATCATAGTTTCTCAGTGCCTGAGGTTTGGATGGAAGCAAATTTGTGCTTAACCCTGACTCTGGACCACTTCCATTTCCTACCAGTCTTCGCAGGAGCAACAGTGGGTTCTAAACTTAATATCATAAGTTTGAAAGAGAAAAAGTTCAGAGGACTTTTTCTCTAGCCAGCCAGGAATCCCGGTAGTACAAAGAGATGAAAGCTGGACATTTCCAAACATATCCTTATCTTCTTATTTCTACAATCTGATTGACCAGGGGAAGTTAGTACTAAGGATTATCAAAAGTCATAGCCAACATAAAAATCATTGTTATTTTGTTTTAGCTTTATCTTATCAAACATATCTTGCTGCTTATATTAAAGCAGCTTCTACCACTTAAAATGAATCATCAGACACTTCATAGGGAAATCAGATCCTGAACTTCAAAATTTCTTCAAAATGTTTAAATCTGGAAAGCAAGCCATTTGCACACAAATAATTTAGTACTTACTACATTCAACAACACATATGAAGGCAATGTAATACATTCTGCCCTAAGAATAAAGAACAAATACAAAAAAATAATTACTATAAAGAGCACATAACAAGGAAATGAGAAAAAAGCATGCAGAAATTCGGACCACCTAACAGCCAAGAATGTTTCTATAATAACTTTGCTGTCCCAGATCACATGATCCAAACTAAGAGGCTAACCAGTCCTGCATTATACGAGCTATTTCCAGATACTCCCTGGTGAAAGACAGAAAAGTGGACTCACTGATATTTACACCACATTTCACTTTCAAAACCTGTAGAAGATCAATGCATCTCCACAAAACAAAAGGCATTGTTCTATTTCACGTCTGGAGGCATCTAAGCAGGAACTTTTCGTAAGAGAGAATGTCAGGATCTCCACCAAATTCAGGATATCCCGACTTCTGACTTCATAACTGAGACCACACCTTCATACCTTTTTTCAGCCTTGGCTGACGAATAGTCCACCGAGACCAAATTTCCTGCCTCCCAAACAAGGAATTGTAGCAGCTCATGAAACATAATCTCAATCTAAGCTGTTCTCTGGCAGGAAAAGACTAGCAGTCACACTTTATCAGATAGGTTGGGGTGTCCATACATGAACACATGCTTCTTATTCCTGTTGCTCATAGGAGGACGGAAGTATAGAAAGGCTAACCAGGGGGATTCATGCTCTACCAAGTGCAATGAGCCACAGTGAATTTTTCAGCCTTGGATCCTAGTAGGAAATAGTCTCCACCCCATTGCTCCAGAAAGAGTTTACTTTCCCCAAGTAGCCAACCCAACCCTAGTTGCTGTTGGTTACAGAAACCTTCAGGTAAATGCCACATTGGTTGAGAAGGAGCTAAGAGAGTATGGGAGACAGTCAGCTCTTTGATTTTGAAGGCCTATTAGAATTTCCTAATTTACACTCTGTAAATAACCAAAATTCATACATCTATTTCTCTGAGACTTTCTTTATGTGTTGACCGTAGTCATCTAGCAATGTCTTTAGGGGTTATAAACAGTTTTCAATCTGTATTTTTTTAATGATTCAAATGCAGGAAAAATAGTTTCAGGGTTATGTGTATTTTTAAAATATATTCCAAAATTGAAATATTTTCAAATGTTAATTGAAAATTACATATATATATATATACACACACACACACACTCCAGTCATCAGCCACTTAGGATAAATATTCAAAGAGAATAGTTGCATTAAGTGGATAACCTATCCATCGGCCCAGGCATTCCCTTTTCAGACTCTGTCAACACTCAGCATATACCTCTCTTCTACTTCATATTGAGTAATATTATGATTTATCTGCTTATACAACTATCTGTTAAACTGTTAGTTCCTTCACAGTAGGTTCCATGCTTTATTCATCTTTGTATCCTCAGTACCAATAACTAAGCCTGGAACATGGAAGCTACTAAAAAATGACTGACTTATAACTCAGTGGTAAAGAATCTGCCTACAATGCAGGAGACCTGGGTTCAATTCAAGATCCCCTGGAGAAGAAAATGGCAACCCAGTCCAGTATTCTTGCCTGGAGAATCCCATGGACAATGGAGCCAGGCAGGCTACAGTCCATGGGGTCGCAAAAATCGGAAATGACTTAGCGACTAAACCACCACCAGGGTACCTAAGGGTTTTTACCAATCATAACCTTTATGCCAGAAGACTTCTTTAAAGTTGGAGAGGTTTTAAAGAAAGTGTGTCATACTTGTATTAGGAACTTAGAAAAGAGCATAGCCAATAATGCACATTATTCAAAGGGCATATCCTTTCCACCCAGATTCCTCTAAAGATCAGTAATTCTCATGGAAATAGAAAACCCCTGCATCAAGTCAGCCACTTAACAAGGTGCCATTTTAGACTCAAGCTCTTTAATACTATAATCCTGCCAACAATTCGAAGATAGCTAGAAAAAGTGAAAGTGGATTGCCTAATCTGGAGTGAACATTCTGAGCAAAAGATTTGGGGGAGGCTGGAGGGAGTGGGGAGGGGAGGAGGGTGGATTAGAGAGGAGAGCATGATGGCTGCAAATCCAGAACTCCTTTGAACAAAGAAAGCAGCCAGGTTCTAAAAAGGCTAGGTTCCCCAAACTGGAAACTCCGTTTGTTTCACTCCTTGGTTTACTGTCCCCAAATGCTACCAATGTTATCGCCTTCAGTCTACCTTGTCCTTTAGTCACCAAACAAAGGAAGGACATGGCGGCACGAAGTAGGAAAAATTCAGGTGGCAGCTTTCTGTAACCTCCCTCTCCACCACCTGACCCCCCAATAGTATACAACAGTACATAACTGGGCCAGCTCTGCCCCCTGCCCTCTGCCCATGACACCTGTACATGCCTACATGGGAGGATGCTTAATCCCAGCTAGGCCTTCTCAGGGAAAGGTTTCTGAGACAAGCGTGCATGGAGTATCCTAGCAGACAGAGCTGAGGTTTCTGAACTTGAAGCAATGCTACAGATGTGATACTTTTTACTGTGATGAAAATTAAAACACTGAAGGAAATGGATTTCTGTTTGCATCTGTAGAGGTGATATGATATGGTTTCAAGGCACAATTATAGCTTACGTAGAACTCTGGAGACATGGGCAGTGCCTGAGGGAATACGGTTATAGCAATAAGATAAAAGACTACAAGGCAAACAAGAGGAAAAGGCATCCAGTGTGTAAGTCCCAGTTTAATACATACAGACTATACTGTTTTATCAGTTCTCTGTGATTTATTCAAGGTTGATAGTAAAATTGTCAGCCAAGTGCTATCTGCTTGAAATCCATGCAGTTGCTCTCAGTCATATATTTCACCGTACAGATCTCTCCATTGTTACTGAATATTATTAAGCACTCAGTGAATATGAGGGTTGACTAAATAGTAAGCACTCAGTGCACACTCAGTATGTGTGTAAGAGTTTCTTAAGAATTTTCCTTTACTTTTTCCCCCTTTTTGAGTAAAAGATTTGAGAAATGACTTATAATACTGAATTCTTTCTATACCATCACAAGAAAGTGTTTGAGGCAAATTTGAGATGACCATAGAAATTTTTTACATTCCTCTCATTGACAGGTGGGGTCTACTTCACTTACATTTGAATCTGAATTGGCCTCGGTTACTTTTTTGACCAATAAAAATTGGTCAAGAAAGAAGATATGACATTCTGGGACTTTCCAGGCTAAAGCATAATGAACCATATAGCTCATTCATTCCTGGGATTCTTGAAACACTCATTCTTGGACCCTGAACTACCATGTAAGAAATCCACCTTCTATGATGGGACAGCCACAAGAGAACATGGAGCAGGGCAGAGGAGGGGTGGCTGATTGAGCTCAGCTTTTTACCCATCTGTGCCAAAGTGCCAGGTATGGGAGTGGGCCCTACAACTATCTTTGGCCCTACAAACCTATCCAGCCACCAGCTAGAAACCAAGTAATCCCTACTGTGACCATATGAAACAGAAGAATCACCCATCTAAGCCCTACCTGAGTTCCAGACCCATAGATATTAATAAAGTGATGATTGTTTCAGACCACTATGTTTCAGGGTGGTTTGTGACAAAGCAATAGATAATCTAAAGAGATGTAGTATAAAGTTCCTCTGTGGGATTCCTCTGAGGGTGGGAGTTAACTTCCACTCAGCTGACCCGTCCTCTGCCATCTTTCTCAGTGGAAGCAAGTCCACAGTGCCAGGATGTGGTTGACTAACCTATTGAGTCATGCGCTTAAAGAAATGAGATCAGTAATACTTGCTGAAAAGGTGATTAGAAAGAATTTGGGAGTGATGATTTCATGGCTCCATGACTAATTCCCAATCACTCAATAATAGGTCCAAAGCATTTGCAAATACAGTGGGCTTTCTATGGTTCTCACAGCCTCTAGTATGGGGAGAAGCGAAGAACAAAAAGCAGCTCTGTCTGCCATTGTGTGGTTGGAGATGGCTTCCACTGATCCACATGATGCTCCCTGACCCACTTCATCTTAAAGAGTCTTTTACAGTTCCCATAAGCATTATACATATCCATCATCGCAATGAATTTGCAAATGGCAGCAGAGACTATCTGTTAAGCAGGAGGGCAAATTGCAGAGTGTCATTCCAACACCAAGTAGAACAGTCTCAGCACAGAGGCCTCCTAGAAACTTAGAAGTTCTCCCACCAAAGTCTCTCAGCCTCCCTCTTCATTAAAGGCTTTGTTTTTTCTCTCTCTCCAGCTCTAGTTTCATTTTGTGAAAAGGTTCACTGCCTTATGTGCCATGAGCAGACAAGCTTATCGAATGGACTGTAAATCTAATCAGTTTGGCATCGGGGGTTTCATGGGAGCATGTAAACAATAGCTGGAGTTGTGTTAAGCTTCAGTGACTCCAACTGATTCCCAGTTTGGTTCATTTGTGCAGAACAGTTGGAGATACAAAGCCAAGCCCATTAATTTCCAGAGAGCAGTTCTAACAGAGGAACGAGCTGTCAGTCCCCAGGAGGTTTTCAATCCAAGGTCTAACTACAGGATTTTATTTATGGCATAAGGTATGTCTTTGACTGACTGAATTTCTTTCCATTTCCTCAATATTCTATATTTCTAAGAAGATCCTGGCAATTCTTATAGAAACTGGAATCCTGTGGAGAAATGAGCAGAGAAAGTTTCCAAGTTCCTCTGGCCCCTCAGAATAGTGATCAAAGTGGAGTCCTGAATCCCCATCCATGAGTGTTCTTAATGCGGTGGTTACCTCTGAAAAATGGACTTAATTAGTGTCAGCAACCAATTCAGTTCTATTTCTCGTCTGTATACTTTTACAGCAACACATTCGTTTTGTAATGTGCATTACATTCTCACGATTGTAAAGTTTATGTAGTTACAGGGCCGAAGTCACACCAGTTTTCAATCTGCTAAATGGCATGTGCTTCGTTTCCAGATGGAAAAATGAATATTCACCACAGCTCCATCAGGAATGCCAATTTCCCATCACTCCCCAGCGCTGGGCAATGCAGTTGAAGCACTGTGTTAATTTAAGACATTTTCTGATCCTCCAAGCCTTGTATTTACATACTAGCTGAAACTGCAATGGAAATGAATGGGGGAAATTGCCTTATCCCCATTTTTCTGTGAGAAGGAGAAAAACACTTATGCTTGAAACAAGCAGATGTGAAAACACTTCTCACTAATCAAAATGTTTACCATGAGGTTAGAAGAGCCTCCCTGTTTAGAGGCAGGGAACCTGGGATGTGTATTTAACAAGATGAGTGTATTCACTGTGACAGAACCTTGGAGCAGAACTTGTGCAGCTTAGCTCAAGATTAACACGCGCAATACGGCATTTCTTTGCTTATTAGGCTTCTCACAGTTCATGAACTTTGATTCAAGAGTGACTCTTGTGTCTGTTTCTGTGTAGACTTTCACACCAATATACTCTCAGCTTCAAGTTACTATACCCAGAGGTAATACGAGGCGGGGCGGGGCAGCGGGGGTCGGGGGGCTGGGGGGAGGTGATGCAAAAAGCAGTGTCTCTATAGGATTCAAAGAATTAGTTTTGTAAAACACACTTCATATTAAAATAAGGAAATTTAAATTGGAATAAATTACATACCTACTATTCTTGAAGGCAACAAAAAATCATGCAGTTGCTCTCAATTTGATCCCAGGCATTTGAAAAGATTCATAACAGAAAATTCATGAAATAATATGTATGAAGATGACAGATGATTCTGTAAAAAGCTTTGCATAACCGATCAGTCTAATTTCTTTCTATAATAAAATTGCAGGCTCATAAACTAGTAGAAAGTGACAAGAAGTCTATGTACATTTTCTTAAGACCATCAGAGTTGTAAAATTCACAAACTCCCACCTGAAACTAGCTTAAGCTACACAATTAGTATTCAACAAAGTTTATGGAACTAGTTGTGACAATAATAACTAACCTTCATGGGATGTTTGCCCTGTAGTAGGTACCATTTCCAGCAAACATTTTCATTGATTCATTCATTTAATCTTTGCAAAAACATGTATCATTAATATCCTCAGTAATCCCGTTTAATACATGAGAAAAGTCATGAGCAGCAGGGTCACATAAGTCCCCCAGGTTACATAAATCAGAAGAGTTGGAGCCAGATTTAGATCCCAGGTGGGCTGGCTCCAAAGCCAGCATGCATGACCTACATGCTCGACCAGTAACATGACTATTTATCAATCAAGAAAAAGTGCTATCTTCTGATTTTATTTTGGTCTGAGTTAGAGTAGGGGCTTACAGATTGAACTCAGAAGGTAGTAGTGTTCAGCGGAACAGTGTCCATCTGTGGTGGTGTGGAGAAAGTCTCACGGGGTTCATTCTTAGAATCTATTTCATTGGATATCAGTATTTGGTAGAAAAAAGTTAGAATATATGCCCTCAATTTTTATATGATAATGACTTTAGTGAAATTAATATCAGGGAAAACAAAAGAAATTCAAACTAACTCTCAGAAAATGGGGGAAGTAGTTCTATAAGAATCATTCAGTTTAGATGTGCCAGATGTTTATCAATCACATTGCCAAATCATCTGCTCCCCACTGTGCTCCTTGAATTACCAGCTCCCACACCCAGCACAGATGACTAGACATGGGTGGGTACCTGATCCAGGGTGTCAGGTCACCCTTGGGTCACAGTGAGTCCACAGGCTGGAGTGAAAAGATGAGCTGGGCTTATCAGATTCCCACTCCTGGGAATTTGCTTTGGAATACAGAATGACCCAGTGGCAACAGTAAGTCAAGGTGAAAAGTTGTGATGTAGGGAAAGAAAGGACCACTGTGGCCGTGTCATGGGCAAGTCACAGCTACTTGCACATGGAAGCAGACTCTGAGTGAGCACGGCAAGGCAGTCAGTTTAGAGGGGAGAATGAGGCAGAAATAAAAGGGAGAGCGGATGTGTACATGGGTGAACATGAGAAGCAAACAAGACAGTGGCTGTGCTGGCTGGTGGCTCTCAGGCTCCATTGTGGTCTGCAGGGACTTGGACACACACCACAGACTTACATAACTCAGATCAGATCAGATCAGTCCCTCAGTCATGTCCGACTCTTTGCAACCCCATGAATTGCAGCACGCCAGGCCTCCCTGTCCATCACCAACTCAGTTCACTGAGACACGTCCATCGAGTCAATGATGCCATCCAGCCATCTCATCCTCTGTCGTCCCCTTCTCCTCCTGCCCCCAATCCTTCCCAGCATCAGAATCTTTTGCAATGAGTCAACTCTTCGCATGAGGTGGCCAAAGTACTGGAGTTTCAGCTTCAGCATCATTCCTTCCAAAGAAATCCCAGGGCTGATCTCCTTCAGAATGGACTGGTTGGATCTCCTTGCAGTCCAAGGGACTCTCAAGAGTCTTCTCCAACACCACAGTTCAAAAGCATCAATTCTTCAGCACTCAGCCTTCTTCACAGTCCAACTCTCACATGCATACATGACCACAGGAAAAACCATAGCCTTGACTAGACGGACCTTTGTTGGCAAAATAATGTCTCTGCTTTTGAATATGCTATCTAGGTTGGTCATAACTTTCCTTGTGAGGAGTAAGCATCTTTTAATTTCATGGCTGCAGTCACCATCTGTAGTGATTTTGGAGACCAGAAAAATAAAGTCTAACACTGTTTCCACTGTTTCCCCATCTATTTCCCATGAAGTGGTGGGACCAGATGCCATGATCTTAGTTTTCTGAATGTTGAGCTTTAAGCCAACTTTTTCACTCTCCACTTTCACTTTCATCAAGAGGCTTTTGAGTTTCTCTTCACTTTCTGCCATAAGGGTGGTGTCATCTGCATATCTGAGGTTATTGATATTTCTCCCAGAAATCTTGATTCCAGTTTGTGTTTCTTCCAGTCCAGCGTTTCTCATGATGTACTCTGCATAGAAGTTAAATAAACAGGATGACAATAATCAGCCTTGACGAACTCCTTTTCCTATTTGGAACCAGTCTGTTGTTCCATGTCCAGTTCTAACTGTTGTTTCCTGACCTGCATACAAATTTCTCAAGAGGCAGATCAGGTGGTCTGGTATTCCCATCTCTTTCAGAATTTCCCACAGTTTCTTGTGATCCACACAGTCAAAGGCTTTGGCATAGTCAATAAAGCAGAAATAGATGTTTTTCTGGAACTCTCTTGGTTTTTCCATGATCCAGCGGATGTTGGCAATCTGATCTCTGGTTCTTCTGCCTTTTCTAAAACCAGCTTGAACATCAGGAAGTTCACGGTTCATGTATTGCTGAAGCCTGGCTTGGAGAATTTTGAGCATTACTTTACTAGCGTGTGAGCTGAGTGCAATTGTGCGGTAGTTTGAGCATTCTTTGGCATTGCCTTTCTTTGGGATTGGAATGAAAGCTGACCTTTTCCAGTCCTGTGGCCACTGCTGAGTTTTCCAAATTTGCTGGCATATTGAGTGCAGCACTTTCACAGCATCATCTTTCAGGATTTGGAATAGCTCAACTGGAATTCTCATCACCTCCACTAGCTTTGTTCATAGTGATGCTTTCTAAAGCCCACTTGACTTCACATTCCAGGATGTCTGGCTCTAGGTCAGTGATCACACCATTGTGATTATCTGGGTCGTGAAGATCTTTTTTGTACAGTTCTTCAAGACAGTCTTTGTTCCTTGCAAACAGAAGGAACCTAATCTGAAAAGCATACAGGTGAAAAGTAGTTTGCTTTTAGACAAAATCCTTCTACTTTAAACTAGATTATGGAAATATTGATAAGAAAAATTATGCATAATTAAGTATAATTTACCTCTGTGGAACCATTGTTTAAAAATCCAATGATTAGGTGTAAATGAAAAGGAATGTATTATATAAATTGTGATTTTTAAAGAGGTAGGTTTAAAAAAAAACTTTTTGC
This sequence comes from Bos javanicus, assembly GCF_032452875.1. Classification (NCBI taxonomy): domain Eukaryota; kingdom Metazoa; phylum Chordata; class Mammalia; order Artiodactyla; family Bovidae; genus Bos; species Bos javanicus. The sequence continues at coordinate 24,256,156 of NC_083869.1, forward strand.
TTTATTTTAATCAAATTTTTCTTCATATACATGGTCATTTTAGCACCCTTTAAGAAAAGAGATACAGAGATCCTAGCATGGGTTCCAAAAATAATTAAAATTATTAAAGTAAGACTTACAAGAGAAGTAGCAATAAATTGGGGATATTTGGCTTAGAGAAAAGAGAGCTAAGAGTGACTTTTTATTGTTGTAAGGAATATGGAAGGTTTTCAGTCAGTTATGTCTTGTACTCATAGAAACAGAAATGACCTTCAGTCAAAGCTTTTGTAATGAACACAAGAGAAGAGTCTGTTGGCCAGTTACAGAAGAAAGCCAAGGACTGTCTAGTCCTAGAGATGTTCAATAAGAAATTTAGAAAATACCTGGAAGTCATGGATGGTTGACAAATAGAGCTCAGTAGCATCTTTGAATCTGAGCTGCCAACAGAAACACACAATGCCTATCCATGAGTACCATGGGAAGCCGTGAGTCAGATAAGAAGGAAGAAATATAAAGACTATAGAAGAAAAACAGAGGAAGAAGAAGAAATAAATATGAATGTACATCTGAGGAAGTGGTCAAGTTAGCATTCACCTATCAGATACTTCTGAAGGTCACTGTGACCTCTGTTATTTTGTACAATATAGAGTGTAATAGAGTTGTCATCATCAAATGCCATGCTTGTTTAGAAGTGACCCAAGTTGAGCATGACAAACAGAATAGCCAAGAGTTTCAGGCACTCACTCTGAATGCAGTATCGCTCCCCTACTCTCCACAAGAGCTCCTTGGGGACAGCTCAAACACCACAAGGGACCGGCCAAGACTGATTCACCAACTCACTTCAGGAACCCATCTGAGAGTGGCCCCCACCAGGGTGGGAATGCCTTGGCCAGAAGAATATCAATTATGGCGCCACCTTGCCCTGACTGTGCTACATACATCCCTATTCTTGGAGCTTGAAGGAAAATGGGAGATGTGGTCCCTATTTCTAAGAAACTGTGCTGTTGAAGACAGACTTGAAGGCAGCCTTGTCTTCAGGCTGGAGTATGAAGGGCTACATCCTAATCTCAAATCCGTGTGTATTGCATGAGAAACCTTGAGCACACTACTACTCTCGGTTCTCCCACTGCCATTCCTACAAAGCAGATTAGACTGACTTTCCTCTGACTGACATGACATCCTACACAGGACACATAACAGACATATCTGACTGAGTTTCTGTGTTTTGTCAAAGTTGGGTTTAGGGACTTCCCTGGTGGTCCAGTGGTTAGGAATGCGCCTGCCAATGCAGGAGACACGGGTTCAACTCCTAATCCCAGACGATCACACATGCTGTGGAGCAACTAAGCCAATGCAGTACAACTGCTGAGCCCTCATGCCCTAGAGCCCACGAGCCACAACTACTGAGCCCATGTGCCTAAAACCTGTACTCTGCAACAACAGAAGCCACCATAATGAGAATCCACACAACAATGAAGAGAAGCCCCTGCTTGCTACAACTAGAGAAAAGCCTGCACGGCAACAAAGACCCAACACAGCAAATAAAAAAAAAAAAAAAGATGGGCTTAAAATAAAAAAGGATGAGAGAGGAACTATGTGGTACTCACTACTCAGAATTCTTGGTTTATGGGCCACTATGGAGGCCATAAAGTTTTTATGCAAAAATAGACCTTGGGCAGCATGTAAAATTCAATCTTCTCATGTGTGTGGAGCTGAGAAAACTGAGGCCCATAAAGGATTAGGGGCAGCAGAGGATGGGATCAAGAGCCCCCCAAATCTCACCAAGTATTTTTCCCAGCAGACCAGATCAGTGACACGTTCTTTTTCTCAAAAACAACCCAACATACTAGAATTCAGAGGGCTGTGTAGTAGAACACAACCATGGAGGTTCTGTTTGCCCAGAAATCCTAAAGTGGTAGAGGCTGAGGAGATTCTGTGACTGTGTCCTGACATCATGTTCCACTGGGGCTGGGTCCTGTCTACTTTCAACCCAACATGGTGCCCACCAGTCACTGCCACCAGGATCCACACACAGGCTTGCAGTCTTTCTGGTTTCATATACTTCTAATCCAGAGGTTTAGATGAGAAAAACACTGAGTGACAGCAACCCTCCTGTTCACAGCAGAGACTCTACCCTGGGATACATCAGTTCCTCCTAAAGTCAGTCGATTCAGATCAACTTACTCCAATACGCCTCGAATCATACTTGTTCCTGGCATGAGTGTGAAGCCAGTTTAATTTTTCACAACTGAATGAAGAAGTTATGCTAAATAAAAACAATGTTTTTAAAAAGTTAAAATATGAGTCATTATCAAACAAAGACATTTGGACAATAGAAATGTAAGAAACAGAAAGTGACATTTTCCACCCTGTCCAATACCACTCCCCTGAGACATTCATTGTTAGCAGTTTGGTTTACATCCTCCCTTTTAAACATGTAGGAACATGTTTATAAATATTTGTCTTTCAAGCTTTGACTAACTTAAGAAGCTCCCTATTAAAGACCATAGGTCAAATCCCTCTAATTAATGTATTAAGCCTACTGTGGGGATACTAAACACAAACAAAATAACATAATATGGAAGAGGGTAACCTTCTTGCCTCGCTGTGACAAGCTTCAGAAGGATACCCCAAACATAAAAATAAGTCAAATCTGGTAATTGAAAAATAGGACTCCAGCTCTTATTAGAATTAAGAATAAGAACTGTGGAACTGAAATTATTTTCTAATACTATTCTGCTGAATTACAGATAGGTTTCTACAGAAGAAAGCTCTATTTTATACTAAATGGTATCTTCTTTAACACTCATTGGGAATCTACTTGGCACAGTCTCTCTGATGTTCTATGTTCTCTGCTGATTTCTTTTGGTTAAAAGAGTATCTATGGCTAGGGTGACTTCCCAAGTGGCGAGAATGGTCAAGAAGAACCCACCTGCCAATGCAGGAGATGTAAGAGACGTGGGCTCAATCCCTGGGTCGGGAAAATCCCCTGGAGGAGGGCAACCCCCTCCAGGATTCTTGCCTGGAGAATCCCATGAACAGAGGAACCTGGCAGGCTACAGTTCATGGGGTTGCAAAGAGTCGGACATGACTGAGTAACCAAGGACACACAATAAACATTATGGGAATCATCACCAACTTACCCTCAAATGATTCAGAAAAAAAAAATATATATATATATACAAAGATGGAGAGAGAGATTTCGAGAGAGAGAAGCAATGCTAAAGCAAATGGGCAAAATTTTAGCACGCATGGCTAGGGTGATGTTACCCTGATATCTGGAGAGGTGGTTATAACTTGGTCTGATTTGAAGAAACATTCTCTCCAGTCTGACTGTAAGGCAAGTCCAAGCCCAAATACCTGAGGGTTGTGCCCATACACGCTGTGATTGACGCAACATAACCTCAGGTGCTATTTATCTGAAGGGCTCCCAAGCCGCTGAGCTCCTGGCAGCTGCTCAAGAAGGAACGTCTGTACTTGGGAAGGACTAGTAGCTCCTGTTAAACTCGGGACCTGTAACTAGGTCTCAGAAAGCAATTAGCTTTCATTCAGTCCCTTGTAACTGAATAGGACACAAGGGCACGAGACCCAGGGAGTGTGTATTTAGCACAAGCACTAGATGAGGCTCTGTGCACTGTGGTTTAAGATACCAATGAGTCCTTTCTAGGCAGAAGGAGATGGGTACAGCTTAAGTGACTATCAGCGCCTACCAAGGTTGAGCAATTTGTGTGATTACCCTTCATTTTTCCTCTCAGTTGGACACAACTCTGACCTCTAATCTAAATTTCCCCACGATGGTCTCTGTGGCCTTGCAGTGCTGTTCGCTGCCTGACTTTCTTCATCTGCAGAAGAGGGTTCTCAGTGCCCATCTCCAAAGGAGGAACAGCTGGTTCAAGCCCAAGATGGGTGTCGAAAATATGGATCAATGGTCACAGAATCTCATTTCGGCAATCACAAAAGATTGCCCAATGCCTTCTGTTATCCTGAATTAAAAAAAAAAAATCAGTTACAACTTGAAATACGTTTGGGCAATATTTCTCAAACTGAGATTCACAAGTTCTGAAAGAATTTTTTGATTTGGGGTTTTTCTTAAGATTATGATCTAAGAAAAATAATATAAGAATGTTCTGCACTATTGGGATGACCACCTTGTAACCAAATACTGTCTAGAGTTCAACACCTGCATTTGTGCCTCCAAGAGACCCAGCACTGAACAGAGCTATATACAACACTGTGCACACATTGTATACAAGGCAATGTGCCACACTGATTGGACAGCCAATATAAGGACCAATGGATGGGATCCCAATCGTAAAAACTAAAAAGAACATTTTTTGTCAAGTTCTCCCTAAAATTTCATTGGCATTTTTCATTAGGAATGTGTTAGTAATCAAAGCTTACAGAGAAGGCAATGGCACCCCACTCCAGTACTCTTGCCTGGAAAATCCCATGGATGGAGGAGGCTGGTAGGCTGCAGTCCATGGGGTCGCTAAGAGTTGGGCACGACTGAGCGACTTCACTTTCACTTTTCACTTTCATGCATTGGAGAAGGAAATGGCAACCTACTCCAGTGTTCTTGCCTGGAGAATCCCAGGGACAGGGGAGCCTGGTGGGCTGCCGTCTATGGGGTCACAGAGTCGGACACAACTGAAGCGACTTAGCAGGAGCAGCAGCAGCAGTAATCAAAGCTTAACTGAGGAGACTGACTTATTAATAATATTGTGTCTTTAGTGGTAGAAATCTAGAACATGTTTCTCCATGTATTCAAATCCTCCTTCCTGTATATCAAAAGGAAATAGGTTTTTTTCCTAAATATAGGGCTAGAATATTTCTATTCTCATGTATTATATATTTTGTGTATGTCTGTCTTATTGTGAATGGGATCTGTTTTTTTATTACATTTTCCATTAATTGCCTGCATACAGAACAGTATTGATCTGCATAATTATTTATAGCTGATCCCCCTAAATGCTTATTAGTTCTGATAATTGAGTAATCCTAAATCATTTCACCCAAATGCCCTGAATGGCAGATACCATTTTAACTGATGTTATTAACTGAAATTTTTTTTTAATTTCTTATTCTATCATCACTTTCATTTGATTCCTTGATATTGTATTTGTTGTAATATACAATTTGGAGACACAATTTTATTATAAGATTTATCTTCTAGGATGACATGTCCTTCATATTTCCCAGTATGTTCATTCCAATTTGACAAACATAGGTTTTCAGTTGCTTCCCTTGCTTTTTAGACAGTCTTCTGAATTATTTATATTGGCCATGCCATGCAGCTTACAGGATCTTAGTTCCCTGACCAGGGACTGAACCTGAGCCATAGAAGTGAAGTGCTGAGTCCTAACCACTGGCCCACCAGGGAACTTCTAAGATAATCTTCTAATTTTTTAATTAGAATTATTTCATCTCCTTTTAAATATGTAAGTCTCGTAAGATATTTTATTGTAAACCGGCAGTGTAACAGGTTCTAAATATTTATGCTACACTTTCTTTAGTCAGATGCCTTATATTAAATTTACCGATAACATTGAATAATAACACATTGTTTCAGATTTCCAAACAGTGACAGGTCAGAAGCAAAAATCTGGTTGCTATCGGCTGCCCCTGTGCGATGTCAAACTCTGGTTTCAAGCAGCAAAATTTGGCATTTTCGTTCTGTTCACTCACTGCCTTGGCCCAAGGAAATGACTTGGATGAGTGCCCTTCTTTTTTATTCAGAGATGCCATAGATTAATTGTAAAGACTTCCTTTCATCTACATAACAGAATGGGTTCAGATAGCCTTTTAAGCTATTATCTGCAGTTTGGAACTTTGTGCTGCAAAGTCAGCAGTTATACAAAAGGGGTCTGTTAGAAACACTGAACAATGAGAGTTTGACATTTTTCTCCTTCTGCCTCCAGAAAAGAACCAAAGCAACTATTTGATTACACTTATGTATTTCATAAAAGAATGTGGGGATATATTCATATGCCAGCAAACCTCATGGAAATGACAAAACTGTGCAGCTTGTTTAAGGGGACACTCATTAATACCTCACTGCCATTGAGCTGGTGGAAGGAGAGCGGCAGCAAATGATTCCATGTGCTAAGCACCCACACTGTGTGCTTTCTTAAATGTAAGAAAAACAAGAAGCCATGCAGAATCCAGGATGAACTCAGCCTTACATTGTAAGGAGAACAGTGAGGGAGGGGGAGAATAGTAAACAGTGTGCAACACACTTGGGATTTTGGCTGAAATAAAGCAATGTGTACAAATACTTTAAACAGAAATTAAACCAAAAAAAATTTCTTTTGCCCTTCTTTGTAAGTACTTCTTGGTTACATCAGTTGTTTTTCCTCTCTTGACTTCATTGATTTTGTGTGAGCTTGCATGCGTGCACATTCTTTGAATATAAATTGCTTTAATTAAAAACCACCTGAGCCAGAGAACTCAGCTTAACAGGGTGAAGATTTAGCAGCAGGGCTTTCACATCCCAGTTGCCCTTCCAAAAAAGCTGAGATTTTCCAGGACAATCTCTTCTTTGAACCTAACATGAAAACACGTTAGAGCTCTTTTTGGAACAAAGAAATATACATAGGAAATAAAGACATTGTTTTTATCAAATTCTCTTCTTTTACTCTGACGTAAGCTGGCTAAGAAATAAAGTGTCTCCTTCCCGAGAGGAAAGTGGATCGAGTCTGTTTTCTCCATATCTAATCCTGCTCCCCATGATGGGTATTATAAAAATGCGGAATCAAGGTTTCCCATCTTCACTTCCCTGGAGTTTCATCCCAGTCTCCCTTCATTTATCCAGCACAGACTGTGAGCCCACAGCTACTGAGCCAGTGTGAATCACAGGCTGGGTAACCAGTGCTGGGTCTGAGCTCCTTTATCTGGACCCTTCTGACACATTATTTATCATATTTATGTAAGCTAGTTCAGCCTCATTCTGGGACAAGGAAGAGTTTTTGGCTGTCAGAGACTGGGCTGCTCAGAACACCGAAGAGAACAACAAACCCATCTTTCCTCTACTGCATCGCGCCCCAAAGGCCCCCAGGCTAAGACCAATTCAGGGAAACTCATCATTCCGTCTGTACCATGTCCTTTGACATACATGGTATGTTTGTGGTGGCCCTCAAGCGTGCTGCTGCATAAAGCCAAGAGGTCAACTTCTTCTGGCTCTTTCAGAGCTCACCCATGGCCCCCAAACAATCCCTCTCCACCCAGAGACCCAACTGTAGGTTTGCAGAGAGAAGGTCCTTGCTGCATTTCATTGCCTCTGAAGTCTTTCCAGTACTTCCTTTCGGGGTCTCTCTAGCTTCGGCTCCCGTTGGATCTTCTACTTGCAAACCAGTTCTTGTTCTCCTTCTACCCACGTGTACTTGATCCCACCCCACCTTCAGCTTTGGATACAAATTCCAGTCCGTTTACATCCAGTACCAGCCTGAGGTCTTGGAATCCAGTTCAAAGACTGAAGTCCCATCTGCAAGATGCCTGATAAAGACACATTTCAGGACATGGGATGCACAGAATGTCCAGTCTGTGCTCACTGTCTCTCAGAGTTTGTTGTCATCATAATATCAAGAGGAACCGAAGTCTAGTCATGCTACTCCACAGTCTGGCATCTGAGAGCATCTAAGGAACATCCAAACCAAGTGCTGACAAAAAGCACATGGTTCACCTCATGTGAAACTAGCCAAGCACTTCAGTAGATATAAAAAGGAAAGGATATGTAATAAACTGCCACTTGGAAACTTTTTAGAGTTTAAAATATTTTTGCTACACTTTTTCAGCACCTATTATATACATGGCAGGTGGCTGACTCAGTGGCAGATAACAAATTTGAATGAAGACATAGTTGGTTAGCCCAGGAACTTTACAATGTCTCAGCGGAAATGAGATGCGTAAACAAATAGCAGTAATGCTATAACAAGTGTGAGCCCTGAGGACAGTGGGGACCTAAGGCAGAGCTTAGGTGGAGGGGTTAGGTCATTCTCCAGAAATTTATCCAAGGGCCTAGTTGTTCCCAACACTAGGAATAGAGTTAAAAGATAGTCCTGGTTTTCAAGTTGCACACTGTCTACCAGGAGAGCAAGATAAACAGATGAATACAGAACAGCATAATACACAACATAATAGGGGGATTCAAGATATATAACTGACCAATCCAAACTGACTCCAACCATAAACTATTGGCTCCGTCAATGACTATACCAGCTGATGAGGAGAGAACTTTGTCTCTAGCCCAGTCTGGATGGACAGGGGGCTCCCCGAAGGAAGTGATGCCTGCTTAGACACTTGAAGGACAAGTAGAAATTAGCCAGGCAAGGTCATTTCAGACAGAGATGACAGCACCAATGCTTGGTAGAGTGAGTGCACGCTGCACATCCAGGCAAAGGGGCGTAACTTCACCACACAGGCTCGGGGAGCATCCCGAGGGGCTTATCAGAAGCAGGCTCTGTGAAATGAGACAGAAGCCGTCTATAAGACATCAGAACTGACATCTGAAGATAATCAGGACTGGAAACAAAATACACACACACGGTACTGCTGTTTACAACCAGAAGCCCAAGATACACCCTGGATAACGAAGACCAACCCTGAGCTGAGGACTAAAATGAGGGAGATATTGGTAAATAAAGGGAAGCAGACCAAGGATGGAGAGTGGGAAACAAGAAAGCAGGCTACCTCAGGAAAGGCCTGAAAACGTTTACCAAAGGGGGAAAAAAAAAGGTAAAAACCGAACCATAAAAAGGATCCAATTATAATTGAATTCACAACTTAAATAAAGATAAGATAATAAGACTGAATGCAAACATGGAAAATGAGTATACCCAGTGTAACAAGTGTAGCAAGCATCTGTTGCTTCTGCCAGCTCAAACCCATCCCCATTGCCTCCCAGGCCATGCAGTTCAAGTGGACCCGATTGCCTGGCCCGCCCTTAGCCACAGGTGTGGGAATATGACCCAAGTCTGTCCAGGGTAGCCCATCCCTCGGGCTCCAGGGATCGGTTCTCTGGTGAGCATGTGATCGTGAGCATGTGATCTCAGCATGGCAGAGACTGCCTGGCTGAGTCTCTGCCAGCACTTTCCTGGTGGAGCTCAAGGGAAGGAGCTCTTCCTCATTGGAAGTTGAAAGCAGGTTGCATGTGAACCTTGAGATGCTGAAAACCATCTTCATCAGTGAGAGATGGGGTTTTAATTACATCATTTCAGACCCTGCACCGCTGTTATTTGTACTAATTCCCATTTTAGCTAATTTCAACTGGAGTCTGTTGCTTGCAACTGAAAAGTTCCTGATTAACTCAAAAAAATTTTTAGTCGCTAAAATAATGATCCTCAGTGACAGGCATTGTGGACAGTTCCTAATAACATCCCTAAATGGCTAGATCCTGCATATACTGAACTCTCCCAAATGGCAATACTGAAAGTGAGAGCCAGAGAGAACATTCACAGAAAGCACTAAGTTCTGATTTATTATAGAATTTCTGGAACCAAAAATTTATACAAAATTTACTTAAAAACTTCTGAGTCAGAAACATGGCCTAAATTTTTTTTTTCCAGTTCAGGATGGCAGAGTAGAAGGATGTGCACTCATCTCCTCCTGCAAGAGCACCAAAATTGCAACTAGCTGTTGAACGACCATTAACAGGAGAACACTGCTGCTGCTGCTGCTAAGTCGCTTCAGTCGGGTCCGACTCTGTGCGACCCCATAGACGGCAGCCCACCAGGCTCCCCCGTCCCTGGGATTCTCCAGGCAAGAACACTGGAGTGGGGTGCCATGAACACTGGAACCCACCAAAAAAAGGTATCACACGTCCAAAGGCAAAGAAGCTGCAGAGGGACAGTAGGAGGGACACAATCATGATAAAATAAAATCCTATACCTGTCGGGTAGGTGACCTGCAAACTGGAGAACAATAATACAAATACAGAAACACGGCCAGCTGATGCCTTCAGTCCACAAACACTTACTGAGCAGGTCCAGGGCCAGCACTGTGCTGGGTCCTGGGAGGAAACAGCATCCACACACAGAGAGAAGCACAGTCTAGAGAGACAGACATGTGAACACGAGCAGTCAGAGCTGTCATTTAGGGAAAACAAAGTGCTGTGGGAGCTCAAAGGAAGAAGCAAACAGCTTCCTTCCCTCCGAAGTAAGGACAGCCCTTCCGTTTCAGTGGAGAATAGATCCCAGACATGCTCAACCACCACATTCACTTGAAGCGTGTTAGTTATGGCTCAGGCTTTGAGACGCTTCCACACTCAAGTGGAAGAAGGGGAAGCTGTACCTGTCAAGTTCCCACCCCGCGCCGGGCATGGTTACGCCTCTGTGTTAACTCAGGTGACAAGGTGCTCTGTGACATGATGGAAGTACCAGGGCCTTGACATGCTCTGAGATCTTCAAGAAAAAACAGCTAACCAGTCTGACAGTCCTGGTGATTTAAATACTACTGACTCAGTCAAAATGTAAGGAGGGTGGGGGGTAAAGAAGCCAGTAATCAAGGCAATTTTAATGCAAAAAAAAAAATCCAGAATAAACAAAATATCCACATTTTTAAATAAAGATGAGATCAGACCCTGCACTTGAATGACTCACCCTCGCTCACCTCCCTCTTAACTCCAGCCTTGCTCCGGAGATGGGGGTTCTGTGGATCTTGTAAGCTTCGTCATCTCCTGTCTGTCTTCCTGTCCCAAATAGCAAAATTGTCCTTAAAATGGGTGTGACTCATGTGCCCATATTTGGGGACAACAGGATCGTGTGAAGTCAGAAACTGCCTCCCGTGCCTCCTATGGAGAGAGGGAGGAAAGAAGGGAGATCCCCCCTGCATCCATGGGGGCTGGCACAGGGGTGGAGCCCAGTCTCACTACTGAGATATGGAGAAGGCTTGGGTGGAGGGTGAGGAGACTGTGTGTCCTGTGAGAAGACCTCGCTCACCAGGATTATTAAAAACAACACCAGGGACTTCCCTGGTGGTCCAGTGGTTGGGAATCTGCCTTGCAATGCAGGGGACATGGGTTCCATACCTGGTCAGGAACCTGGGATCCCGTGTGTGTGTGTGTGTGTGTGTGTGTGTGAGTCTCTCAGTCAGGTCCAACTCTTTGCGACCCTGTGGACTGTAGCCTGCCAGGCTCCCCTCTCCATGGAATTCTCCAGGCAAGAGTACTGGACTGGTTTGCTATTTCCTTCTCCAGGGGATCTTTCTGACCCAAGAATTGAACCCAGGTCTCCTGCATTGCAGGCAGAGTCTTTACCATCTGAGCCACCAGGGACTCTCACATGCCTTGGGATAAGTAAGCCCTGGTGCCACAATGAAGGATTCCTGCATGACCCAATAAAGACCCAGTGCGCTGCAACTAAGGCCTGATGCAGCCAAATAAATAAATAAATTTTTTTTTTTAAATAAGTAAAAAACAACACTAGACCCTCTTGAGCAGTGATGACCCTCTCTAGTTCCCTGATGGGATTAGCCAAAACCTCTCAGGAGTTTTGAAGACACCAGTAAGTAATGAAATTCCCCAATTCCCTCCATTTCTCCTCTCTCCTCAGTCCTTTACTCCAGCCCCATTCTCTAGGAGCCTTTGGGGCCAAGAACGCCATGAACAGAATTGTCCTCACCTGGTTCCATGCAAAGCAAAGGGAATGACACAGAACAGAGGATGAGATGGTTGGATGGCATCACTGACTCAATGAACATGAATTTGAGCAAACTTTGTGATATAGTGAAGCCTGGTGTGCTACAGTTCATGGGATCACAAAGAGTCAGATGTGACTTAGCGGCTGAATAACAACAATAAGCTACCAACTCAGAGGTCCCTGGAGAGAGACGGGGACCTGAGATCTAGCCAAATTCTTCTCCTAAACTATCCATTTTTGTTTTCATCTACAAATTGAAGGTGATATTTGTTGCCTTGCTATATCAAAGTGTTTCTAAAGAAAAAAGGGCTACAAAACAGAAAGTGCTTCAGATATAAGAAATTATTCTGTATATTTAGCTACAGAATTTTCCAAAAGTTATTTTTAACTTGCTTTTAATAAAACATAAGGGTGGGGAAGTTCTTGGCATTAGCTGTGATTTGTACTGAATGGGGAAGAATGACACTTCATTATCCACAATAAAATAACCAAAATAGATAACATTTATGTGCCACACATCATAGTAGGTTTGTGTATATTACCTCATTTAAAGGTAGGGTTTTTTTTTAATAATGGAGTTCAAAGAAAATTAAAGGGAATTTATGTATCTTCTGTTTATTAAGAGATTCATTCATTTGACAAAAACTTATGAATGGGTAAATGAAGATAGTCTCTTTACATCTACATGTTTAAGGCCTCATGGGATTTCATGTTATCTTAAAAGATTTTGGAGTCATTTATGAAAAAAACAATTTAACCAATAGTTGGATTATACTGACATCAAAAGTTATCTCAGGTTCTGAATTGGAGTCAAATGTTCTTTCCCCTACTGATACCTTAAAACCCCATGCAGTTTTTTTACATTTTGACTTTTGACTTTTGATGGTCTCCACTCTTCCTGGAAATCATCATAATGCCCTCTTGTAGTTTGTGCAAAGCAGCCATTCAAAAACATTTGGTTAACACCTACTGTTAACACCAACTGTTGCTAGGTGCTGAATCAACGAGAATAAATATAGCCCAGCTTTTGTCTATGAAGCTACTGCTGCTGCTGCTAAGTTGCTTCAGTCGTGTCCGACTCTGTGTGACCCCATAGACGGCAGCCCACCAGGCTCCCCCGTCCCTGGGATTCTCCAGGCAAGAACACTGGAGTGGGTTGCCATTTCCTTCTCCAATGCATGAAGGTGAAAAGTGAAAGTGAAGTCGCTCAGTCGTGTCCACTCTAGAGACCCCATGGACTGCAGCCTACCAGGCTCCTCCGTCCACGGGATTTTCTAGGCAAGAGTACTGGAGTGGGGCGCCATTGCCTTCTCCGTCGTCTAGGAAGAGATCATTGTTAAATGAAGACACACACAACAACTGGGCTTCCCAGGTGGCTCAGTGGTAAAGAATCCGTCTGCCAATGCAGGAGACGCAGGTTGGATCCCTGAGTCAGGAAGATCCCCTGGAGAAGGAAATGGCAACCTGCTCCAGTATTCTTGCCTGGGAAATCCCATGAACAGAGGAGCCTGGCAGGTGGCAAAAGAGTCGGACACATCTTAGAACTAAACACCACCACCACAATTACAACTCCTTCTGATATGTGGCAACAGAGAGGAATGGGCATGAAAACCACAGATTCTGAATTCTTCACATTCTAGGGGAAAAGAGTACAAAATTCACTTTGTAACACCGAATGATGTTTTCAGATGATCAAGAGAAAGATCTACAACCAAATGAGAAAAAAACTGAAGTTGGTGTTTGGAAACCTCCTCAGGAAGTGTGGATTAACACACTCTTGAGAGATGTCCCTCTCACCCCAGCATGCAGGGCTTTTGGAGTCAGATGGTGAGATCAATCACTGAAGCATCGGATTTCGGAGCCAGCTGAAAAGAACTGGCTGGACTCCAGCTCTATGGAATGGCCTGGGAGGGGCAGCCCCCTGGATAGGCATCCTGCCCTGTTGCTTAAAGCCCTTACGGCATGTGCTGTGGGCAGCAGCTGACCCATCCAGGACATCCCCGCCCCCGTGCCTTTCCCAGGTGTTCTGGTAAAAACTGGGGAAAGGAGAAGGGAGACAGAAACAGAGCCCAGAGGAAACTCTCAGATGAGTTAGAAAAATGAACTCTCTAGCTCACTAAGCCACAGAGCATCCATTTAAAACACTAAGGCAACAACCAGGGAGCTACAAGTCCTCCCCATTTAGCCCTTTATTTTGGCCTTGGCTCCTCAAAATAAATAACTGACACCCAAACAATTCAAGTCACTTGGAAATAGCCCCTTCCGTGAGAGTTGGACTGTGAAGAAAGCTGAGCACCGAACAAGTGATGTTTTTGAACTGTGGTGCTGGAGAAGACTCTTGAGAGTCCCTTGGACTGCAAGGAGATCCAACCAGTCCATTCTAAAGGAGATCAGTCCTGGGTGTTCATTGGAAGGACTGATGCTAAAGCTGAAATTCCAATCTTTTGGCCACTTCATGTGAAGAGTTGACTCATTGGAAAAGACTCTGATGCTGGGAGGGATTTGGGGGCAGGAGGAGAAGGGGACGACAGAGGATGAGATGGCTGGATGGCATCACTGACTCGATGGATGTGAGTTTGAGTGAACTCTGGGAGCTGGTGATGGACAGGGAGGTCTGGTGTGCTGCGATTCATGGGGTCGCAAAGAGTCAGACACGACTGAACGACTGAACGGAACTGATTCTTGCCAATAATTGTAATTATTTTCCCACACATGATTTGAGGACTGTTGACCGTCCATGCCTTCTCCAGTGAACACTCTGCCTAATTGTAAAACTCTTGTTGCTAGAACAGGTGGGTATCCAGATGTAAGAAATCGGAGGCCTGGGCCAACCAGCTGAATTGTCACACAGGAAGTTGGTGGTAGAAGGCCTAGAAGACCACAGCCTAGAGCTGGACTCCTCACCGAGGGCTTCGGTCAAAAGGTACAAAATACTGAAGGAGAAAGAATCATAGAGTTTAATTTGTGAAAGGTTTTCTATATATTGACAGGTTTCATGTACCTTTTTTTTTTTTTTTTCTTGGCAAGGCTGGGGTCATCTGCTCAGTCTCTGACTGTGCCTCAGGTTCTTTGACTCTGGGAGAACAGCCTTAAGGCGCAGCCTGAGAATCTTGCATGCACTCCCTGGTCTCCTCACCTCCATTACAGAAGGTTTGCCTGGAAGCCGCCCAGGCCAAATCCTCCCCAGGGAAGGGAGAGGATCCCTCCTGAAGAGCTCAGGGATCTCCCGCCACCTCCAGTGCGCATGTGCACCCCGGTTCTGGCAGAGACCATCGCTGGAGTTTAGCAAGAAGCCTGCAGAATAATTACTATTGCTGTGGGGCTAACAGCTGTTAAGGGCTCATTAGGGAGTGTCAGTTTTCCACAGGCAACTGCATTTCTGAGAAAAGTATATGGACTTAGGGGGGAAAAAAAACAACAACCCACAAAACGAGCGGCTCTTTCTATTTCAAGAGAACAAGTTGTTGAATCTGAAGTGGCAAGAGAGTTCGCCAACCCCTTGATCTCCCACTTCTGGCACGTTCCAGCCACTCTGGGCTAAGATGTGGGTCTGGACTATAAAATAAGCACTTCCCCTGCCCGCCTCCAAAACACATGCTGAGAACATGGTGAACTGCCTTAGGAATTCTTCACAATCAAGGAGGAAGTCAGTGAGACTTGGGTTTGAAAGATGTGGCCAGCCATTTATGGCACGTGCTTGGATATCCGTTTATCACCTTGTATCTGGGAATGTTAGCAAGTACATGTACAGTGACTGGTGTCTTGAAAGAAACGAAGGAGGCATAAGATGCAACCCTTGCCCTAGAGGAGCATACAATCTGGAATGAGGGCTAACCCCTTGGATTTAAAGACCAAAATAAGACTCAGTAGTACACATAATTCAGAGATGGTATCCCATGGCACTCAGAGAGCTTAGGAAGCAGAGAAATCACCGGAGGATGGAAAGCGGTCCTAAGTCTCCCTTTCTTCAGGCCCTCTGTAGATGCTGTTCTCCCAGGAGTCTATGCCAACCCTCTTGCTCAGTCTGACTCTCTGGCTTCAGTGATTCCTCAGAACCCAGTTTAGGACTCTCTCAGGTGCTACTGACACGTACACAACTTGAAAGAGTATTAAGAGAGTGGGTCATAGAGAACATATTTGTGGCTGTCAAGGGAGATGTGGGGAAAGCAGAAGGAGGGAGTGGGAGTTTGGGGCTAACAGATGCAAACTATTATATCCAGAGTGGATAACAATGAGGTCCTATTGTACAACACAGAGAACTATACTCAATATGTGATAAACCATAATGGAAAAGAATATATACGTATATGTGTGTGTGTGTGTGTACAGAGGATGAGATGGTTGGATGGCATCACCGACTCAATGGACATGAGTTTGGGTAAACTCTGGGAGTTGGTGATGGACAGGGAGGCCTGGCATGCTGCGGTTCATGGGGTCACAAAGAGTCGGACACGACTGAGCGACTAAACTGATGTGTATACAAACATACATGAAGAATGTATATGTATCACTGAATCACTTTGTTGTACAGCATAAATTAACACAATAATATAAATCAACTACACTTTAACTTTAAAAAATTTAAAAAAAAAACACTGGGTCTCCATCCTGGCTGCACATCAGAATCACTTGGGGACCTTTGCTAAGTCGCTTCAGTCATCTCCGACTCTGTGCGACCCCATAGACGGCCACCCACCAGGCTCCGCCGTCCCTGGGATTCTCCAGGCAAGAACACTGGAGCGGGTTGCCACTTCCTTCTCCAATGCATGAAAGTAAAAAGTGAAAGTGAAGTCGCTCAGTCATGTCCGACTCTTAGCAACCCCATGGACTGCAGCCCACCAGGCTCCTCTGTCCATGGATTTTCCAGGCAAGAACACTGGAGTGGGGTGCCATTGCCTTCTCCGTGGGGACCTTTAGAAACGACCTTTGCCCAAGTTCCATCCCAGGTGAGGGACCCAACATCAGATTCCAACGTGCAGCCAGCTGGAGAACTGCTGGTTTAAGAGACAGAGGGTAATTTGCAGGCTCACTGAGGAAACCGAAGGAAAGGCCCAGAGGAGCTGCCCATAGGCACAATTGGAACCAGGACACTGAACACAGATTTCTGCTCCCTGCTCACTTTCCCACCTGTCTGCTGCATCTTCTCAGGGCACTGCCTCTGCGAGGTGGGACTCATCGCCAGTAGTAGCTCCAGCTCATGCTTTAGCAAATAGGATAGGGCTTCCTTTCCTTGGGTCTATATTGAATCCCCAAACTTCGATTTTTTTAAAAAAGGCAAAACTCTGGCTCATGTGCTACCCCTTGACCTGTGTTGAGATATTATCATTGGTCTAGCTTGGTTCATGTTCATGTAGCTTCCTCTGAGGAGGAGTACTGGGGAGACTAAAATAAAGCCTTGCTGCTCAAAGTGTAGTCCATGGACCAGCCAAATTTACTCATGCAAATTCTCAGGCCCCATCTCAGACCTGCTGACTTGGAACCTACCTTCTAGCAAGATCCCCAGGTGACTTGTATGCACGTTAAAGCTTGAGAAGGACTTCTCTATGCTCTGCTATCAGTTTCTCAGATTAGTGAGAGTATAGGTATTCCTTTCTCTTGGTTTTATGTCAAAGCCTCAGAAAAAAGATGTCACCATTTCCCCTCTGTGGCTCCTGCCAGCAGCAGTCCCAACACCTGGTCCTACCCAGTTGGTAAGAAAATCAATCAAGCTCCTGGCACTATGCCTCTTTCTCCTTCTTAAAAGCCAGCTCTGATCAGCAGACTGGGATCTCTGGTTTTGTTGCCATAGCTGATATGGAAGAGGATGTGGCACTCTGGGCCAAATAGGATCCAGCAGCTGGCGCTTATCAGTCCCACCCCACGACACACACAGATGTGTCCACGCTGACCTTCCTGGCCGAGGACACGTGGGAACTCAGAGCTTCCCATGGGAATGGATGACAGAGCAAGGAAGCGAGAAGGTTGATGTAGGTGTGATGGCATCCTGCCCATTGCTTCTGAGTGCAAAGCCTCAGCATCGTCTCGGCCAGTCAGCAAGGGGGATTTGCCTCTGAAACCCGGAAGCCCGTAGGAAGCACAAACATACAGTTCAGGCACTTGGTCACTCTGTTTGCTCAGTGATGCTTTAAGCCCCCCTGGAGGACACCATTCTCATGTTCAGGGCACTCCAGAGGCCTCAAGCCCACCTTCTGTGACTTGAAGCTCAGCCAGATTTTCCCCCCTATCCATTTCCTTTCCCACTACCAAGAGGAAAGGGTAAAAATTAGTGGGCATTCAATAAATATTAGTTGAAGAAATAAATAGATGAATAAATAAACAAAAGAACGTTTTCATATTTTTTGAGCAAAGAAAGTTGACCTCGGCTTTCATCTGCTTTGACGGATAAATAGCTTTACTTCTGGGAAACTACATAGAATGACCATATAAAAATATCTTCACTTCACTTTTGTTAATATCTTTCCTACATCTCCACCCTCCAAAAACAAGAAATCCTCTATATATTTGTATTCTGGAGCCTCAAATGTTTATTCTCCTTACAGGAAAAGCCTACCTTTGGTCTCAATGGTTTCTTACAAGCAATGCCCCTAAAGGATGAAGATAATTTCCCCACAATTATTTGAGTACTTTCATCCCAAGCAGAAATACATTTCTATCCACTTATTCCAGAGCACACTTAGCGCTGAGAGCTGAGAGATGGCCTAACTACTTCATCTTATAGAGGAGGCAACTGAACTTCAGGGAGGGACTGGATGTGTCCAAGATCCCACAGCTATTCACAGTAAAAGGCAAACTGGGAGTCTCCTGAGTTCTGATCTAGTTTTTTCTTTAATTCCACAGTGCAGCCTATTGACTGCCCTAGTATTTGCCCTTAACTCAGGGGCAATGGTGTGGCCACTTTCCTCTGACAAGAAGCAGCCTATGAACGGGCCCCCCAAGTGTTCAGTCCAGCAGCTTCACCTCTAATGGGGGGCTGGGGGAGGATGGACCATGCAGAATTCCAGTGGCTAGTTCCACACCAGCCCCAAAGTTACTGATCTGATGTTGCAAAAGCTCTTTTTTTTTTTTTTTCTCTCTCTCTCTCCCTTACCCAGCCTAAGCAGCAATGGAGAGAACTTTGCTCAAACTTTCCAAGATAACTTCCCTTTGGGCTGACACCAAGCATGTGCAGCTTCAGGCCAAAGGAATATTGGGAAGTTTATGAGCCACTAAAAATAGACAGTTACAACAGAAACTCCCTCTGACTTCTGCCATCTTCCCTGTTGGCTACACAAATACGGAGGCAGACTCTAGCCATGAGAGGTAGAAAAAAGTATCACTATAGCTCTAAGCTATGGTATAATCTGAGTGAAAATAAGTTTTAGAAAGAACAGTGCCATTTCAGGAATGACAAATAACATACCTGGAGAATAGAGGGCCCACTGGGTCATCATCTGGTGCTGAACCCTCCCTCCCATAGCCAAGGAAGGAACGGCAAGACAAACCCACAGCCGGAGGACAAACCTAACATAGGCCACAGCTCGTTTGCAGGCTCTCATTTCTTTGGGGGATGAAAGCCAAGTTTGGGTTCAAGAACATTTCAGAAGATCTCCAACAGGACAGTTGGCTTCTCTGAAGTACATTGGGGCTGGTTATACGGACTGTCTTTTGCTTTCTGCCTGGTCTAGGTCTGTACCTAGCTGTTTTAAAGGTTCTGTTTCATTTTAGTCACTTTATAGAGCCTGGAAAATAGCCAAGTTAAGTAGGGTCTTTAGGTCCCAGTGTACCTGGTTTCCTGCCAGCCACATACCAGGAGTCCCTGAAATACACTCCAGTAAGGTGAGAGCTATAATTTGGTGACTTAGCTTAACCCAGTGTCCGCTAGGCCTGTGCAGCACTCCACGCAGCATTAGGATGAAAATAGAGAATCCCACCAAAAAGTGAGGATCCACTCAAGTGCTTCAGAGAAACCAGCTGTGTGTTTGGTTGGTCCTAAAGCAAATCTTTCATGGCCCTCAGGCTGTATAGGTGTGAAACATCTGAAATTACACCAAGTAAGGAAAAAAGAATAACAGAAACAGGTCTGCAGAAGAGAAAGTGTCTCTTTTCCATCCACTTCGTCCAGAAGGTAACTGGGCCCTGATGCACTTCTCCACGTTCTGGTTCTCCTCCAGAGGAATACTATAAAGCTGCACATGTTCCAAGCATCACCTGGACATTCCTTGCACCTGAACTCTGCTTGGATCCTCTGCACTGACTACTGACCCAATGTAAGATGGCTCTCTTCTTTCTATTTCTAAAAACTCCCAGAGGAGAAGCAGCAGAACCTTCTTTCACCGGCCATTTTAGTATTTTAACAGCTCTTTAGAGAAAATCAAATCATCCTTATTCCTAACCTAAACCCCTCACGCTGAGTTTAAATCCATTTCTTCTTGTTTGGCCTTGGTAAATATAGGAAACACCTGGAGCCCCTCCTGTGTTTACTGCACAATTGTCTCAAGTTTCCCATTTTATTCTCTTTTTACCTTCTTATCCACCTCTTCTGAGTCCTCTTCAAATTCTTTATCCCCCTTTTTTATTATGGAAGAGAAGTGGTTATAATAATATGTAGTCCCCATGTAGGAAAGATATGTGTGTGTATATATATATGTGTGTGTTCAGTTCAGTTCAGTCGCTCAGTCATGTCTGACTCTGCGACCCCATGAATCGCAGCACACCAGGCCTCCCTGTCCATCACCAACTCCCGGAGTCCACCCAAACCCACGTTCATTGAGTTGGTGATGCCATCCAATCATCTCATCCTCTGTTGTCCCCTTCTCCTCCTGCCCTCAATTTTTCCCAGCATCAGGGTCTTTTCAAATGAGTCAGCTCTTCGCATCAGGTGGCCCAAGTATTGGAGGTTCAGCTTCAACATCAGTCCTTCCAATGAACACCCAGGACTGATCTCCTTTAGGATGGACTGGTTGGATCTCCTTGCAGTCCAAGGGACTCTCAAGAGTCTTCTCCAACACCACAGTTCAAAAGCATCAATTCTTCGGCCCTCGGTAAGTATATATAATTATGCAATGTAAATAATATTATATATGTATATATAATGCAAATAATATTATATAATACAATTATATGCATTAGCTCATTTGAGCCTTTAAACCACCATTCTGTGTGATGAGTGAAGCACTATTATTGTTTCTGTTTTGCAGGTTGGAAAACTCTGGGAGTTGAAATGAATTGCTCAAGGTCACAAATCTAGTTAAGTAGCTGGACATGGAGCCAGCAGACCTAAGTTTCCTAATGCCCAGGGCAGGACTTTTTCATGATACCCTCTCGTCTGCATTTCGTGGTAAATCCTGCATCAAGTAGGACTATGTAGACCAGGCCCCTGTCAAGACCCAAGACCCACTGTTCCTCTGCACTCTGTTCACACTTGAGTCAGAGCAGGTCAAACACTCTGGTTCCAGTTGTTTTTTATTCCTGGAGAGTGAAGACGCAGGCCTCCTCACTTTGTGTCCTTGCACCTACTGAGTAGCTTGGCAGCTCTAGGTGCTCAACAGGTGTTAAGTAGAATGAATGAATAATGAATGACTTAAATAGAGTGAATAAATGAATGACAAAAGCACCACAGGAAGGCACAGAGGAGGGTGTTTGTGCAATCAACTCTACTACCACCAGCAGGCTTAATAAAATAAAAGGGACAGTTACACAACTACTTTAGGGCATTAAATGAAGCTTCCCACTTGATACTTTTCATGAAATAGGCTTTACTAGGCACAGCACATTATCCAGTATTTAACCATTCAAATCACAAGCAGGTATTCTCATGGCTATAAAATATTAAAATATATACAATACATTGTATATACAATACAATGTTAAATATTAAGTCAATTGTTTCAAGTAACTTCAAATCCTGGAAATTCTTTTCACTTGTTAATGGATAGTCATATTCTCCATGGTCAAATGACTTCTACTTTCTTTTCAAGAATGTTTCCAAATAGTAAATGCCTAATCTATCACTAAGTACATGGCAAATATTTATTGTCCACATTGACAGGTCATATTTTTATTCCTGACTTCCCCTAGAAAGCTATATAGGATAATTCAGCTTAACATGTATGGAGCCTTGCCAATACTTTTCTTCCCATTAAAGATTACAGTATATTAGAAAGCCCAACCTCTGTTTAGAGAGTGACCTGGCTTTTAACTTCTTCATGGCTTGGGAGAAGTTAAAGTTTAGATAATTAACACTAAATATCAGAGCTAGGGTTTAGATCAAAAAGCATCATTTTGATCTAAGCACTTCATATATTTGGAAATTTATGTTCCCAATGGCATACTGTAAAAATGGTCTTATTCTCTGCTTAGGGAAAATTTGCATTCAGTTGTGCAGTCATGCAGGGTTAGCATGTCAGGAGTCAGCAATGCATCCGTAACAGCGTCTTCTCACAATTAATGAAGTCTTAAAGACCAAGGACTTACAATATTTGAATTCTCTTCCTATTTTTATCCACTGTGAAAACTGAAGAGGAAGAGCGGTATTTGATGTTTTTGCTAAAGTACCATTATAGGATTAAAAGAAAAAAGGCAAAGGCTGAGTAATTGTTTATCTAATTATTTATGGCTTCTTATCTAAGATCAAATTTTTTTAGGTTCTCCTAAGGGAGAAGGGAAGCGGTTGTTTCCGGTACACAAAACTTGCTTTGTCACAATCAACAATTTGGAGACCATAATAAGCAGTGTAGGACCTGATGGTTTCTTCATTAGAAAGTGCTCCTGAAAGACTCTGAACTGAGCTCTCTGATCTTGACAAGCCCAAAGTTCCCTTCCTGGCACCCACCATGATGCTCAACACCGCACAAAGGGAAGACATTGCTGGCATTTGTGAATTCTCATAACCTGGAGATCCCCTTTGACTATGTTCGATGTGAAGAAAAAAGAATAGAACGTTTCCTACAAATGAAAGACTAGACTTTAACCTAAAATGTCATAGGCTGGACTACAATTTTACCAAAGACATCTTAGCAAACTGGAGAGAGAGCACCATAACTGGTTTTTTTTTTTTTTAATTTACTTATTTATTTTAATTGGAGGCTAATTACTTTATGATATTGTGGTGGTTTTTGCCATACATTGACATAAATCAGCCATGGGTGTACATGTGTTCATGTGTTCCCCATCCTGAACCCCCCTCCCACCTCCCTCCCCATCCCATCCCTCAGGGTCATCCCAGTGCACCAGCCCTGAACACCCTGTCTCATGCATCGAACCTGGACTGGCGATCTATTTCACATATGATAATATACATGTTTCAATGCTATTCTCTCAAATCATCTCACCCTAGCCTTCTCCCACAGAGTCCAAAAAACCGTTCTTTACATCTGTGTCTCTTTTGCTGTCTTGCATATAGGATCATCTTTACCATCTTTCTAAATTCCATATATATGCGTTAATATACTGTATTGGTGTTTTTCTTTCTGACTTACTTCACTCTGTGTAATAGGCTCCAGTTTCATCCACCTCATTAGAACAGATTCAAATGCACTCTTTTTAATAGCTGAGTAATATTGCATTGTGTATCTGTACCCAGGCTTTCTTATCCATTCATCTGCCGATGTACATCTAGGTTGCTTCCATGTCCTGGCTATTACAAACAGTGCTGCAATGAACATTGGGGTACACATGTCTCTTTCAATTCTGGTTTCCTCGATGTGTATGCACAGCAGTGGGATTGCTGGGTTGCATGGCAGTTGTATTTCCAGTTTTTTTAAGGAATCTCCACACTGTTCTCCATAGTGGCTGTACTAGTTTGCATTCCCACCAACAGTGTAAGAGGGTTCCCTTTTCTCCGCAGCCTCTCCAGCATTTATTGTTTGTAGATTTTTTGATAGCAGCCATTCTGACCAGCATGACATGGTACCTCATTGTGGTTTTGATTTGCATTTCTCTTATCATGAGTGATATTGAGCATCTTTTCATGTGTTTGTTAGCCATCTGTATGTCTTCTTTGGAGAAATGTCTGTCTAGTTCTTTGGCCCATTTTTTGATTGGGTTGTTTATTTTTCTGGAATTAAGCTGCATGAGCTGCTTGTATATTTTTGAGATTAATTCTTTGTCAGTTGCTTAGTTTTCTATTATTTTCTCCCATTCTGAAGGCTGTCTTTTCACCTTGCTTATAGTTTCCTTTGTTGTGCAAAAGCTTCTAAGTTTAATTAGGTCCCACTCTGGGAGGTGGGTCACAGAGGATCCTGCCGTGATTTATGTCAGAGAATGTTTTGCCTATGTTTTCCTCTAGGAGTTTTATAGTTTCTGGTCTTATATTTAGATCTTTAATCCATTTTGAGTTTATTTTTGTGTGTGGTGTTAGAAAGTGTTCTAGTTTCATTCTTTTACAAGTGGTTGACCAGTTTTCCCAGCACCACTTGTCGAAGAGATTGTCTTTTCTCCACTGTATATTATTACCTCCTTTGTAAAAGATAAGGTGTCCATAGGTGCGTGGATTTATCTCTGGGCTTTCTATTTTGTTCCATTGATCTATATTTCTGTCTTTGTGCCCGTACCATACTGTCTGAATGACTGTAGCTTTGTAGTTTAGTCTGAAGTCAGGCAGGTTGATTCCTCCAGTTTCATTCTTCTTAAGATTGCTTTGGCTATTCGAGGTTTTTTGTATTTCCAAACAAATTGTGAAATTATTTGTTCTAGTTCTCTGAAAAATACCATTGGTAGCTTGATAGGGATTGCATTGAATCTATAGATTGCTTTGAGTAGTATACTCATTTTCACTGTATTGATTCTTCTGATCCATGAACGTGGTATATTTCATCCTATTTGTGTCATCTTTGATTTCTTTCATCAGTGTTTTATAGTTTTCTATATATATAGGTCTTTTGTTTCTTTAGATAGATTTACTCCTAAGTATTTTATTCTTTTCACTGCAATGGTGAATAGAATTGTTTCTTTAATTTCTCTTTCTGTTTTCTCATTGTTCAGATCAGATCAGTTGCTCAGTCATGTCCGACTCTTTGCAACCCCATGAATCACAGCACGCCAGGCCTCCCTGTCCATCACCAAATCCTGGAGTTCACTGAGACTCACGTCCATCGAGTCAGTGATGCCATCCAGCCATCTCATCCTCAGTCGTCCCCTTCTCCTCCTGCCCCCAATCCCTCCCAGCATCAGAGTCTTTTCCAATGAGCCAACTCTTCGCATGAGGTGGCCAAAGTACTGGAGTTTCAGCTTTAGCATCATTCCTTCCAAAGAAATCTCAGGGCTGATCTCTTTTAGAATGGACTGGTTGGATCTCCTTGCAGTCCAAGGGACTCTCAAGAGTCTTCTCCAACACCACAGTTCAAAAGCATTAATTCTTCGGCGCTCAACCTTCTTCACAGTCCAACTCTCACATGCATACATGACCACAGGAAAAACCACAGCCTTGACTAGACGAAACTTTGTTGGCAAGGTAATGTCTGTGCTTTTCAATATGCTATCTAGGTTGGTCATAACTTTCCTTCCAAGGAGTAAGCGTCTTTTAATTTCATGGCTGCAGTCACCATCTGTAGTGATTTTGGAGCCCAGAAAAATAAAGTCTGACACTGTTCCCATGAAGTGATGGGACCGGATGGCATGATCTTCGTTTTCTGAATGTTGAGCTTTAAGTCAACTTTTGCACTCTCCACTCTCACTTTCATCAAGAGGCTTTTTAGTTCCTCTTCACTTTCTGCCATAAGGGTGGTGTCATCTGCATATCTGAGGTGATTGATATTTCTCCCGGCAATCTTGATGCCAGCTTGTGTTTCTTCCAGTCCAGCGTTTCTTATGATGTACTCTGCATATAAGTTAAATAAACAGGGTGACAATATACAGCCTTGACGAACTCCTTTTCCTATTTGGAACCAGTCTGTTGTTCCATTTCCAGTTTTAACGGTTGCTTCCTGACCTGCATACAAATTTCTCAAGAGGCAGATCAGGTGGTCTAGTATTCCCATCTCTTTCAGAATTTCCCACAGTTTATTGTGATCCACACAAAGGCTTTGGCATAGTCAATAAAGCAGAAATAGATGCTTTTCTGGAACCCTCTTGCTTTTTCCGTGATCCAGCGGATGTTGGCAATTTGATCTCTGGTTCCTCTGTCTTTTCTAAAACCAGCTTGAACATCAGGAAGTTCACGGTTCACATATTGCTGAAGCCTGGCTTGGAGAATTTTGAGCATTACTTTACTAGCGTGTGAGATGAGTGCAATTGTGCGGTAGTTTGAGCATTCTTTGGCATTGCCTTTCTTTGGGATTGGAATGAAAACTGACCTTTTCCAGTCCTGTGGCCACTGCTGAGTTTTCCAAATTTGCTGGCATATTGAGTGCAGCACTTTCACAGCATCATCTTTCAGGATTTGGAATAGCTCAACTGGAATTCCATCACCTCTTCTAGCTTTGTTCGTAGTGATGCTTTCTAAGGCCCACTTGACTTCACATTCCAGGATGTCTGGCTCTAGGTCAGTGATCACACCATCATGATTATCTGGGTCGTGATGATCTTTTTTGTACAGTTCTTCTGTGTGTTCTTGCCACCTCTTCTTGATACCTTCTGCTTCTGTTAGGTCCATACCATTTCTGTCCTTTATCGAGCTCATCTTTGCATGAAAGTTTCCTTTGGTATCTCTGATTTTCTTGAAGAGGTCTCTAGTCTTTCCCATTCTGTTGTTTTCCTCTATTTCTTTGCATTGATTGCTGAGGAAGGCTTTCTTATCTCTTCTTGCTATTCTTTGGAACTCTGCATTCAGATGTTTATATCTTTCCTTTTCTCCTTTGCTTTTCACTTTTCTTCTTTTCACAGCTATTTGTAAGGCCTCCCCAGACAGCCATTTTGCTTTTTGCATTTCTTTTCCATGGGGATGGTCTTGATCCCTGTCTCCTGTACAATGTCACGAACCTCATTCCATAGTTCATCAGGCACTCTATCTATCAGATCTAGGCCCTTAAATCTATTTTTCACTTCCACTGTATAATCATAAGGGATTTGATTTAGGTCATACCTGAATGGTCTAGTGGTTTTTCCTACTTCCTTCAGTTTAAGTCTGAATTGTTAGTGTATAGGAATTCAAGGAATTTCTGTGTGTTAATTTTATATCCTGCAACTTTACTATAGTCATTGACAGCTCTAGTAATTTTCTGGTGGAGTCTTTAGGGTTTTCTATGTAGAGGATCATGTCATCTGCAAACAGTGAGAGTTTTACTTCCTCTTTTCCAATCTGGATTCCTTTTATTTCTTTTTCTTCTCTGATTGCTGTGGCTAAAACTTCCAAAACTATGTTGAATAGTAGTGGTGAGAGTGGGCACCCTTGTCTTGTTCCTGACTTTAGGGGAAATGCTTTCAATTTTTCACCATTGAGGATAATGTTTGCTGTGGGTTTATCATATATGGCTTTTATTATGTTGAGGTATGTTCCTTCTGTGCCTACTTTCTGGAGGGTTTTTATCATAAATGGATGTTGAATTTTGTCAAAGGCTTACTCTGCATCTATTGAGATAAGCATATGGTTTTTATCTTTCAATTTGTTAATGTGGTGTATCACATTGATTGATTTGCGAATATTGAAGAATCCTTGCATCCCTGGGATAAAGCCCATTTGGTCATTATATATGATCTTTTTAATATGTTGTTGGATTCTGTTTGCTAGAATTTTGTTAAGGATTTTTGCATCTATGTTCATCAGTGATATTGGCCTGTAGATTTCTTTTTTTGTGGCATCTTTGTCTGTTTTTGGTATTAGGGTGATGGTGGCCTCATAGAATGAGTTTGGAAGTTTACCTTCCTCTGCAATTTTCTGGAAGAGTTTGAGTAGGATAGGTGTTAGCTCTTCTCTAAATTTTTGGTAGAATTCAGCTGTGAAGCCATCTGGTCCTGGGCTTTTGTTTGCTAGAAGATTTCTGATTACAGTTTTGATTTCCATCTTGTGAGGGGTCTGTTAAGATTTTCTATTTCTTCCTGGTACAGTTTTGGAAAGTTATACTTTTCTAAGAATTTGTCCATTTTTTCCAAGTTGTCCATTTTATTGGCATATAATTGCTGATAGTAGTCTCTTATGATCCTTTGTATTTCTGTGTTGTCTGTTGTGATTTCTCCATTTTCATTTCTAATTTTGTTGATTTGATTCTTCTCCCTTTTTTTCTTGATGAGTCTGGCTAATGGTTTATCTATTTTATTTATCTTCTCAAAGAACCAGCTTTTAGCTTTGTTGATTTTTGCTATGGTCTCCTTTGTTTCTTTTTCACTTATTTCTGCCCTAATTTTTATGATTTCTTTCCTTCTAACCTTTTCCTTCTAACCCTGGGGTTCTTCTTCTTTTTCTAGTTGCTTTAAGTGTAAGGTTAGTTTATTTATTTGATTTTTCTCTTGTTTCTTGAGGTAAGCTTGAATTGCTATGAACCTTCCCCTTAGCACTGCTTTTACTGAATCCCATAGGTTTTGGGTTGTTGTGTTTTCATTTTCATTCATTTCTATGCATATTTTTATTTCTTTTTTTATTTCTTATTTGAATTGTTGGTTATTCAAAAGTAAGCACCATAATTGTTAAGGGTTGGCTAGACTTCTCTTGTAGCTCAGCCAGTAAGGAGTCTGCCTGCAATGCGGGAGACCCAGGTTTGATCCCTGGGTTGGGAAGATCCCCTGGAGAAGGAAATGGCAACCCACTTCAGTATTCTTGCCTGGAAAATCCCATGGACAGAGGAGCCTGACAGGCTACAGTTCACGGGGTTGCAAAGAGTCGGACATGACTGAGCAACTTCACTTCACTTCACTTCACTTCACTTCAGACTGAAACCGAAAGCTATCTTCCTAAGCAGGCTGCCCCTTCTTGCTGTAAGGTGCTGAGCATTTAAAAGATTGCTGCATTAGTCCATTGCAACATTCTTGTCCAAAGACTCAACTAAGAAACCAAATGAGAGTCAGAAAATTAGGTCATGGCCAGTGGATGTTCAGCACTCAATTTAAACAAATCAAGTGCCAGGGCTCAGGAATCGGCAAAGTTGATGAGTGTACACAGACTTCCAAAAAAAGCAAATGCACAGGTGAGCTAACTGGATTCAATGTCTGGTCTTTCAGACTGAGTCAGGTCGGATGCAGGTTCTGAGAATGTGGTTGGGTCAAAGTTCAGCAGTGCTGAGAAGACAGGTGGGGATAGTTGGTGCTCTCACAGGCTTGAAGTTCAGAGTTTGGGAGGCACTGCCCATGGCCAGAGCACTGGTTGAGGATGTGAAACTGTCAAGGAGGAGTAGGCAGGAGGCAGCCCTTCACTCTCATCTTAAACCAAATGCTCCAGCCACACTGAACACCTTGCAACTTTTCTGAAGAACCTGAACTTTCTTTGCCTCACTCTGGGACTTCACATGTGTTGCTACCTCTGCCCAGAAGATACATAATCACCTGATCACACCCTACACACACTCAGGAATCACTTTTCATGGAAAGCCTTCCCTGATCCATGTCATACCCTAAGACTGGATTAGGAGTCCTTCCCCATGCACTCCTATGGCCCTCTTAGAAATACCACCAGAGGATAGGGATTGTATGTCTCAAAGGGTTTCAAACTTATTTCTAATTTCTTCAAAAGAAATCTTAACTCAGAACCGAAGGCAAAACCTCAGAGCAGATGTCTGAGGAAGTGGAGGCAGGAGAAGGAGGGAGACCCAAGGCCTGCCTGCCTGGCCCCACTGCTTACTCAAGGAGGTCACCCTGAGAAATTTCCAAGGGAAAGCTAAAGGGATTCAGAAAATGCTTTTCAAATCCCAGAACTAATTTATACCATTGATTATACATAAAATACATGCATTATTCATTTAAAACTATCCAGTGAAGTACTTATTTATATTAACACTATTAATCACTGAAATGGTTCCAATTTGTATGGCATGGACACCAGCTAATCAGAAATATACCAGCTATTAGCCAACATATAGCTGTCCCACTGCATACTAGATGAATGTAAGCACTGAACACTTATAAAATCCTTCCACTAGAAATCCTCCATTAGTGTGTCTGCTCTCCAGACTATGAATCACGAGCACTCAGCTATACTCCCCTGAGCTAAACAATCACTTTTTAACCTGATTGTGTGACCTTCCTTCCTGCCCATCATTTTGCATGATGGTGAACACCCCTCATGGATAATGAAGTATGAAATGAAGGAGTTGGGCCTCCCAAGAGGCAACGGGAATGATGCACATAGGATCTGAAATGCAAGTTTCAGGGCGCCTCATGTCACCTCCAAAGAAGTGGTTGTGGAAACAAGGAAGTATCCAGATGAGCAGATAGTTAGGGACTGGCGAACATCACACACAATATAGTAGCCTGGGAGGAATAACCCACAGCTGTAAGAATGAGAGTTGAAAGAATGAGTGTGTTTGCCAGTGTGCCAGGAGTGGGATAGAGCCCCGTGGGCCCTGCTAATGTGACTGTACACTAACTGCTTCAGCCAGAGGCCCCAAGTCCAGAAGGCATCCACCATATGCCCGCCTCACCATGACACCTGGGTGTGCACAGTATCCCTGGAAGCATGTTAACAAATTGGTTGAAGTTAGTGGGGAAGGGAACTGAGGCTCTGCACTGCAGGAGTGGGCATGAAATGTTTCACTGTAAATCCTTCATATAATGTGACTTTTGTATGTCCACATATAAAAGTGATGTGAAATGAAGTTGCTCAGTCGTGTCCAACTCTTTGTGACCCTGTGGACTGTAGCCCACCAGGCTCATCCATCCATGGGATTCTCCAGGCAAGAGTACTGGAGTGGGTTGCCATTTCCTTCTCCAGGGGATCTTCCGGACCCAGGGATCGAACCCAGGTCTCCTGCATTGCAGGCAGACGCTTTAACCTCTGAGCCACCAGGGCAGACCTCCACATATAAAATCACTGGCCTTTTCATTTGTCTGCCAGGTCCATGAAACGATGAGTCCCTTGAAGGCAGAAACTATGTCCTATTCACCTCCGTATCTGTGGCACCAAATATAGCATGTGGTGTGTAGTAGGAAGGCAATAAATGGACAGATGGATGGGTAGGTGACTGTGTAGATGAGCAGATGGATAAACTCAGTTTTCATCAGACCAGCAGTTTTAGCACCAAAGAAGTCTGACCCAGGGACCGAGGGCAAAGAGCCAGGAAAGGAAAATCTCACAGAATCAAAAAAGTGAGGCTTAAAATCTAACTGCAGAGTGCTGGGCAGCAGCTGCAGAAGGGTATGATGGTAAGACTGACCCCTGCTAAATGCTGTCTCCCTGCCCAGCCCCAGAGCTGGGTGCCATCCAGGGCACAGGCTGGGAGTAAACTGGACTCCCATGTGCACAGTAAGATTTTCAGCAAAGTCACCAGAGGGACATTCGAAGCCTGATGTTCAGGGCTTGTAAGATACTTATCTATCTTGACTTGAGTGGCTTTCCAGCCCCTAGAAAGAAAATGAGCATTATAAAAGGCTCTTAATTGGCCTGGATAGTGCCAACAGTAACATAAGTTACCATGGTAGCAAATACATACACTTCCTTCTCAATAAACAATACCTCCTTATCTGCTTTCTAACTGAAGAATGAATGAAAGAAGAAGAAAAGAAAGCAAAGCCACATTTTCTGCAAAATATGCCTATTTCCTTCTACTTTTCCTTTTCAGAATTCTAGCTGTTGCCTGAGATGCTGCCCTGTGATCATTTGGATCTCAAAGAGCAAACCACCATTATTTCATAACAGATGAAGTAAAGCCGTGCAAGGCGCATTTTGCTCCATTTGGCGGCTGTAAGCTGGAGGGCCTGTTGAGGCACCAGAGGGAATCTGAAGCATTATTCAGAGTCCACTCACCATTACATTTGAAGTAATTATGGAAGGAGCAATGGAAACACGAACAGCTTTTGGAAATGAATTCTCTCTTCAAAGTGGAAAGGATGATCTTACAATATTTTAGGATGACATGATGTGTGGACGCTTTTAAAACTTCTTTGGTGAAGACAATCTGGAATCAGAACCCAACTGAAGATTAAAGGGCTTGGGGGCGGGATGGGGTATGAACTTACTTCTTTGTTTCATTGGTTCAGCTCCACTCTTTCTCCTTCATAGAAACCAGACACAGGAAAAAAAGAAAAAGAAAAACCCTCTGAGGTCATCTTATGGATGCCCTGCAGGGTTAGTGCCAGTCTATTCTCCTTATGTCTGAGTGAAGTGCTTTATTCAGGCAATTTTGAAAGGATTTAAGTAATGCAGTTGCCACCACTTCCTTTGGCAAATTTTAGTATTCATAGCCTTGAGCAAAGGTTTGGGAGGGCGTTTTTGTTTGGTTTTTGGGTTTTTTTTCTTTTGCTTTTAGAAAACGGAGAGCTGCTTTCAGGCCAGCAATCTACAGGCTCTGCTGTTGGCAGAAATGCCAGAGATGTTCTGGGAACCTCTCTGCTAAGAGCAGGCTCCCACAATGCCTCAGTATCAGGGGGACTTTCGAGTTGTTTTGGAATCAGAGAAAATCTCATTTTCAGCCTTTTCACATTTTGTCCTACATTCTGGAGGGAACTGTCAAGTACTGCAAGCCAGTCTTTCACTGGGAATCCCTCACTGACATCCCCTCCTCACCCCCACCCCTCCTTGCTAAGGAACAGGCAAGTCACAGAAGGTTCATTGCATGGCCCAGCATCAAAGCTTCTGCCCAAAGGATTGTTGGTGACACACCCGGGGCCAGTTAGAGTCTGTCTCTTGGAGCATCTTGACAATGAGACGTAAGAGCGCTGATTGGCAGTGGGCAGTGAGAGTCCACAAGCTAAGCAAAGTTAGGGGTTAACTGAAGTCACGAGTACCCCTGAATTGGGACTAGCAGAAATCCCTAAGAGGTGACTCATTGGAAAAGACTCACGCTGGGAGGGATTGGGAGCAGGAGGAGAAGGGAACGACAGAGGATGAGATGGCTGGATGGCATCACCAACTCGATGGACGTGAGTCTGAGTAAACTCCGGGAGTTGGTGATGGACAGGGAGGCCTGGCGTGCTGCGATTCATGGGGTCGCAAAGAGTCAGACATGACTGAGCAACTGAACTGAACTGAAGTCCCTAAGGTAGAAAAAAGATGTAGAGGATGGAAGATGATACAGGAGGTAGGTAGACGCTGGGAAAATCCAAGGAAAGACGGGAAGAGCGCCACCACTGCGATTCCTTGTGGATTCGAAATGTCATCCTGAGGGAGCAACAAGACAGACCCCAGAGAAATCTTAGCTGTTTCCAGTTCCCGAACTCTACTCCCTCTTCCATGAGGACCCTCTGTCCTCTAGCCTGGGCTCCTGCAGGACCCCCATCTCTGCATCGCTGGTGTGTCCTTACAAAATCCCCCATTACTTGGGGCAGCCTGAGAGCATCTCCAAACCAGAAAGAGACTCTCGCCCACATGGGGCATTCAGAGATGGACTCTGGCACAATCTGCCACACAACTCTGAATGGAAGCACACTGGAACAGCAGGTGGAGTCGGGGCAGAGTCATAGATCTGCCCAGTCCTCAGCACCTCTTCCCCTCAGGCAGCAAGGCTGGGAAGACACAGACCCAGGAGCCAGGGTGAATGGGGCCCCCAGAATTGTACAGGTCAGCCCCGCCTGGTAGCACTTTAGGGGCCAGAAGTAGGAAAGCTGGTTCCCTCGGCATCTGCAGACCCTGAGCCCACCCCTCCCCATCCCTGACCCTCCAACATGTGCTATCTCATTGTGCCTCCAACTTTCAAACCCCAAAGTCACCTGGCTCAGTCCCCCTTTCCCTGCTCCCACATTGTGGTTGTTTTTCAGCCACTAAGTCATGTTGACTCTTCAAGACCCCATGGATTGCAGCACACCAAGTTTTCCTGTCCTTCACTCTCTCCTGGAGTTTGCTTGAACTCATATCCATTGAGTTGGTGATGCCATCCATCCATCTCATTCTCTGTCGCCCCCTTCTCCTCCTGCCCTCTATCTTAACCAGCATCAGGGTCTTTTCCAGTGAGTCTGCTCCCATGACAACCCCTGTTACTGTGATGTGAGGGACCCAGACCAATAGCATGAGTTGACCATGACTTTTGACCGCTAAGAAATGGCAACTCTTCCTCCCTCTGAGTAAGGAGCCTGTGATCTCAGGAGGGGGCAGGGGCAGCTACTCAGGTGCTCCTCTCCTATGTAGGCACCTGTTTTGCTCTCTGATCAGAAGAAACTGGGGTGCTAAAGGAGGAAGATCAGTGCAGAGCAAGCACATCTATCACTAAATTTCTCTGCAGCAACTCATTACCAAAATAAATTGTAAAGAGAAAGAAACTCTTATGACTGCACTGTGTGAAGCAAAAATGCACCTTATTAGTGTGTTTGATTTGTGTAGTCGCAAAGGAGGAAGAGGCAATTGGTTTATTGGGTTTTATGTTCCAAATCCAGTACTTGTAAGTAGTTGGGAAAGGGAAATGTGTTTTAGATTTTTTTCTGATTTAGATTTTTAGAATAAGCAATTCCAGAAGTTTTCTGGAATTTGTGGCCCAAAAAAGTAGGTGGGGCAAAAATCAGCTTTCCCCTCATAGTCTTTTATCTTAATACTGAATTCCTTAAATCTCTATATAATATAGTTTTTGTTCCCAACACATAATTTTAAGTTCAGGACGGTCCATTGTCCAGATCCCACATGCTCAGATCTTTCTGTTTGCTGTGGACTCCCGT
This sequence comes from Bos javanicus, assembly GCF_032452875.1. NCBI lineage: Eukaryota > Metazoa > Chordata > Mammalia > Artiodactyla > Bovidae > Bos > Bos javanicus. The sequence continues at coordinate 24,290,406 of NC_083869.1, forward strand.
AGAGTCCTGGCTCTGGCCAGCAACACCTCACAGGCCATCGTGCAAGCTGGCGGGGGTGCCGGCCTGGAGGGCCACTCACAGGCGGGACGCATCCATGGAAAAAACTGGGATAGAGGCAGGCACATGCAGGCCTGTTTCCTCAAGAAATGCATCCCCTGAGACTTTGTATTTAACTAACACACCCTGCTTCCCACCCTCAAATCCAGGGTGGGTCCATCAAAAACTAGGGAAATGTCTACAAGATGCAAGAGGATCCTCTGGCTCCGAAAGTTAGATCTAAAGAAAAGTTTTGAGTCCTAAGAGAATAAGTAATGGGTGCCACAGACAGGGAGAAAAAGATTTCTTGCCTTCATTCAAAATTTTTATTTTTTATTTATTTTTTAAATATTTACTTTTATTTATTTATTTGGATGCCCTAGGTCTTAGTTGTGGCATGTGGGATCTAGTTCCCTGACTGGGGATCGAACCCCAGCACCTTGCATTGGGAGCACAGTCTTAGCCACTGGACCACCAGGGACGTCCCATTCAAAATCTTCAAATGCTTTCACCAGCTGGAATGGAGCTGGAATGACTGACAGCTGTGTGCTATTTTTTTCAGTTAAGACCTCTCCCCAGAGCGGAGCTTATTCTAGTAGAGCTTTGCAATGCATGCCTTGCTGTCCAGATGGTTCCCTTCCGTGCTTCTGACTTTCTGAAATTCTTTTGCAAAACAGTATCTCAAATCTCTTGCTCATGGGTCTATCAAGGTTCTATGTGAGACGATCATACTAAGTGGAATAAGTCAGACAGAGAAAGACCAATATGATATGATATCACTTACATGTGGAATCTTAAAAAATAATACAAATGAACTTATTTACAAAACAGAAACGGACTCACAAACATAGAAAACAAACCTATGGTCCCAAAGGGGAAAGGAGGGGGAGAGGGATAAATTAGGAATTTGAGAGTAACATATATACATTATCATAAACAAAATAGATAATCGACAAGGACCTACAGTATAGCATAGGCAACTATTCTCAATATGTTATAATAACCCAAATGGGAAAAGAATCTGAAGAAGTATATGCATTTTACTTACATATACTTCACTGTACACCGGAAACGAACACAACATGTAAATCAACTATATTTCAAAATAAGTAAATAAATAAATTGCAATGGTAAAAACAGACAAACAAAAAAAGATTCTCTGTGAGGATTTGGAACAAGGCTCAGCATTCACCAGGACGACTCAGCCTTCTTTTCTTTCCTGCGATTGCTATGTTAATGAATCTGTTGGATGGTCAACCTCAGGATTCTAGCAGAGGGATCTGTGGCACTCGGAAAGGAAGAGAGGCCCTGGCCAGGCAGAGGGGGTCGGGGAGTTTAGGAAGGCTTCCAAGACTCAGACCATTGTGTGGAGATGTAAAAGATCACAGCTCTCTGGGCTGTTACCAGTGATAAATGGCTGGGCGGGCAGTTGTGCACAGGAATTGCTGAAATTGAGGAAGCCTCCTGGAATGAAGAGCAATTGAGGAGGAAGCTAGAGGCCTATGGCAGAGTGACCTCAGTGTCCGAAAAGCCGTGTGTCACATTGCTGTAATAATTTACGACAAACATTTCTCTGTCTGGGATTTGCCTTTAAATAGAAATCACAGATGATGCAAGCTCAGGGGCATCACCTCTAGGCACAAAACCCGCCAGTGGAGAAAACTGCACGGAAGGCTTTCACGGGTTTTGGGGGCTGTGGCATGAAAGAGCCCAGCTGTTCGTGTTCCATCTGCTATTTTTTCAAGGTCAGTGGATATGGGAAAGTTGTAGCTGGGAATGAGTAGCTTTTACCTCACAGGCTCTTAACAGACTCAGGGTCTGTGCTCATTGTGGTGTCTGTATTCTCCTAAGCAGCTCAGCCCCCAGATCTGTCTCTTACAGGCCCACCCATTTGGAGTTCATGAGCATCTCAGGACTCAGGAAAGGTGCAGCGATGTCCACTGGTCTAGACAAAGGAGCTCATAGCCAAGGAGACCCTCCGGGCCCGTGTCAGCCACACAGACTTCCACTGGCTCCCACCCAAGAAGCCCGTGGTCTCAGGCCCAGCTCCTTCAAACTGCAGTTCTGCCTGGCCTTCCCTAGCATTTATGGTTCACGGACTTGCCTCCTCTTCCTCTTGGTCTCAGGGAAAATTTCTTCGCTTGCATTTTCTCACAGAGGACTGTCTCTTAGTTTGAGCCAAGGAAAGGGCTTGACTTGGTCATCACAGCTTAAGTACTGGAATCTTCCTGTGTCTACTCCCCATCCTCCTAGTCAAACAGGGCAACTCTGATGCTTATCAGGGAGCTTCTGAGAGCAAGACATTCCACTTTCCAGGCCTCAAAGTGAGTCAACAAAGAGACAGAATCCATTCTTAAGCAAACGCTGTCTTTATGGATATTGGACCCAAACAAGTTCTGTTACATGGAACATACTGATGGAATTTAACATGTAGAATATCTAAAACTTAATGCCAAGGATTAATGCTTCAAAATAGACATGGAGGTGAAAGATCACAAAACATAGGTCACAACTGAAACACACAATACAATGTTCTGAAAGCAGAGATCCAGAAAAATGTCTGTTAAAAGCAAAACATGGTTAGAAACACGCTGATATCAGGACTTACACATATAGACATACAAGTGTAGGTTTGTGTGTACATGTGTATTTGTATACATGCATGTGTGTTTATAGGTACACACATACATGTGAACACACACACATACATTTATATGTATAAAGAGAGAGTGGTGGACATGAGGAAAGATCTCTTGACCACCATTCTTACTTCCATTTCCTATTTCTAAGCAGCAAACAAATTTGCCCTTAGGACTAAAGTTTTAGGTTAGAGGAAATCTCTGGGACATTGGAATCAGGGCATCAGAGCAGCTAATGGGAATTGCTTTTCATATCTCATGACACCATGTGATTCACCTTACACAGGGCTCTGGTTACCAGCCCCTTTCCGCTCCTGTGCCTTCACTCACTCCCTTCCTTTCGGTTTCATGTCCCTGATCTCAGACGTAGTACGGACTATCTTAGGGAATTATCTGCATGGAATCCTGTCAGTCTGGTTTATTGTACTGGATAGCAGGTAGATGAATTATTTTCTGGTCAACAGGCAGAAGAGAACAGCAGTGAGCCCGGATGCAAAGGTATGTTTGCCCAAGCAGCTGTTCCCACCTGTCTTTCCAGGTAAAGAGCAAAAGGGGATGTAAGCCATCACCAACACTGAAAATCCTGTGTTGAACTGGAACCAGGACATCGGAGTAGAGGCTCTGGATAGGATTTAAGGCAGCAGAACTCTTTCACTGACCACGGGGACCCCTGTCATCTGGAGCTGAGCACTTTCTTCTTCTGGGAGCAAATAATCTTTGTTCTCGGTGCTGCTTTTAGTTTATCAGATGTAGGAAAATCTTCAGTGTGTCAAAGTTAGAGTGCTTGACCCTTGCTGTTCTAAGATACGTACTGCTTCAGGGCTCCCATCATTCTTCCAGAAAGCTCACAGGACAATATGGAAATTTTGCAAAAAAGGAAAATCCTGGGGCTCACAGAAGACTGAGATGAGGGAATTCATCTTTCCATTTACTCTTTGTGACTGCTGTTACTAAGAATACACTAAAATTGTTATGTATTTTTCAGGCATTTGGCCAAAGCACCAAGCCATTTTGAGTTTGACTGGAAGGAGAGCTATTCCCTCAAAATCACTACTTTGATAAATATTTTTATTTTATCCCCTTGATGGATTTAATTCAGTCATTTGCTTATTGCATTGAGAGATTCAATGGCAAAGATATTTAATTATGCCTAACCTTTATCCCATTAAGTAGATTAAAAGTCTAAAGCATTGGCTAGCCTCCTGTATAGAGCTGGCTTGTTAGATATGTACGTTCAACTGCAGCTTGCAAAAAAAGCAAGAAATTACGTCAGCCTTAAAACAGTACTTATTCAGGATTTGGTTCTATTTTGAGCTGATGCTTGGCTTAATTTTACAAAGCAAGGAAATAATAGGACAGTGAAGGTACTGAATTCATAAATACATTTCTGTTAGCAAGAAAGGCCAAAAAAGTCATCCAATGTAAATTTACCCTCGGCTACTGAGTGATTGCTCTTTCAAGGACTTGGGAAATTGGCAAGACTTCTGGTTCTGTGCCAGCAATGTTCTTAAATGTGGTTTTATAACAGAAAAAAAAATGCTACACTTAAGAGAGTAGATGCAGGAATCTTATTTGGGTGAGGTCTCTCTCAATGGAGGGCTTCCCTAGTGGCTCAGATGGTAAAGAATCCGCCTGCAATGTGGAAGACCTGGGTTCGATCACTGGGTTAGGAAGATCCCCTGGAGGAGAGCATGGCAACCCACTTCAGTATTCTTGCCTGGAGGATTCCATGGACAGAGAAGCCTGGCGGGCTACAGTCCATGGGGTCACAAAGAGTCAGAAATGGCTGAGCTACTAAACCTCTCAATGGAATCCCTAAAAGGGAGTTGAGGGAGAAATCTACACACTGATGTCTAGTATTTTCTCTACTTGCCTCAGTAAGCTGGTAAGTATCTTGATAAGAAACTTCAATTGTGAATGATGCATATGCCACAATATCTTGATGCATGACAAAGTTTTTCTTGACACTTGATGCTGAGACACAGGAGATGTTATCTGTGCTAAAAAGCATACGAAAAGTCCACACTGGGGAGGGTGTGTGTGTATGTATGTGTGTGCACGCATGTGCACACTAGTATGCTGGTAAATGTTTAACAACCAACCCTCTGAAATAAAAATAAAAAGCCCTAGTGTGTAGCATTTGCCAATTTCTATGATGTAAATACTCCCACCACAGCTGATTTCAAGGTCCCAGTAAGACTTCACTGAACATGGTAGGGAAGAGCACAGTAGCACACTGTTATATAATATTCCCAGCACTCAGATACCGTGTGTGTGTGTGTGTGTGTGTGTGTGTGTGTGCTCAGTCATGTCCGACTCTTTGTGGCCCTAAGGACTGTACCCTGCCAAGCTCCTCTGTCCATGGGATTTTCCTGGCAAGAATGGGGGTCTGGAGATGAGAGTTCGATCCCTGGATCAGGAAGATTCTCTGGAAGAGGAAATGGCAACCCACTCTAGTGTTCTTGTCTGGATAATTCCATGTGGAGATGGCTCACTCTGTAGGTCCCCAGAACTTCACTGTCACTTGACACAGATATAATATATAATCAGGAAGTAACAGACTTTTGAGTATTTATTAGCCAGAGTGTGAACTGTAGACTCCCCAAGAGTTTGGGTGACATTAATGGCAAGCCAAAAATGAAAATATGGGTTCACTTCGGCTGATGTCACCTCACAGCACAGGATTTTAGTACAAACTTTTCAACTAATTACTCATAGAACACTGTTTATCTTTACAGTATCTGGATTTTTAGCAAAGAAAATGTATTTCTGTAAATATCCTTTTGTGTATCAAAGAGCACAGAACAAGGGCTGCTGTCACTCTCATTGGCTGGTTCTTTCATGTCGTGGACTACAGTCACATATTTTTGTTGTTGTTGTAAAACCTTCACATACACCCTTGCTTTGGCAACTGATCCAGTTCTCCTGACCACAGACATGGGTTTATGACCCCGGTCTGCCATGTTAGAGTATTCCATCACTTTGGGAACAATAGTTGGTCCATGGCATCTGTGTTTGACTTTCTGAATCTAGCTGAGACTAGCTTAGTCCCTGGTCTTCTCAGTCCCAGCTACACAAGCTAGTCAATTTCTTTCCTGCCTCTTCCTCATCCTTCTTACTTATGCTGGTTGGTTTCTGTCACTTGCAACCAGGAAGTTGCAACTAATAAAGAGACTGGAACAGGCCAAGAAACCCTCTATTTAAAATTACTGAGATTGAGGATGGATAGAAGGAAGGAAGGAAAGGAGAAAGGAAGGAAAGGAAAGAGGAAAGAAGGGGGAAAACAACAAAAAGATAAATAAGGGAGAATCAAATTTAAATAAAATATTCATGTGTGGGAGGTAGTTGGAAGATCTGCCTAACAGATTCTCAGTAGTATGTGCTGCTTGCATTCTAAGTTTTTCAGTCGTGTTCAACTCTTTTCGACCCTGGACTGTGGTCCACCAGGCTCCTCTGTCCATGGGATTCTCCAAGCAAGAATACTGGAGTGGGTTGCCATGCGCTCCTCCAGGGGAATCTTCCCAATTCAGGGATCAAACCTGCAGTTCCTGTGGCTCCTGCATTGCAGGCGGATTCTTTACTGCTGAGTCACCGAGGAAGCCCTCTTGGCAATATATTTGCGACTAAATCTTTATGAATCCTTACCCCTCCAAAAATCATTAGAAATATTCTTCTGAAACACTCAACCTTTCCAGATATTTTTTCATAAATCCTTTCTTAACGCAAGTTTTGCATGTAAGGAAGCAGGAGCAGAAGAAGTGACTTGTTCATAGTGATTTTATGCAGAGACTAGATAAGAGTACCCATCTAAATATCTCTTAATTCTGCCTTCATCTCCTTCCCATCATTTGCCATGACCTTGAGTTGACTCCTCTTTATTTCCTGCCCAGACTGTAGTCATAGTCTTCTCTCTGTTCTTCTGGGTTCTGATGTCTTCTTTATTCATTCCCTTTTGTATTACTATAGGAACTATCATCCTAAATGGAAATTTAACCATGCAACATATAAATCTAAATGTCTTGATATGGCCCATGACATCCTTGCCTCATTACCTATCATGCCGACCCCATACTCTAGCCAAATTTTCTGTTGTTTTCCAAACACACCAGGCTTTTTCTCATTGATGTTCTCCTGTTCATAATGTTCAAAAGTTTCCGGGATAACTTTTCCTCTTTTCTCTTCTTGAAAAAAAAATACTCAGTTTAGGTGTCATCATGAAACTTTCCTAAAATTTTCCATGGAAAGAGCTTCCTTTCTGCACATTAATAATACTTGAGTTCACATGTTTATGATTGCAATTATTACAACAAAGAGGAATAATTTATACATTTCCCTACTAAGTTGTGTGCTCCTTCAGGAAGGGAACAGTTTCCTTTATCATCATTACATTGCACTTTATTTGGTACATTTTGGATGTTTGGCATATTATTTGAATGAATTATTGCATAAATGATCAAATTAATGATCAAATCAGACATTCTCTAAGCACCAATCCCATGAAGTAGATGCTACTATTACAATTTAACCCTGAGGAAATGAAAACTTAGAGGATTGAGTCACCCAAGAAAGTTTACCCAAGAAAGGATGGTGAAACCAGGATTTGACCCAGGCCATCAGACTCCTGCTCTTACTAAACTGCTCACCTAGATGGAAAATCTCCTTTCTGCTCCAGATATTTGGCCATTCCCTTTTTTGTTATCTGGTATCAGAGATCTACACAGCCAGCTTTTATTCTGAAAGCCAATGGACATTCCACGAAAATTCAGTCCACCAACCCTGTTATGCTCTTGCTTGAGCTTGACAGGAAGGTCGGCCTAAGTCCGTCTCTGAGACATCTGGGTGTAGGGCAGAAAAGTGCTTTCCCAGAGGGCTCTGCCCTGAGGGATGAGTAATCTTTTTCTGCCCTTTCAGGGTGGGGCTTTAAGATTTAGAGAGCTAGTCTTAATTAGAGCATTTCCTGGCTGAGTAAATATTAAACTTAAATTCAGCTACGCCTTTGGTTAGCAGGTCAGGGCTTGAGACTTTGCCTCCCATGATTCCCCTCAGGTTCTTCGTTTGAGAGTGGGGGTGGGGAGGAAAGCAGAGAATGCAGCCTAGGAGACAGGGAGACTCCAGGGACCCTGACGAGGCGGAGACCTAGTCAAGCCGCTCAGCAGATCTGTTACTAAACCTCGTACACACAGTTACCATTCCAACTGGTTAAATATTAACCTGTGGTGCTGTTCCTGCCGTTCGGCGTTAATTAGACATTGTTTAAATGAATAATTCTGAGAGTCACCTGCCAGGAAGGCCACCTTGGGTAAAGCAAGGGTTTCTCTATATTCTAAGAAGCCAGACACTTGACAGTCACAAATGAAGAACACAAAAAGGTTTTAAGGGGCAGCGGGGATGTCACTGGACTTAGTCCCAGTTTTCTTATTTTAACTGGAACACTGGCCAGAGGACCTAAGTGAAGAGCGCCGCACCTGCCAACCGCATGGGCCCATCACCCTGTGCTCCCAGGACCGCGGCAGACTTTGATGACCTGAACATGCTGAGAACTGAGGACACTGGGCAGGGCTGGCTGACCAGGCCCTTTAATGAGCTGCTATTACTGCAGGAGCTGTGGTGTGAACTGATTTAGATCTCTTAGGAAGCGTGGGGTCTAACACAGAAGGGGTAGAGGCTGTGAAAAGTAGAGAGTAAGGGACTGAGCCCAAGGGCACACCCCGGCCTGGCTGCTCAAGGAGGCTGGTATTCGGAGTACAGGGAGTGAGACTCCTGGCCAGTGTCCATGCATCCTTCTGGAAACAGTACCCTGTTTTTACCCTAGTGAACTACCGTCTGTCCTCGGTCAATCAAGGTGCCTTGCTCACCCCCAGCCACGGACAGGTCTCTCACTCAAGCTGGGTTATTTATATGTTTTCTCTCCGGAATCTGACTTTTGAACAAAGTGACAAAATGACGCTAGAGTTGCTTTCTCCTACTAAGATAGCAGCCATCAGTTCTGCTGCTTGGGGCACGCTTCTGCTCTAACTTCATAATTTCTGCATGTTCCAAGTCTACTTTTTTAACTTTCCTTTCTGTTCTGGGAGTTACTCCACAGTCATCACATAAATGCCTTTTCTGTTTCTTAGTCCAAATTTGTTTCTCTTGCTTGACAAATAAAAAACAGAGTTGATACACTATGGAAATATGTATACCTTTAGATTCAGAGAAGAAAATGGCAACCCACTCCAGTATTCCTGCCTGGAGAATCTCATGGACAGAGGAGCCTGGCGGGCTCCATGGGGTTGCAAAAGAGTCAGACATGACTAAGCGACTGAGTATACACATGTATATATCCCCAGTATGAATGGATTACCCATGCCCCGGCCAAACTTGATTTTGGATCAAGTTGGATAAATCTCAAATCATTCTAGTTAACAGACATTTTAATATCCAAAAAATACACTTTAATTACCTCACAATGATCTCCAGTAGGTAAAAGAAGTTATAAGATCAGTTGTCATAAGTGAGCAAAAATACATAAAATTTGGCCACAGGGAGATTTCTGGATCCTTTGATATTCAAATGAACATAGACTCATGTTTATGCATCACTAGAGTCTATAGCTACAGCTTTATTTCAGTCCTGGAATATTGATAATAGTCATAGGTCAATTTATGAGGTTTTATAATAAATTTTTTCCCAGACCAAGCAATACCTCAGTCACAGTCCTTACTCATCAGTCATCCCTATAAAAAAGAAAGCAATGAAGTCAGGACCAGGCCTGCCCAGTTAAGTAAGTCCTGAATTGCCTCACAGGGTAACCTTCCCAGCAGAGCTCTAGGCAATATAACCTGGAGGTAAGGAGAACAGAAATTCCATTTCCCACTGAGTCACTTAGCACAGCATCTTGAGTAACTTACTCAACCACCCTGGGCTCCACTTACCTGAGATACAGAATGAGGTTGGGGAAATGAGAATACCAAGTACATACATAATTTGAAAGAATGAAGGAGAGACTAGTGACACTATGACAAAAGATTAAAAGAAGCCACAGTAACCTCTTCCGTCAGGGTTATACACAATCAGAAATGTAAATATGCCTCATATGAGTATTCACCCTTTCTACAAACCTTTCTCTCCACAGAGACAATTAAGATTTTCATTACTCAAAAGACAGAAGGCTGAGATTTTAACAACTTCATTTCATTGGTTCAGACACTTATTCATCCACATTTTAACATTTCTGAAATCTGGATGTGTCTTACAATTCTTATTTTCACATCACTGAAGTAGGTATGCATCTTATAATTCATGGCATCTTAAATTTACTGACACAGCATTTCTTTTTTTGCTTATACAGATAGATCTACATAGACTTAACTCCTTCCAGTGAATGGCTTGCTGAAGGGATTGTGGTGGCCCTGCTGGCTTTGGAACCTTGAACTTCTGTAAGAGGTTGACATTCAGAGATAACCAGAAGCACCCCTTATCCACTAGCACAGATTCATTTAGGACAGAGTTTGACTGGTGGGTGCTTTAAGAAGAAGACACACAGAACTCTGTGAGACCATCTAGCTGAATGGGGGTTGGAGGAAAGCTGTCAGGAAGACTTTGTGGGAGAAGTGATATCTTTGCTGAGAATGAAAGAGAGGGTCAGAGTCATCTAGAACAAAGCTACTCAAAGTATCTGCTAAGTCTATATGTTAACAGTCTTCCCTGAGTAGTTACAGAAATTGAGAAGTAAACATTTAGAAACTTTTATAACATTTGGGAAAAGTCATTTTATGTCTGTTGAATCTAATTATTAAAAATTGGGGAGTGTACTTTGTTCTAAAAATTTGTTTTCCTGGTAATTAATTTTATTGTATTTTATTTAAAATATCAGTCAGGACAGATTGGAAATTTAAAGAAACAAAGCTAAAAACCACCTGGCTTTTCCTTATGGATCTTGGAGGAACACTGTGTTCAAGGAAGCGATGAGAAAAGACTTCAGAGACGTAAGCAGCATTTGTGAAATTCTGGATAAGAGAGAGGTTGAGATTAAGAGAGCGAGGTGGGCGCAAGGGATGACCATTTGTGTAAAATTTCACATGAGGGTTAAGAAATTGTAAAAATACAGACCAACAAAAATGTTACAAGCTGGTAGTATCTACATGGTAGTATTTCAAAGAATTTTCATAGCCTTAATTTTAAACTTCTTCACTACTACAGAGCATCCTGTGGCGGACATGCTTTGATTTTACCTATGCAGCATCTGTTCTCCTTCCAGGGAGTGTAGGACTTAGACTAGACCAGTGGGCCTCCCTCCCTGGGACTTGCAAGAACAGAAGTACAGCAACATCAGCCCCCAAGAAGCCCGCCCGCTTTGTTCTGTTCCCTCAGGAGCTGCAGAGCTGTCAGAGGGGAACCAGCTGGTAGCGCTGTCTGAAAGCTGGGTTCTGAGAATTTCTTCCAAATGCTTAGAGGATGCATTGAGAGAGAGCATGTTTTTCTACCTATCTTCCTGGCTTAGCTGCCAAGCATATTATGTCACGGGGGAAGCTTTACAGAAAATTCACATGAAGTGTGAACTTTTACGTAGAAAATAATGTGCTTATGTGAAGTGTGAGTGTGAAGGTCGCTCAGCCATGTCCAACTCTGTGACCACATGGACTGTAGCCCGCCAGGTTCCTCTGTCCATGGAATTCTCCAGACAAGTATACTTGAGTGGGTTGCCGTTTCCTTCTCCAGGGGATCTTCCCAACTCAGGGATAGAACCCAGGTCTCCCACATTGCAGGCAGATTCTTTACTGTCTGAGCCACCAGGGAAGCCCAAGCATACTGGAGTGGGTCACCTATCCCTTCTCCAGGGGATCCTCCTGACCCAGGAATCAAACCGGGGTCTCCTGCACTGCAGGTGGATTCTTTACCAGCGGAGCTACCAGGGAAGCCCAAAGCACTTATAAGGAGCTTTTCCTTATAAGTGCTATATAAGGAGATTTTCCCTGTTTACTTACTTTGGCTGGCTTAGTGTACTGAAGGTTGGGTAGTTTTATAAGATTTCGAGAAGATGAGTTCAGGAATCCCAAGTGAAGATCGCATCTGGACTTCCTGCTGATGGTTTCAGATGTGAGACACCTGATTTACCAGACATTAAGTGAAGCAGACACATCCAACACCTGCCTGATCCAATTCTTTCAGTGTAGGGTCATCTGGGACTGGATTCTGCTGACGCCACATAGATTTCATCTCCCTATAAAACTCTCTCCCCTGGAGAACACTTAAAAGGAATAAAGATCAGGAAGCCACCTAAAATAGGGACTCCAGCTTCCACTAGCCAGGCCTGGGAGAGAGAGCAAGCAGAGAGAGTCCAAAACAGAGAAAGCCCATACTATTAGACTTACCAGGAGACGGGACTGTTTACCTGGGCAATGGAATAGAGCGTCAGTCCATCCAGCTATTTGGGACATGATTCCCATACAACGAGTCCCTTTTCAACAGGGTGTAATATGTTTCTACTGCCCAAGAATTAAGGTGTTGAAAATTATAACCCCCATTTCTTAGTTTAGGGATATTCTTTCAGTATCATCTAGTTTCTGCATCACAACAGGAGCTACAGAGCTGGGGAGAAATATCTACATGCTTCCCAGAGTGGAAGCACATATCCACTTCCAGGTTCCTAGGGGGAACATCAGAATGGAGAAAGTGCCCACCATTAACTCTTATGACTTGTAAAACTGAAGCCTCAGTTCTAATTTTCTGTTAGAATCATAAAGAGGGCTTCCCTGGTGGCTCAGTGCTAAAGAATCTGCCTGCAATGTAGGAGACCCTGGTTTGACCCCTGGGTTGGGAAGATCCCCTGAAGAAGGGAATGGCAACCCACTCCAGTATCCTTGTCAGAAAAATTCCATGGACAGAGAAACGTGGTGGGCTACAGTCTGTGGGGTCACAAAGAGTCAGACATGACTAAGCACGATGATAGAGAATCATAAAGATCTGTCAGGATAGAAAACAAAATCAAGTAATTGTTCAGTGAAAGAGTGCTAAATGATCAAGTGAGTCTCCCATAGTCCTGTTAGTTTCATCCAGAAAATAAATATGTCTTAAAAACATTGCCTGAGATCGTTATAAAAAATAACAAAAGTAACTTACAGGCCCTAGATGAGAAACTCCTTAAAACATGCTGATGAAATGAAGATATGTCCTTCCTTCCAAGGAAAGTAGCTTTAGGAGGACATTCCTTCATTCAGTCATTGTACAAATGATTATTTAGTATGTACTGTGTTTCAGGGACCAATTAAGTGAGGAGAATACAGCAGTGAACAAAAAAGACAAAAACCTCTGCCCTCAGGGAGCCTATATTCTAGGGGAGAAAGAGATAATAAACAAATAAGTAAAAGTGCAGAGAAAATGAAGGTGCCAACAAATAACAAATGTTGGTGACAATGTGGAGAAGAGGGAACCCTCATACACTGGGAGGGGGATAATCGGTGCATCCACTGTGGAAAACAGCACAGAGGTTTCTCAGAAAACTAAAGACAGAACTACCATGAAAGTGAAGCGAAAGTGTTAGTCGCTCAGTCATGTCCGACTTTTTGTAGCCCCATGGACTATAGCCTGCCAGGCTCTCTGTCCATGGAATTCCCCAGGCAAGAATTCTGGAGTGGGTAGCCAATCCCTTCTCTAGGGGCTCTTCCTGACCCAGGGATTGAACCTGGGTCTCTAGAACTACCACATGACCCAATAAATCCACTCCTGGGTATACATCCCAAAAGCCCCTACTAACTCAAAAAGGTACGTGCACCCCAATGTTCATAGTGGCATTATTTACAATAGCCAAGACACAGAAGAAATGTAAGTGTCCATCAACAGATGAATGGATAAAGAAGATGAGGTACATATAAACAACAGAATACTATATTTAGCCATTGAAAATGCAATTTTGCCATTTGTGGCATCGTAGATGGACTTGGAAGAGATTATGCTAAGTGAAACAAGTCAGAGAAAGACAAATAAGATATGATGTCTCTGATATGTAGAATCTAAAAAATACAGCAAACTAGTGAATATAACAACAACAAAAAAACAGATTCACAGATATAGAGAACAGATCAGAGCTTACCAGTGGGGAGAGGGGTGGTTGGGGCAATATAGGAGTAGAGGGAAAACAGGTTATTATGGAGTTAAATGAAATCATGTTGTATGAAACTGTTGAAAATTATAAAGTCCTATAGAATTTTAAGAATCATTTTTTTTTAAATGCCACCATCTAGGTGGTGCTGTTAAAGTCTCTGCAACTAGAGAATATTGTGCTTAGTGAAATAAGTCAGATAAAGACAAATTCTGAATAGTGTCAGTTATTTGTGGAATCTAAAAAACAATACAAATGAATGTATATGCAAAACACACAGATTCAGATATCTGGTTATCAAAGGAAGAGGGAATGGAGGAGAAGCAAAATTACGAGTATAGGATTAAGAGATACAGTCTACTATGTGTAAAATACAAGCAACAAGGAAATACTGTAGAGCACAAGGAATTATAGCCATTATCTTATAGTAACTTTCAGTGGAGTATAACGTAAAAATACTAAATCACAATGCTGTACACCTGAAACTAATATTGTAAATCAACTACAATTTTTTTTTGAAATGGAGGTGCCAGGGAGTTAGGAAGTATGGAACTCTCTGTGGCAATGACATTTGAACAAAGACCTAAGAACATGATGGAACAAACATATAGCAGCTGGGAGAGAGCATCTCAAAGAAAGAGTCTGGAAAATCAACATCAATATTTAATCAAGTCCAAGATGACCCTTTAGGTGTGAATCTCACAAACTTCCCTGGTGGTTCAGCAGTAAAGGATCCACATGCAATGCAGGAGATGCGGGCTCGGTCCCTGGGTCAGAAAGATCCCCTGGAGAAGGAAATGACAACCCACTCCAGTATTCTTGTCTGGGAAATCCCACGGACAGAGGAGCTTGGCAGGCTACAGTTGACGGGGTCACAAGAGTTGGACACGACTTAGCGACTAAACCACCACAGCACCCTCACAAACTCTGTGACAGACATTCATGTCTCTTCTCCATGCTCAGAGGCAGATAGTCCTGGAAGGCAGAGACTGGAATGTGTGGGGTAGATCTCACCCTGCTGTCTCTAGGTTCATACTGGCCACACGTGTCTTCACCAAGTTCCAACCCCGTGTGCCCCTCTCTGCCCCACTCTTGCTTCCATCTCATTCCTCTTTTTTTGTTTTAAGCATCAAGGACAGATTTTAATTACTAATATACTATCACAACAGGAAAAAGAGTCCCATGTGAACTGAGCCGAACAACTGCAGAAGTGACTGGGCTTTTTTTTCTTTTCTGTTGAGATATAATCCCTCTTTCTTTTTAAAGAAAAGCCACAGCCAACCTTTAATTGTTGCTTTTGGGTGGAAAAGTGATACTTTGGATTAGGGAAGGGAAAAGTTTTAAACAGAATGCACAAAGTTGAGAGCTTCTGAACATACTGTCTTCAAGTAATCTCTTGAGATCTATTAACTGAATAGACAGAAGGAAATTAGGGTTGGGAAGGTGGAGTTGGATGCAGTGTCCCATGTCTTTTTATATGTTCTAGATGGACTAGCTTGGCTAGTAAAAGTCAAATGCTGTAAGGTTATTGCCTTTCAAGTCAGTCCTAAGAAAACACACTGTCAGAACTGGTGTGTTCCAGATGTGGTAGACAAGAGGGAGAAGCTAGGGATGGGCGGCTCTATTTTCTGGATTCTGACCTGTTTGTAATCTGTTGTTACGGGTTCTTCAGATTTGAATGAGTCTCTGGGCTCAGCACTGTGAATCACAGATTTCTAGGTTCCCCTAGGGAAATAGCCTTATTTCTTGTGATGCTATTTACCTAGTAATTTATAATTTTATTTGTTCTAGTAAGCAGCTGAAGTTCAGCACGTTCTTATTCATTTTGTACAATAGGCACTAAATGACTCTGAATGCCAAGCACCTAATCAGCTTAAGAAAACCTTCATGCTGGCCAAAAGTTTGTGCTTTTCTGATATGCTGAATTTACCCATGATCGAATCTAAATGAGAAAGTCCATTCTTTCTTGTCTAACTTATCTCAGGGAATGAGGTGAAGCAGCCCAAGGCTTTCAGGAAGGTCCTTCCTCATATGAGGTCTTATCAGATGTCTTTTATACTGGGGCTGAGAGTAGGGAGAAAAGGGGAAATTACAGAGGCTTAAAATGAAAATCCACTTTAGAGATCAGCTGACTCATGGTCAAATTTTGTTGTTGTTGCTGTTTAGCAGCAAAATTATATTTTGTTAAGCCAAAGCTGGGCTCAGTTCTCAAGCAGGCTGGATGCAGACTGCAGCAGAATCACCATCTATACTGACTCTGCGGCTGCTAAGTTGCTTCAGTCATGTCCGACTCTGTGCAACCCCATAGACGGCAGCCCACCAGGCTCTGCCGTCCTTGGGATTCTCCAGGCAAGAACACTGGAGTGGATTACCATTTCCTTCTCCAATGCATGAAAGTGAAAAGTGAAAGTGAAGTCACTCAGTCGTGTCTGACTCTTAGCGACCCCATGGACTGCAGCCTACCAGGCTCCTCCGTCCATGGGATTTTCCAGGCAAGAGTACTGGAGTGGGGTGCCATTGACTCTACTGAGATGCTAAACCTTTAGTCACCTTCCAGAGGAAAGTCAGATTCTAACTCCAAACTGTTGAATTCAGGTAACCAGATCACCTGGGACTGGCTTAAGTAGCTTCAACTCTTGCCCTGATCATACCTTGAGGTTGCACTCAGCAATTTGTCATGTCAGAAAAAATAGATCCAAGGCCACAAACATTAGTGACATCAATATTTCAATGAAGATTTCACAAGAAGACAAAAAAAGATTTCCATCTTATACCACACACTGAAACCTTCATGAAAGTCTTTTTTAAACAATTATAATTTTTCTCAAAAATTCTCTCAATAAGTCATCAGTTCACTTTCCTTTCACTTTCTCTTTCCCAATATAGCTTCTCCAGAGGAAATCAGTTCTGATACTCTGTTTGCATATTCCACTTAGCAAAATAAACTCACAGTGATATAGTCATATGATGAAATATTACTCAGTCATTAAAAAAAGAATGAAATACTGATACATACTACAACATGGATAAATCTTGAAAACATTATGCTGAGTGGAAAAAAAAAAAAACAAACAGACATGAAAGTCCACCAATGGTATGGTTCCACTAATATAGAATATACAGAATAGGTAGATCCATAGAGACAGAAAGAGGATTGGTGGTTGCCAGCAGCTGAGGGAAGAGGGGAATGATCACTTAATAAATAGGAGTCCTCCTTTTAAGGTGAAAGTGTGTTGGAACTAGATAGAGGTGGTAGCTGTACAACACTGTGAATGCACTAAGTACTCTTGAATTGTTCAATTTAATATGGTTAATTTTATGTTATATGAACTGCATCTCAATAAAAATAACTAAATAAAATCATGGCAGTCAGTTCCCCAATACTTGTTCACCAAACATCTCTAGTACTCAACCCTGTCTCTTGTCTCCCCACTCAAGATTTTAATTTATGAAACCATAGTCTCAACAAAACTGGTGAGCTGAGACTTCCCAGTGACTAAGAAAATAAGATTTTGTTTCTCCCATTCACCCAAGAAAGTATCCTAGACAGAGGATGTCTACACAGAGTAGGCTCTATTGAAACCCCCTTGGGCTGGACCATGAGGCTCTAAGGGATTTGCCCAGATCTAGGAAAGGAAGTGAGGAATGAGCCAGTCCACACTAGGATAAGTCCCTTCTGTGAAGAAGCCATGAATCGAGCCTCAGGATTGGAGAACTGGGCTTATCTTGAGCCATCAGCTCAGCCAAGGGCTCCCACCATGATGGGTGAGGTAGTGAGAGAAAGGTCTGGAATGGGCCACTAAGCCACACCTCAGCCAAACCAGTTTAGGGGCAGCCTTCCTATATTAAAATCACAATAGGTATTCTACACACTCATCTGTTTCTATGATTTTGTGTTTTGCTTTATCTTATTTTGCTCCTTAAAAAGTTTCTTCTGAAAATTTTTAATGTTTGTCTCAGATTTATGTCATACTGCCTACCTTTGGCTATTTTACTGCTGGTGACAGATTCCACAGAGCAGCTGGCACTGTTCCATTCCTTGATCGGAATGTATGAAGGGCACAGGTGGTAGTGAAAAGTGCTAATAACACCAGCTCAGATTGTATAGCACGTTCCCATATGTTATCACATTTAACCCTACAACACTTTAAAACAAATATTATTGTTTTCTTATCCAACATATATAAACAGCTCATACAACTCAACATCAAAAAGTCAAACAATCCAATTTAAAAATGGGAAGAAGAGCTGAACAGATATTTTTCCAAAGAGGCAGATGGTCAACAGGTGCATGAAAAGATGCTCAACATCACTAATTATCAGGAAAATTGAAATCAAAACCACATGAGACATCACCTCACACCTTCAGAATGGCTATTATCAGAAAGAACACAAATAACAAATGTTGCCAAGGATGTGGAGAAAAGGGAACCCTTGCACACTGTTGGTGGGAATGTACATTGGTACAGCCACTAAGGAAAACAGAATAGAGGTTTCTTAGAAAACTAAAAATAGAACTACCATGTGAAGTGAAGTCACTCAGTCGTGTCCGACTCTTTGCGACCCCGTGGACTGTAGCCTACCATGCTCCTCCATCCATGGGATTTTCCAGGCAAGAGTACTGGAGTGGGGTGCCACATGACCCAGTAATTCTACTCTACGTTATATACCAAAAAAAACCATAAACACTAATTCAAAAAGATATATGCACCCCAACATTCATAGCAGCATTATTTACAATTGCCAAGGTATGGAAGCAACCAAACTAAGTGTCCATCAACAGATGAATGGATAAAGAAGATATATTAAATACACACACATATGCAATGGAATACTACTCAGTCATAGAAAAGAACAAAATTTTGCCATCTGCAGCAACATGAATGGATTTGAAGGCTATGCTGAAGGAGATCAGCCCTGGGATTTCTTTAAAAGGAATGATGCTAAAGCTGAAACTCCAGTACTTTGGCCACCTCATGTGAAGAGTTGACTCATTGGAAAAGACTCTAATGCTGGGAGGGATTGGGGGCAGGAGGAGAAGGGGATGATAGAGGATGAGATGGCTGGATGGTATCACTGACTCAATGGACATGAGTCTGAGTGAACTCCAGGAGTTGGTGATGGACAGGGAGTCCTGGCGTGCTACGATTCATGGGGTCACAAAGAGTCGGACACGACTGAGTGACTGAACTGAACTGAACTGAATGCTAAGTGAAATAAGTCAGACAAAGACAAATATTCTATGATATCCTGGATATGTAGAATCCTAAAAAATGCAACAAACTGGTGAATATAACAAAAAGAAACAGATTCATAGATACAGAGAATAAACTAGTAATTACCAGTGGCAGGATGGAAGCAATATAAAGGTGGGGGAGTGAAATGTTCAAACTATTAAGTTTGACTATAAGGATGTATTATACAACACAAGGAATATTGCCAATATTTTGTAATAACTGAAATGGAATGTAACCTTTAAAAACTGTATAAAGATATACATGGAAGAAAAACAAGTAACTTAAAAAATAGGAAACAAGAAGAAGAAGACATTAATAGTATGCTCTGTGCTTTGGGCAAGCAGGCCTCTCAGATAGTTAGATGTATACTTCAGGAAGAATTTTAGTGAACCTAGATTCTTGCCTCTTCCCATACATAGAAAGAAACTAAAATCATTAACTTGAGATATCCTTGTGACTAGCAGTAATCTTTAACCATGAGCTATGCTTGACTGCACATACTCCCTAGCCAAAAAAAAAAATCCACATATAAACTGGCTTCTCACCTCCCTCTTTTGAATAGTTCTCTCAGAGCTATGCAGAGGCTGTTTCCCAGATTGTAGTTTCCAATACAACCCCGACTAAAACTCATAGCAAAAAATAAACCAATTACCAATTTATACATAAAAATTATTCTCATTTTAGAAATGAGGAAAATAAATTTAGATTTATAGAAATAAAACAACCCATACATGTTAGGTAAAATCAAGGGACACTGGGTTTGATAATGAGGTGAAACATCAAAGGAGGTGTTATGAACTGATTCGTGTCCCCACCAAAAAGAGATACGTGGAAGTCTTAACCTCAAGTACCTTATTTCGGAGATAGGGTCTTTACAAAGGTAATCAAGTTAAAGCGAGATCATTAAGGTAGCCCTAACCCAATATGACTGGTGTCCTTATGAAAAGGAAAAAACTGGTCAGAGACAAATACTCATAGAGAGTAGACATATAAAATGACAACCATCTAAAAGGCAAAGAAAGAAACCTGGAACTAATCCTTCTTTCACAGCCCATGGGAGAAACTGACCCTGTGAACACCATGATTTCAGATTTGAGACAATAAAATTTCTGTTGTTTAAACCACTCAGTCTGTGGTAATTTGTTATGGAAACAAGCCAACACATGAGGGAAGGAATTATGGGGAAGTGTGGATGTGGGCTCCTGGCTAATGAGAACATCACTAAAGAAACTTCACAGTATACCAGTCACTCCATCCAGCTTTGAGCATTAGCTCATTGAGAGTTTGGAGTTTCCAGGTAAATGAAAGAGTCACTGCCCTGGAAGCAGACTCCAGTATAAGCGGCCCTGGAAGTCAGCTTCTACCAGGAAAATGCTGAACATTATGGGCACTAGAATACAGATACCAGATACAGAAAGAAGGGTACTGGTAGGGGTGGCCAGCATGAGGATGCGTCTTGCCCCCTTCCTTGTGCTTCCCCCCATCCCTCACTCTATCTGGAGTCACTTTCCAAATAAGCTAGCATGAACTTAGCTGCTCTTAGTTGAGCTGTGTTATACATATAAAAACAGCACCACATTTCAAAGTTTGAAAAAAGAACATAAAGTACCTTCTCATATTTGTTTCCTAGTACCACTGTAACAAATTACCACAGATTTGGTGGATTAAAACAACATAAACTTACTCTCTCACAGCTCTGGAGCCAGAAATCTGAAATCTAGGTATTCACAGAGCCACACTCCCTTAGAAGGCTCAAGCATTCCTTGGCTTGTGGCTCCACCCCTGATCTCTGCTTCTGGAGTCCACAGCTTTCTCCTCTGTGGCTGTGTTTTCTCCTCCTCTGTAGGACATTTGTCATTAGATTAAGGGCCCACCCAGACATTTTAAATGATGCTATTTCAAGATCCTTGATTTAATTACATCTGCAAAGATCCTTTTTCCAGATAAGGTCACATCCACGGGTCCCAAGGATTAGGATGTGAACCGAACTTTTGGGTAACCACCTTACAACCCACTACACTCCTTCATTTTTACATTAGTAACATGGTGCATTAATTTGCTAGGGCTGCCACAAGAAAATATCACAGACTAGGTGGCTTAACAGAGAAGGCAATGGCAACCCACTCCAGTACTCTTGCCTGGAAAATCCCATGGACAGAGGAGCCTGGTAGGCTGCAGTCCATGGGGTCGCTAAGAGTCACAACTGAGCAACTTCACTTTCACTTTTCACTTTCATGCATTGGAGAAGGAAATGGCAGGCAACCCACTCCAGCGTTCTTGCCTGGAGAATCCCAGGGATGGGGGAGCCTGGTGGGCTGCCATCTCTGGGGTAGTACAGAGTCAGACACGACTGAGGCGACTTAGTAGCAGCAGCAGCAGCAGGTGGCTTAAACAACAGAGATTTATTTTCTTATAGTTCTGGAGGCTAGAGGTTGAGGATCAAAGTTCCAACAGAGAGTTTGTTTCCTCTGAGGCTTCTCGCTTTGGTTCACAGATGGCTGCCCTCTTGCCAACTCTACACATGATCTTTTCTCTGTGCACATACAACTCCTGACATCTCTGTTGGGTGTGCAAATCCCTTCTTTTCATAAGGACAACAGTCAGGTGTCCTTGATCACCCACCTTGATAATTAGGCCCACTTTGATGACCTCATTTTACCTTGATTACCTCTATAAAGACCCTATCTCCAAATACAGTCAATTCTGAGGTTAGGGTTTCAACATGAATTTGGGGGAACACAATTCAGCCCATAATATATGATGAAATAATATTTTGGTTGCTTTGGGTTAAATAAAATATAGTCCAAAAATTTAATTTAAGAGGAAGTGTGGGGAACAACTAGGACAAACTTCGACTCCTCACAGATTTGCCCAGGGTCTGCCTTTGTCTCCCCATGCCATACTGTCCTCCATCAACCCTGGCCAGAACAAGGGCTGTCAATGAAATTCTAGACTCTTGATTCTCTCAGTAGTTTGAGAAGCACATGGTGAAAGGAGACCAGGAAGAAGGTCCCAGTGGTAGTGTTGCCAAGGGACTCTCAAGAACAGAAAGAAGAGCTCTATTAAATCTGTTTGACTACCTGTTCCATACATGGACCACCCTCTACACACATGTGCGTGCACACACACACCATCGCTGCAAGTCTTGAGCAGAATCCACCACACCTCTAAATATCTTGTTTCTTTAAAGAAATCACAGAAAGGACCTGGTCCGTATGAACCCGAGAGGACAGAGCAGCCACAGGGGTGGGATGTGGGTGAACCCGAGGTCAGCAGGAGGAGGAAAGTGGAACCGCAAATGGCCATCAAAGTGCTGGGAGTCTGCAAAGATCTTTGGGAGGGTGTCCGACTTCCCACAGGATGTGTGATGAGGGCTTGAGCTAATTTTATTTCTATCTCAGAGGACGTGGTGACGTCAACTGACATCTGGGTTACACTTGTTATCAAGGAGTTGAAATGAAGACACGGGAGTCATGCTTATCAAATTTGTAGAGGACAGGAAGCTGAAAGGAACAGCAAATACATAATTAGAACCCACAAGTCTCAACAAGCTGGAATACCACCCTGAACTTAATAAGAGGAAACTTAATAAGAATGAAGGGAATGTCCTACACTTGAGATGATAGATAGAAGATGAAAACCTATTGGTACAAAGCACTTGGAAAAGAGTCAGGGGTTTGACTTAGATGAGGGTACCCCAAAAGCAGGCAGAAAAGAAGAAACCTCAAGGAGAAAAGAAGTACACAGAGGAGGGCGCAGGCTATCAGTTCCTTTCTGGTTGGACCCCTGGAATGTCAATTTCAGGTCTGCCTGCCGTACATTAAGAAGGAAGCAAACTGAAGAATGCACAAAAAATGAAAACCAGAGTGATCAGAGAACCCCAAACCACATAAGGCAGGAACAGAGCTGTGTAGCTGGAGAAGCTATTGAGCCCAGGTGCAGCAACCCCTGAAGACTGCATGCCCTAGAACCCACGCTCCATGACAGGAGAGGCCACTGCAGTGAGAAGCCAGTGTACCACAACTCGAGTGGCCTCCACTCTCTGCACCTGGGGAGAGCCCACAAGCAGCAGTGAAGACCCAGCACCGCCGAAAATAAATAACAATTTTATTCATTTTTAAAATAAAAAAGGCCTAGAAGTAGACCGTGGTTAAAGCCTCAAGATTTTTCTAATCTTTTCTGCCACCAACTTCAGAGTTCTGGTTTCATCCTCCAACTGTTGCCTCAAGGTCCCAGGATGGCTGCTGAAGCTCTAACAACACAAATCAGCATTCAAAGCAATGGAGGGGTTCGATAATAAGGGGGCAACCAATGTAGCACAGAGGATCTTTTCTTTAATGGTGCTGCCCTTTTTCAGAAAGGGAAACAATTTCTCATATATGTATCTCATTGGCCATACTGGGTTATACAGTCAACTCTATCCACAAGGAAAATTGGAAAAGGAATACCTAGCTTTTCCAGGGGAGAAGGCAGTGGCAACCCACTCCAGTACTCTTGCCTGGAAAATCCCGTGGACACAGGAGCCTGGTAGGCTGCAATCCATGGGGTCTCGAAGAGTCGGACACGACTGAGTGACTCCACTTTGACTTTTCACTTTCAGGCATTGGAGAAGGAAATGGCAACCCACTCCAGTGTTCTTGCCTGGAGAATCCCAGGGACGGGGGAGCCTGGTGGGCTGCCGTCTATGGAGTCGCACAGAGTCGCACACGACTGAAGCGACTTAGCAGCAGCAGCAGCAGCTTTTCCCGCCTATATAGTGGGAGGCTGGCAAGGGGGAAGGGAATGACGTTTAGTAGCCCTCAGTAGTATCTGCCACGATAAACCTCAAGTGTAAATCAACTACCTGTAGGTTATCTTAGTGTTTTTAATGCAAATATGTCTAAATAAACACATATACTCACATAGAAAATGAAAGTGAAAGGTGAAAATGTTAGTTGCTCAGTCGTGTCCGACTCTTTGTGATCCCATGGACTGTAGCCTCTGTCCATAGAATTCTCCAGACAAGAATACCCAGGGATTGAACCTGGGTCTGCTGCATTGCAGGCAGATTCTTTACCGTCTAAGTCACCAAGGAAACCCCTATACTCACATAGGTGTACTGCAAACAGTTTTGTTTCCAGTTTATTACTTAACATTTTGAGAACTTTTCTATAATATTTTGAAATTCTCTGAAAATGTAATTTTCAGCAGTTGTATAATATCCTTATGCTAGTCCACATTCAACCATTTCTCTACTCTTGGACATGGGGGTTATCTCCTTTAATATTAATAGAAAATTTTAGCCGTCATCTCCAGAAACAGAAGGGTGAGGCTTGGAAAGCAATGACGTACCCATTTCTTGAAATATTCCATCACAGGGATGAAAGAGATAAGACACAGCATGGGGGTGGGTGGTCACTAGACTTTTTGACATTTCAGACCCTTTCTCAACTCCTTGAGATGCACATAATAGAGTATAAAAGAGAAGCAGATGTGGCCAGGGAGAACCCCTGTGCCTGTCTCTGTTCCACCTTCCCATTCTGCTGCCCGAGACCACAGGCTGTGCAACATTCCTACTCTGGATATCCCCAAGGTCAGCACCCCACACAACACCCCACCCAAGGCCATACCATCTCTCTCACTATCTCCTGTCAAGGAGAATAGCCTGAATCACTCTTTACAGGCTTTAAAATTACCAGAAGACAGCAACACCTCTGGCTCTTATCAATGGGGCCAAATATGATAATTGGTGTGAGCGACCTAAGCCTGGACCAGTGGAGCAAGGATGGAGAGAGCCTAAATCACTAAGAGCTGATGACAGCCTTGCAGTGATGCTCCTCTGCTGTCTCTTGCTGCTTTGAAGCCTATCTGTGGCTTCCTGGCCTGCCACAGGGACAGGCAGGGGCAGGTATCTTCATGGTGACTGCTCAGCAAACACCACCAGGGTCATGCAGGTGATCTGGGTAATGCAAGGAGTGAGAAGTGTCAGTTCCCAAGCGTTTTGTGCAAAGGGTCACAGACATGGGAGTGGTGTTGGGGGACAGGACAGACACCTGCCTTATCAGCAAAGGATTCGATGTCAGCCTTTGCTATATATAGTTATGCTTCAGGAGATGTGATTTGACCTAAGACTGCTGCTGCTGCTAAGTCGCTTCAGTCATGTCCAACTCTGTGCCACTCAATAGACGGCAGCCCACCAGGCCCCCCTGTCCCTGGGATTCTCCAGGCAAGAACACTGGAGTGGGTTGCCATTTCCTTCTCCAATGTGTGAAAGTGAAAAGTGAAAGTGAAGTCGCTCAGTCGTGTCCGACCCTCAGCGACCCCATGGACTGCAGCCTACCAGGCTCCTCCACCCATGGGATTTTCCAGGCAAGAGTACTGGAGTGGGGTGTCATCGCCTTCTCTGTGACCTAAGACTAAATGAGTCTAAATTTACTTCCCATGGAATCATGGAAGTATTCATACTCTTCAACAGGGTCAATATGCCAAGCCTATGATTCAAAACCAAGTTTTTTAAGATGCAACCAACTTACAAGAAGACCACTCAATGACACACACACACACACACACACACACACACAAATAGCCTTTAGCAACATCACCAGTTTATTCTCAATTACATACCTTATTAGCTCATCCCTTCAGGATCTTGCTCTTTTAAGTGGGTTTAGGGAACACATATTGAAAGGTCAAATAATTTCTGTAAATCTTAGTGATATAATATTGCTATCACCAAGCACAAAACAGCCCAGTAAAAAAAGCTGCAAGAATTTGCATTGTCTCATTTTTTAAAAAATGGAGTTCTACTTACTTGCTGGCTGTATGGAATTGGAAAGGTCACAAAATGTGCAAGGGTCAGCAGCCCTAAAGGTCATTTTCTTACCTATGAGGGCACTGTGTCTACCAGGAACACACTCACATGTCCACCATCAGCTCAGCTCACTAGGGGCAGACCAAAGGCTGAAGCCAGGGATCTGAACAGAGGAGTCTTTTTTATCTCAGCTCTGCCAAGGACTGCCCCCAAAGCATGTCTCTTAACTACTCCAGGACTTAATTTCTTCACGTATAAGTTCTTATTTGGGTCCATGAATCTGGCCACCAGAAGGAATCTTGAGAAGTCCTTTCTAGTAATAGCTGCCCCTTCCCACCCCCAGTTAATATCAAAGGAATCCTCTTTAGTGTATTAAATTAATAAAATAACTTTCTTAATATTTTTTACCTTTGGATTAGGGACAAGTCTCATTCTGTTCATCACAAGCCTCTTAAAATCTTATTTATTCTAAGCCCTCAAACAGAACAAAGTGTACCCAAACTTGGCAAAGGAAAAGTTTGAGAAAGTGTTAAATATCCCATTTACATTCTCGATTGCAACCCTCATAAGATGCAGGACATTGTATAAGGCAACCTGCTGATTTATAGAACTGGGAAGACTATTTCCCTAGTCTCCAAGGCTCCAAGAACTTACAACATAGAGGAGAAACAATAACTACAATAGATATTAAGAGAGAAAGGAAAAGGATGCATAGCTTACACACAAAATATAAGTAGCCACAGTGGACACATCGGGACATCCTTCCAGTACACAGTGACCCAGCGTTTCCTGAGAAGGGCCTCCTCCCCCAGAAACCTCGTCCATAGCCATGTTCATACACCATCACTCACCACTGTCTCAGCCATGGCTGATTGGACCAGCTGTCCATGGCTGGCGGACACCTGACCAAGCTGAACCAAATTCTCTGACCTGGGGAGTTGAAATCGTGATTCGGAGCACCTGTAAACCCGGACATTTTAGGGTAGCTATACCTCAGAAGAGGAAGGAAGACAAAAGAGAGCAGAGAGGAGCAGCCCAAGCCCCTGTGTGCTCCCAGACGCAGAGACTGAGAAGACAGCTGGCTGCCTTGGTCGCTAATAGCTTTGTCTTTTCTGGTACCCGGCCCCCATAGGGCCTCACTGGCATGCCTATCTTCCTGAAACTTGCATATTTCCTATCAAACTTTCCCCTTTCTCCTTGAGCTGGCTGCTGTTGCTTACATTCAAAGCTACCTTGACTAGACCTTGATCACTAACATACCCCTCCTCATATAAAAGAGACACAGATAATCCATAACAGCCAAAAGTCCAAAAGCCATTTCAGCCCTGCAGGACATTATGGAATGAGTATGTTTAAACTGCTGAAATTCATAACACCTTGAATCAAAATACAAGCCCACAGCAATGCAAACCTGCTTGGCAGAGTCCAGCAAAGCCTGTGCATTTCCTTTGTCCTGCTCTGGGCTCTGCTCTCCTCTGCTTTCTGGCCCTCACAGGACGAGGAGGCATCACCCCTTCCCCGCCCCTCCTACCCATCTGACCCACAGACCCATAGCTGCCACCATTATGACCAGCCGAGGACCTCACATGTTGGGAGGTACCTCGAAAGGCCCTTTCTGAAAGTATCAAGCGGAACAGATGGCTGCCTGAAAAAAATGAGGGAGGAGGCAAGGAAAACCACTGGATTCGTTTTAGAAAAAGTTTACCATCACATCTCAGATAATTTATAAAACAAATAATGCCTAAAAGACATGCAAAAGAAGACCCTTGTGGCTGACTTCCTGGCCAGTGAGGGTTTCCAGTGTGGCTCAGAAACTTTGATGGAAGAGCCAAGTACAAAGGAACCTGAAGAAGGATCCATAGGAACAAAAACCATCGCAGGAAGGAAGACTATTTCAGACAGCCTGAATGTTCATTTGGCCCAGGAGAACAGGTGCAGCAGCATGTAGGGGTGGCAGGAACACTGGCCTTGTGGTTACAAAGCCTGCTAGGCCCCCTATCCCAAGAAAGAGAGTCCACCAATTGCATTAAGAGAGATTTCTTTGTTTAACCCAAGCTTTCCTCATGGCAAAATAGTCCTTTCCTCTTCATCTTGGCAGCTCCCTGACGAGTAATATTAGGTTATAAACACTCATGTACACACTCTTTTTCACATACACACACACAGCATCGCATATTCTACCACATGTTCCCAGAGTTCCCTTCATCACTACTCAACACGTACATCTTAAGTAGTTTATGGTCCCATTAAATACCACAGAGACCAAGGATCATGTCTGAGACCTTAGAGACATGTCCATGAGGAACAGCTTCCAGTTTACATGGACTTGGTCATGGAGATGACTTCATTCAATCACAAAACGAGGTGACCTGAACAGACCTCAGGGAGCCCCCTTCCAATACAGCTCCTTCAATTTCCAGATGATACAAAGGCTGGGTGTGGTTATCACAAAAATGGCCTTAGTCCAAAGACCCCCTAGGCTTGGCCAGGCTATTCTTTGCTTCCCAATCTCCTAGGACAGGCCAACCTGGCCCCACTCCCAGGCCTCGCACGTGAGTTTTTGCCAACAGGCCTCATAAATGTCCAGCAGAGAGGTTGCCAAGCTCAGGCCCCACTCTGGCTCATTATCTGCCTGCAGGGTTCTCCCATGACTTTCTGGCTGGCCCCGCTGCCACCTCTCTTTGTGGGCCAACTGTACCAGCTTGGCTGCTGGTGTGTTCAGTCACAGGTCCTGCCTTTGTTTGGTTGATAAGCACGGTCAAGTTCCAGATCCCACAGCTGCCACACAGGCATCCCTGCTCCGACTGTGAAACCTGCACTGCCTTGACACGTAGTCACCCAGTGCCTAGGGTGGCCCAGGCCTGAGGCTTGGGCACAAGGTAGAGGGAGAGGCTGGGTCCAGAGTCACAGCGCCAGGCTCCTCTTTCCACAATCACCCTCTGCATTTCCCTGCCAGTTGGCTCTTTTAAATTATTCTCTTGTGCCACCATTGTTATAGTTCTCCCATATCCTGAAAAGCTTCTGTCCTGGGAAACACTTGAAGCAGCCAGTAAAATTACTGACTAGCTTAAGAAATCTAGGCCAATGTTTCTAAGTGAGGTTTGAGGCAGAAACGCTGCTGCTGCTGCTGCTGCTAAGTCGCTTCAGTCGTGTCCAACTCTGTGTGACCCCATAGACGGCAGCCCACCAGGCTCCCCCATCCCTGGGATTCTCCAGGCAAGAACACTGCAGTGGGTTGCCATTTCCTTCTCCAATGCATGAAAGTGAAAAGTGAAAGTCAAGTCGCTCAGTCGTGTCCGACTCTTAGCAACCCCATGGACTGCAGCCTACCAGGCTCCTCCATCCATGGGATTTTCCAGGTAAGAGTACTGGAGTGGGGTGCCATTGCTTGTTAAAAATGAAGGCCATCGCGCCCCATCCTAGGCTTTCTGACTTAGAATCTCTCAGGGCAGGAGCTGGAAATCAGGTTGCTTAACCATCTCCCCAGTGAATGTGATGTGCACTAAAGTGATAAGACCTGCTTGACCCACTGGGTCTGACTCGTTACCTCTAGCAGTATTGGGTCGCTTCCTTCCCTAAGTTCTCCAAGTCTTTTCTTTCCACAGGTCTTTTCTGTGGGGGGAAAAAAATGTATAAAGAGCTTTGAAAATGTGAACTAATGACTAAGATTATGATTTCTTGGAGGCAGATGTCTATTTCTCTTGGACTTCACCTTATCAAGCCCCTATGGTCGGATAATCGCCCACGGAGGATACCTTAACCACCTTCCATCCCTCGCTCCACATAGAACATTTAGTCCCCACCCCCAATCCCCGAGATCCATTTCAAAGTTTGATGGCCATTTGGGGGCACAAATCTACGGTATTTCTTTTTTGTGTAGCAAAGTTGCCTGGAGCCACTGACTTCTATTCTACCTGTTTAGAAAACAATATAACATGACGATTCTGAGAACTCATTTCAGCTTTATTTTTTAAAAAGCCTGCAGGAGTACAGAAGGCACCACTCCCTACTGCTGGCTAAAATACCAAGATAACTAAATGAGATCTTATTCTTGTGCCGAAGATGGCTGTTCGTCTGTTGTCGGAGAGGTGACAACAGTAGGTCTGCGGCCTTCTTACAACCAGGAGCAAAAAGCTGACAGCGCATCTACACGTATTTTGTGTTTGCATCTTGCTTCTAAAGAAGCAAACCACTTCTGTGTGTGCTTTGTCATGGAGGAAGGCAGTTATCCACCCTGCTTCATAAATAATCCTTCTGTGGCCAAAGGAATGTGTGATTTGTCCAAGGTAGAGCACTTAAGTAAAAGCAGAATTCTAGTAATTAATTAAGGTGACTGATCCTTGGGTCAGATAACTGAGCTACACTCTTCACATGAAATTATCTTTTGGAGTATTCATGACATCTTAATCTCCTGGCATTCAGTCTGCAAATTAAGCTGAACCACAGGAAACTCCATTTCTGTACCCTTTCCCTCACCTTTCATGCCATATTTTCTGACATTAGGGATCTCATCTCTTTATATTATTCATCAGAGGAAAAAATAGCATTAATTAATATCAGAATGTTAAGGAGTTAAGATATTATTTTTCTCCTAGATATGTGGATTGTGAAAGAGAAGCTTAGAAGAGAATTGCTTTACCCAAAGAAATGGCTGGCTAATGGTGAAATTTTAGGAATCAGTGGGTCGGAAACTTCCTATTATTCCTTCAGAAGTATACTTATTCTGCCCAAGCAGAATGGTAAAACCTGTCTATAAGATGCAGTATATTAGAATGAAGAAACTGTCAAACATAATATGAATTTAAGCAGGGCTTCCCTGGTAGTTCAGTGGCTAAGACTCTGTGCTCCCAAAGCAGGGGGCCTGGGTTCCATCCCTGGTCAGGGAACTAGAGCCCACATATAATGAAGAGTTCATATCCCTCAACTAAAGATCCCAAGTGCTGCAACTAACATCTAGTGCAGCCAAGTACATTTTTTTTTAAAAATATGAATTTAAGCAGTCAAACTCTGTTCCAAAGCACACCTTAAGAAGGTGATGTTGGAGATCTAGAATTACATTAAATAAATCTGTAAACCTGGCAACTTCGACCATGGCCCTAGACGGAAAACAAAAACTGGATTTATTTTCCCACCCAAAACAACTAAAAAGCCAGACAAAATATATGAAGATAGTTCTCAACACAATGGACACCAGACAATGAAAGGCAGTGATCCCTGAGAGACAAGACATGAATGAGCTGAGCCCTAAGACTGCCCCGGCTTTTGGCATTGAGAGAATTTCCAGCACACAACACAAGAAGGGGGAACCCAGATGGAGTCTGGTTGTCTCCCTGAAAAGAGGAAACAGGGAAGGGCTTGGTGGCTCGAATCCAGAGTGGAAAAGGAAGGGATGCACAGAGAGAGGACTCCGAGACAGGCGGAGGATCCTCCTGACTACTCACTCAGCTGTGTATCTTTCAGTGCCTGCCTGAGAGTAAACTGGCTGGGGGCGGAGAAAAGACTACCTGAAGGGGTTAGAGAGGACAGGAGCAGAGAGCTCACAGCCGGCTGGGGATAGTGCCGTTCCCACCAGCCAGAGTGAAAAGCCTGACAGCTCACAGGGCGTGAGGCAGATGACTCAGACAGGTCTTAACTTGGTAGTAGGAAAAATTAACCCTAGACTAAACACTGCCTCAGTTTAACAAAGCTTACTCAGAAAGAGACAGATAACCTGAATAGCCAATTAAAGAAATTGGATTTGTAGTTTAAAACCTTCCCACAAAGTCAACACCAGGTTCAAATGCCTTCATATGAGAATTTTACCAAATATTTAAAGAAGAAATAATACCAGTGGTATACAAACTCTTGCAGAAAATTAAAGGGAAAATACTTTCCAAGATTCTATACAGCCAGTATTAGTCTGATAACAAAACTCAGACAAAGATATTATATATATAAAAAAAAACAACTGTGGACCTATAGTCTTTATACAAAGATGCAAGAATTCTCAACAAAATTTTAGCAAATTGATCCAACAATGTATAAGATGGATAATACATTCTGACTGAATAGGTTTTGTCCTAGGGAAGCAAACCTGGTTCCAGCATTCAAAAATCAGTCTGTGTAACTCACCGTATTAATAGACTAAGAAAGGAAAACCATGTGACCATCTCAACAGATACAGAAAAAACACTGATAAAATCCAGTTTCCGTTCCTGATAAATACTCTCAAAAACTAGGAAGTGGTGTGAAAGGGCATCTCAAAAAACCCAAAACTAACAAATAAAACCTACCACTATCATCACAGTTAACAGCAAAGACCAAGTGCTTTTCCTCTAAGATCAAGAAAACAGCAAGGATGCCTGCTCTGACCATTTCAATTGAACATCGTATCAGAGGTTCTAGCTAGTGCAATAAGGCAAGACAAAGAATTTAAACTTATCCATATTGGAAAGGAAGAAGTAAAACTTTATCCCCAGATGACATGGTCATCTATGTAGAAAATCCTGTGGACTCTACAAAAGAGCTATTAGAACTAAAAGTGATCATTTGTACTTCCACATCCTAGCAAGAAAAACTGGAAACTGAAATTTTAAAAGCATTCTAGTGCTTTTAAATTATATTATAAAATGTCATTTATAATAGCATTAAAATTAATACTTAGAGATAAGTATGACAAAATTAGTGTAAGTTATTTATTTTTAAAAGTTACAAAATGTTGCTGACAGTAATTATGAAAGACCAAAATAAATGGAAAGATAACATGTTCATGGATCAGAAGTCTCAAAATTATTAATATGCCAGTTTCCCCCAAACTGATCTACAGATTCAATGCTAACATCCCCATCAGGATGGGCTGAAGGGAGGGATTGCCAAGGGGCATGAAGAAATATGGGGGGGATGCATATTTGTCTTAATGTTGTGATGATTTCATACGTATATACTCTTAATGGCTAATTTTATGTGTCAACTTGACTAGGTCACAGGGTTCCTAGATTAAACATTATTTCTGGGTATCTCTGAGGACATTTCTAGGTAAGATTAGCATTTGAATCAGGGGACTCAGTACCATCGGTTTCCCTTGTTTTCAAGTCTTCAGATTGAATTACACCACTGGGTTTCCTCGGTCTCCAGCTTGCAGATGACAGATCATGGGACTTCTCAGCCTCCACATCAATTTCTAAAAAGAAAGGAAGGAAGAAAGAAAAAGAAAAGATAATGAGAAAATATATAATTGGTTCTGTTGCTGGAGAATATGACTAATACAATACATAAGGAAAACATCAAATTATACTTTAATTTTTAGTTTAGTGCATATCATTTATACTTCAATAAAGCTTTTTTTTTTTAAATCAAGAGAACCAATAAAATACACACATATTATCTAGCCTGAAAAAAGATACATGGTAGAGTTACCACCATCCTCTCAGCCACGGCAGACATGGCCAATCGATTTCACGGTGATTCAGACAGCCGCTAACAGAGTCAGGCCTTAAGATAATCTCTATCTTGCATGTCTGACCCAAGTTAGCCACCTTATTTTATAAAACTGAGGCCCAAGTGCAGAACAATTAGTAACTAAACTGAAACTAGTATTGATGTCTCTGTGGTGCTAGTGCAATGTGCTTTTCACAACGTAAGTTTCAGAAAACTGGACTAGGGAGAAACTGAAACCACAGTCTAATAAAGAGAGACTTGCAGAAGACTGTGAGGTAAAAAAAATCAAAGATTTTAATGGGATGCAACCTTTTGAAGAATGTCAGTGAAGTGTTGTAGTGCTGATTCAAAATAGATCTATTTTTCATAACACTAATAATATTTTCATGCAAAGGAAAGATGTGCCCACAAGAAAATTAATGTAATTCTTATTTTTATATTTTTAATAATGAAATGTTACAATGACTCAAACTCTTTTTGACTTACCATGAAAGTGATTCTTAAGACCTGATAACTATCCTCTTTGCAAATAAGGCCAAGAAGCAAAATGATGTAAGAGTACAGAAAATGTAAGCCAATAAAATTATATGTAAATACACAGAAATGATACTAGTCCTGATGAGAAAATACATCATTAATTTGGGGCACAAGTATTCCTCTTTAAAAGCAATGATTATTTAAAAGCTATCTGTAAGCCATGTGTTCATTTAATAATAATCACATGTGCCTACAAAGATAAAGACAGATTACTCGCTGATGGCAAACACTGAACAAGTCCACAGCCTTTGGGTCTGCCTTTTCAGTGTTACTCCTACTGTGAGTTCCCCACGGGCAGCAGCTAAGCTTTCTCATCTTCGTATTGTCAGAGCTAGCAGAGTCACTGACATATTATCAGTCTTTTCTTCTTGCTTCCTGGCTCTCAGCATGTGAGATAATAAATGTCCCTGTTGTTCCAGCCAGTGAAGTAGAAGTTTCCTTACTTGAAGTCAAGGGCATCATTATGGACACAACCACTGAGCTGAGTCTCAGTTTCCTCAGCTCCAGAAGAAGAAGAGTACAATCTGCCTTCTCGGGTTTTGAGGGCAGTAAATGAGATAATGCATTTACCACTTCTTGCACAGGATCTGTCTCAGGAAGTGCTAAATAACTGTGAGTTCCCTTCCTCTTCTCGTTTCCCTTTCTCTCTTGTGGAATTTTCAATGTAAATATTAGAGACACAAGGTTCAACACACTGGAAGCTTACAGACGTGTCATTCTGTTATGTCACCTGCTAAACTCGATGCCACCTATTTTGAGAGAACTCATTTTTACAGTAACTTTCACTGATTTTCTCTCTAATTTGTGTTACTGTTAAACTCACCAAAGGATTTAGTCCAGGAAACAGAAGAAGGGGTATGAATGAAAACCTAAATTTGCACTAGGCAAGCAACAAAGAAAACAGCTGAAAAGAGTGTTCCTCCCAGGGAAGTGATGAGGGGTAATATAATGGAGGGAATGAGGAGTTACAAACTGCTAGTGTACAATAAGCTTAAAGGATATATTGTACAACATGGGAAACGTAGGCAACATTTTACAGCAACTGTAAGTAGAGTAAACCTTGATTGTACCCCTGTGATTTATATAATATTATACATCAACTATACTTCAATTAGGAGGAGGAGGAGAGGAGGGGGACTCTTCCTCTCAAATACTAAGCCATTTTGCTGGTAGTCCAGTCGCTGCAACCCATGTTCACTCCATCATAATTTTCAAAAATTTTGCACTTAGAAAATGTTAAATTTATAGGAAAGTTGTAAGCACAAAGAATAATAATACTAAGAACACTCATATACTCTTTACCCAGACTCACCTATTGTCAACATTTTGCCCATTTGCTTTATCATTGTTTCTCTCTCTCGAAATCTCTCTCCATCTTCATATACATTTTTTTTTTTTTTCTGAATCATTTGAGGGTAAGTTGGTGATGATTCCTACAATGTTTTCTGTTATGTGCTCAGTTGTTCAGTTGGGTCCAACTCTTTGGACTCTATGGACTATAGCCTGCCAGGCTCCTCTGTCCATGGACTCTTCCAGGCAAGAATGCCAGAGTGGGTTGCCATTTACTTCTCCAGGGGATCTTCCCAACCCAGAGATCGAACCTATGGCTCTTGTGTCTCCTGCACTGGCAGGCGGATCCTTTACTGCTGAGCCACCTGGGAAGCCCCTTTCCCATTATAATATGTTTTAATTTTAAATTTTGTTTTAGAATTTAAACACTATAAAAATAAATACTTGTATATGGTTCAAAATCCAAAGTGTAAAAAAAAGGATAGAGCTAAAAATAGGTCTTTCTCCCATCACTATGCCCTAGACACCCTAAGTCTCAGAATGAGAACTTAAAGTTCAAAAAGGAATGTATCTTGAGATTCTCCGAATTCATTTTCTTTCTCAGTTACAGGAAAACTTTCATATATCCAAAACAATTGTGAAAATTATATCTTCCCAAAAGAAAAAATCCAAGAAACCTAATACCTATCAGAACCCCTCAGAAGCCACTGCTCTTTCTGGTGCTGCAAAGGTTTGAGACTTTTGGCTTTACTTAGCCATTTACTTATTCATACATTCATTCATTCATCTACCAATCCTTTACTGAGTCCCAGGCCCTGTGCTAGGGTGACATATTGTATTTCCAACCTTGTCCATCCCACAGCTCTTTTCACGGTATGATTCTGACAACCCTTCCATAGGGAGGTGCATCTATGTTCCCTGCCCGACTTGTGACCACAGCAGAAGTGACATCATTTATGTGACTTCCCAAGGGCCAGGTCATAAAAGGTAATACAACTTCTTCCATCAGGCTCTCTTGGGATGCTCATTTTTGGAATCTAGATATCATTATGTGAGGAAGCCCCAGCTGCCCTGTGAAGAAGCCCATAGGGAAAGGAACTGACAGTTTTCACCAACTTGTCAGCCACGTGAGTGAGCTGCACTGGAAGAGGACACTCCAGTGGAAGTCACCACTTCAGTGGAGACCCAGTGGAGCTACCCTAGCTGAACTGCATGAGCAAGGACAAGCTGTCTCCTGAATCATGTCCATGCTGTGAATGTGTGAGCAAATGAAATCTTTTGTGTTGTTTTAGCCTTCTAAGTTTTGGAGTATTTTTCCAATAGTTAACCAGAATAGCTGGGTACAGAGGATGCAAAGGAAGAGATCTATCACGTAGGGTACTTGCTTTCAAGAACCTCATACACTAGTGGAGAAGGTAAGCAAGTCAACAAAAACTAGTTAAATACCATATAATGAGGACTTTCTATATAAATACCATTCCTATATAAAATTTTAAGAGATGGGAAACATTATCTGAGTATAATGGAGACTCAGAAGGACTTGAAGAAAACAAAAGCTGGCTTAGGTCTTAAAGGATGAATAGGAGTTCATCAGATAGAGCAAGAGGTCTGGTGGATCACTGCAGTGTTACAGAACTTGGCTGCTGCTGCTGCTGCTAAGTCGCTTCAGTCGTGTCCGACTCTGTGTGACCCCATAGACGGCAGCCCACCAGGCTCCCATCCCTGGGATTCTCCAGGCAAGAACACCAGAGTGGATTGCCATCTCCTTCTCCAATGCATGAAAGTGAAAAGTGAAAGTGAAGCAGCTCAGTCATGTCCGACTCTTAGTGACCCCATGGACTGCAGCCTACCAGGCTCCTCCGTCCATGGGATTTTCCAGGCAAGAGTACTGGAGTGGGTGCCATTGCCTTCTCTGACAGAACTTGGCAGTAGACTGTAAATCAGGGTGGTGAGGAAGGCAGGGGTAGGATAAAATCAGAGAGAAGGAAGGACTTAAAGATGTTGGTTAGAATGAGGACTGGGAGGAAGCAGGAAATGGGGAGGCTCAGAGAGGGAGAGAGCAGGAAATATATGAGGCCACAGGATCACTGAAGTTACTGCGTAGGATGGGGTCGTCAGAGAGTGCAGAACCAAGATCCATGCCTGATTCTGCCTCTGACATGGGAGCATTGTGAGCTTTAGGAGCCTGGGAGAATGTCTCTGTCAATGGAAGGGTTGAAATTTAGGAGCTTTAAGGCCCTGTCCAATTTTGTGGGGCTAGTGGTAAGCAATCTGCCTGCCGATCCAGGAGACAAGGGTTTGATTCCTGCGTCGGGAAGATCTCCCCAAGGAGGAAATGGCAACCTCTCTGAGCCTCCCCATTCTCTGCTTCCTCCCAGTCCTCATTCTAACCAATACCCTTAAGTCCTTCCTTCTCTCTGATTTTATCCTACCCCTGCCTTCCTCACCACCCTTATATACAGTCCACTGCCAAGTCCTGTGACACTGCAGTGATCCACCAGACCTCTTCTCTATCTGATGAACTCCTACTCATCCTTTAAGTCTAAAGGTCAGGGCTTCTCAAAATGAAGTCCCATAGAGTCAGGATGCCTGGGTACCTGCTAATCTGTATTATATCTGTTCCCCAGGTTATCCCAATGCCAATTATGTTTCAGAAACATTATCATACGAACAGAATGAAATTAAACTTCTCATACTTTTGGTTTCATTGCATAAAATAAAGAACAAAGGAATGTTTGCATTCTGTGGAAAATACTGTAGAAATATAAACCTGTGTAAGATTTCTTTTAAATACCACACCAGTTTATAGTTTTACACGAACTGTAAACTGATTCTTTTCCCTTTAGATAAGAAAGTAGGGCCTCCCTTTCCCTTTTCTCTTAAGGAAGCAAACTTATTCCACCGGAAGGGCCAGTAAAGTGCTATCCTTGACTTGGGGAACTGAGACTACTCCTGGAAGACTTGCAAGCCCCAGGGAGGGAGGGTGGTGAGTAATTCAGGATGGAAATGTTGCAACCTACTGCCTAACCGTCTCTAGCTGGAGAGCCACTGAAAGCATCTGCCTTTTGTTTCTGGTATACATGGCAAAAAATACCAACAACTTCTAGAATCGTCTAAACAATTGGTCTTATAGAGATGAGGATGACTGATTTCATCGGCTGGTACAGAAGCTGAATCATGGGAGGAATCTTCTGGAGGAGAAAATCAGAGCCTGGACAAGCTTCTAGAAATCAGGCAAGAAGAAACAGAGCAGAGGCAAGACCTGCTTTTCAAATGTTAATGAGTGCTCTTAATCAGATAACGTGGGTCTCATCAAGCCTTCCACTCCCATACACCCTAGTTTGGGGCTGAGCTAGACTGGCATGTGCTGGATTAAACTCAGCCCGGATCTCATCCAAGGGCAGGCCTGGTGTTTCATCTTTTAAATCACCAGGAGAATTGTAAATAACCGAATTTAGGAAATATAAATTCCCCCACCTCCCTTAATCTCAACAAACTCAGAGTAGCATGCATGTGTCTACTTGGCCCAAAAGATTCAGCAGTTAGCTGAAAAATTATCAGATCCTTTAAGAAAAAGGAAATCAGAGAAAGATGGAAAGAGAATGGAAAAAGGAGAACAGTGAGTGGAGATGGACCATTTCCAGACAGTGCCTTCCTGGGGTTCACCTGTGTGGGCTCCTTTGAGCAGTAACGGGAAAATGAACCGGAAGACCCTGAAGGGCAAAGGAGACCCTTCGGGGCAGGAAGCACTGTGTGCTGGCCCAGGCCCCGCCCCCTGCTCTGCCACTAGGAGGTCTGTGCCTCACTGCGTATTCCTGAGGATCACTGAGCTCTGGCAGCATCCTCCTTTCCTCCCCCAAGTGGTGCCTGCTACTGCTGGTCCAACCTTCCCCTCCCTCCAACAAAAGGTCCAGGGACGTGGCCCCTTTTGTAAGGCGCTTACAAAATTTGTAAGGAATTTGTGGTTTATAGGAAGAAGACACCCCTAGGTGTAAAAACACAAACCCCAAAGAGATAAGGACCTACAGCATATATTTTAGCTCCTTTCCCCCCCTGATCTGTAGTACTTCTAAAAGATTTATTAAAATCCAAAAGGACAGAACGGTGAGGGGTGTTGCCTAATCTCAATCTCTTCCTTACCCCAACTTTTTTCAAGGTTTTATGACATATTTGACATATTTGTTCTGTGATGATTTTGGTAAACCCAAATTTATATTAATGCCAGGAAAAAAAAAAACTCTTCCAACCTGTAGGATACCTAAAACCAGGGCTGACTTTATCCCATTAGTCAACAGACAGGCTCAGGAAGCCACTGAGGGTGGGGTCGCCAGGAGGAACAAGGGGACTCAGGCTTTCTTCACCACCTGAGTCCATTCCGGGCCTGACAAGCTCCCTAAACACCAAAAGGGAAAACAACTTCACAAAATATTGCCAGGAAGATGAAGAACAATGTTCATGTATTTTATGTCCATGGCATAAAGCCATATTGGAAGTTTCTTTTTTCCTACATTATTTAGGACTGGTCCTTGAGATAAGCCTCTGTACCTCAAAAAAAGGAGACCCAGATCTCCTAACACTGAAGGGCTTACAAGATGGCCAGGGTTGAGTACCACCTCAGAGAAAGCAAAGCAACCATATCAGGGCATGAAAAAGAGGAAAGGATCTGTTTTTTCAAGGTCCTCCCATGGATTTTAGCATCTCGTGCATACAAGTAGTTTACAAAGTTTAATAACACAAGTCTTAACAATGAAAAAGACAGTCTCCTTCTCCCTTCCCCCACCTGTCCTTTTCAGCTATTTCTTATATTTTCCCCTGGATATAAGCTTATACTGCTATTGATTTATCCATTTGGGACATGACATATTGGCTTCCTGCTGTGTTAGAAGAATTACATCAGTCTCCCTATTTTGCCTTCCCCTATTCTTCCAATATAGATAAATTCTGATTTTTATCAACAGTTCACATGTACATTATTAGAGATTGTTGCCATTGAGGAGAGAAATGAACTGAAGTTTGATTTCCTTGGTTTTCTGGCATTGAGAAGTCCTGGGCCATTGCAATTCCTGTTCTTCTGAACAGAACCTGTTTTTATACCTCTAGGGTGTTTATCCACAGTTTCTGAGATTTCAAAGTGGTGTAACACGGCATGGATCTTTTCAAATTCACAGGGAAATTTTCTGGTATCGTTTCTTTGCCAATTCTTTCACCTTGTTCTTTTCCTCCTCTTTTTCTGGAATTCCTATTGGATTACAGTTGGCTTTCTGAGACCAATTCCTTTATTTATTCTTATCATTTTTTCCTTCCTGGGCATTTTTGTCTTTTGATTCATCTTTCTGGGAGATCATTCCACTGTATCTGCTAAGTGTTCCTTTTTTTTAGCTCTTCTATTTTTAATTTCTGAGAGATTCTCTTCCTTATGCTTTGCTCATTCCTGGATTAAAGATCCTGCTTCTGATTAGTGGGTGCCACACCACTTCTTATCTCCCCCAAAATAGTAAATATATGTTGTGCATGTTGGCGAAGTTTTATCCTTCTCCCCTGCATTGTTTGGGTTTCCTCCTAAATCTTTTCCCTGCTGGAATCATTCTGGACTCTTTCATCTTGGAGGCTTTCCTCCAGAATCAGGTGAATTCTCCATGTCCATCTACATTGAAGATCCAAAAATCTGATTCATGGGTTTACTCTGAGGTGTGTGAGCAGGGCTTGTCGGATGGCAGATTTCACTGATGGGGACCAGGTGGTGGGATTCCTGAGCCCTTTTCAGGGTGGGATCCCAAATGGCATTCTTTGCAGGTCTTTTCTCTGCAGCCACTCGGTTCTCTGGGGTCTCTTTTATAAGGATACTAATTCCATTTATGAGGGCTCCACTCTTACAACCCAAGCACCTTCCCAAGGCCCCACCTCCAAATACCATTATATTGGGGGTTAGAATTTAACATATGATTCTGGGGGACACAACCATTCAGTCCATGGCAGGAAGAGACATTCTAGTTCCCTTTGTGTCCTTACCCTACCTTTACTTTAGATGGTCATTCTTAGATGATCAACTTCTCACTTCCCAACTTAAAATAGACTTATGCTTCCTGATGCATTCTAAAGTCAATAATCACTCCCCACAAAAAAAGTGCAATGTTTTCCTATAATATTTTGCCCCTTTGTAAACTAAGATTTGATGCATATTTCACCTGCTGAACATTGACCCCCCCCATAAGGGCTTAGGATCGTCTCCACTGTTCTAAGGGCCACAGAAGATAACACAATGCCCAGCACATTCCATATCACAACCCTTAGGAGCTGCAAAAGATCTTAAGTTTATTTGGTCTAATCTTCTTTTACAGATGATCTAAGTAAGCCCAAACAAGATGAAATTATTTACCCAAGATTCTGAGGAAGAGGTTAAGCAAAAACTTGACCTGTACCTTTCAACTCAGAATTGGCACCCTCCATTCTTCCATGCAGCCCAGAACAGGTGTTCAGAAGTATCTCATGTCTACATCATGACCTATTCATCCGTGTCCTCCCCATCATAGCCCAACTTTCTCTTTTCTTTTTAAATGCAATTGTTTTAACAACAATAATACTTAACATAAACTGAACAGTTAATTACATCTAAAGGAAAGAAAGCTAGGACATAAGATATTGGATGAATAACCACCTACCCACATATAACACACAATCAACAAGACTCTCCATCAATATTTCTATCATTGGAAAAGACCCTGATGCTGGGAGGGATTGGGGCAGGAGGAAAACGGGACGACAGAGGATGAGATGGCTGGATGGCATCACCGACTCGATGGACGTGAGTTTGAGTGAACTCCGGGAGTTGGTGATGGACAGGGAGGCCTGGTGTGCTGCGATTCATGGGGTCGCAAAGAGTCAGACACGACTGAGTGACTGATCTGAACTGAGTGACTGATGCTGTCATAAAGGGTGTCACAGGTCTGCACATTTTATGCCCCTGGAGGCAGACAGCTTTGTGCACCTAACAGAGTCTTTTTTTAACTTGACAAAACTAGCCCCAACTAACCTCTATGCTCGTTGAGTGCTGCCTTCGCTAGGGTCACCTGAGTGAGTTTAGATTCGAACACCTGACTGCAGGAGATTCTGATCGTTTGCTTTTGAGTCTCACCCAAATGGACTTGCCCCGTATGACTGTTACTGGCTGGAGCGAGAACCAAACTCAGGTTCAACTGCTCATCTCTGAAAAATCAATGTTCGAGAGCCAAGGGTTGGTGGAAAAAGGAAAATGTTTTATTCAGGAAGTCACCAACCTGGGAAGATGGCAGACTAGCATTCCAAAACCATCTCCCAGGTGTCAGTTAGAGGACAAAAGGCTTTAAAGGGGAGTTTCAGGTGGAGGGCTACATGAGGAGCAGTACAGTCAGCTCCAACAGTCATCTTGAAATGGGTCATGCGGTGGTCTGCTCAGCATCACCTTGGATAGATTACTTTAAGCAGCTAATCTTCAGTTCCAGGGTAGGTGTGTTCCCATTTCACTGAAGCCAGTTCTTGTGACTGCAAGATGGAGCAGCTTATGTCATAGCTACAGTTTGCTCATCATGCAGTTAGCTTTTTCTTTCTGGAGGTGATTTGAGTACAAAACAACTCACAAAAGTGCCTCAGACACTGTTATCTATGTCCCCCAGGGAGGGAACTAAAGATTCTGTGGCTGCCACATGGCTGATTCACTGTTCAAACTGTCACCAGCTCTCCAGGCCTGACTGCCATCCTTGTCACATGTTCATTTCCTCTTAATCATCAATTCTGGAGTCAGGCTTTTGTGACTCAAGGCAGGCTTTTCTACAAACAAGAGGAGGGCAGTGGACACTCCAGCCCTCAGCAGAGGTTCACTGCAGGCCTACCAAATGCCAGGCCCTTGGGACACAACATGGGCAAAACAAAGCCTCTGCATCTGAGGTGCTTACAGTCTAACAACGATAAGCATTAAAAACAAAAAAAGTAAATTATACAGTATGGTGGATTGTGAGAAGTGCCATGTTGGATTGTGGGAAGTGATGTGGGGTAAAGGGGGGTGGGAGTCCTGAGGCAGGTGGTCGGGCAAGGTGACGCTGGCACAAAGACTTGATGGTGGTGAGGGAATGTGCCCAGGAGATGTCTGGGGTGGGGGTGGTGGCGGGGAGAGAGAGGGGTGGCGGGAGGGGAGGGGGGTGATTCCCAGCAGAGGGAACAGTCAGTATGAAGGTCCCCAGGAGAGAGTTCGTCCAATCCATTTGAGAATGGGTGACATATTTGGTAAAAGACTCCTAAGGAAAAGAGAGTTGTCATTCCCTGATTCCAGAAAGAAACAAGAAAAGGAAGCTTCTAGAAAGAAAGGCTGAGAACCTGAGGTACAGAA
Source organism: Bos javanicus (assembly GCF_032452875.1). Classification (NCBI taxonomy): domain Eukaryota; kingdom Metazoa; phylum Chordata; class Mammalia; order Artiodactyla; family Bovidae; genus Bos; species Bos javanicus. The sequence continues at coordinate 24,333,790 of NC_083869.1, forward strand.
TCTGTAACAGTGGCGTGAGACTGGGAAAACTGGGTAGCCAGAAAAGATAACTGAGGCGAGAAGGCAGCACTTCAGAGTTGGGAAATTGCTGCCAGGATGATTCCCCTCGGGGCTGAACCTCACACTCCTTTGCATTCCCGTCATCCGGGGCAGCGCAGGAAAGGCAACCCGCCTGCAGAGCGCAGGGACGACTGGCACACGGCCCTTCTTGCGCTATGTGTGGGGAAGGACTGGAGTCAACCCGAGAGCTGTGCTGTGCGGTCTGCGGCAAATTTGTCCTTGAATTTATTTCTAAGAAGGGGGATGCACCTCAAAGAAAAGTTTAGCGATATTTTTTTCTATTCATCGGTTTATTCGGTCTGCTTAAAACCCAGTCAAATGAATTATGGAGTCTGAAAAATGCATGTGTGGCTAAGACATCGAGGCATGAGGGGAAGCTGTAACCTGGCGGTTGAACTAAACGGGAGTATAGTGCATATGTGTGTGTCTTTTATCAAGATGATGTTAATGGGGTGGGAGGAATGGGTATTAATAGAGCCTACAGATATACAAACCTTTTAAGAAGGTATTTATATACATTCCAGTGTGATATTGAATTGCATCAGGCTTTTTTGGTTGAAGTAACAGAAAGCACTTCAAACACTTAAGCAGAGTAATTTATTACAAAGCTACAGAGGTAGCTCCTGGAACCTCAGGGCAAGAAATCTGTCAGACATCCTCAAGGAGCCAAAATCTAGAACTAGCAGGTCAGTGGGAACCCAGGAGGCTCCCCGGGGTCCTGCCGTCTCCCACGCTCACGCCACACTGCCACGTGGTCTTCCAGCCCTGTCTCTGTGTGTGTACCCCTCCTCTTCTCTTAGCAGACCTCCTTCCCCATCCTCCACACGGCCTCCCCAGCATGCCTGGATTTACATTACCTCAGTTTCAGCAATAAATAGAGCCGGGGACCAATCTCAATTCCAACGTTGCAGGAAAGATCGGCACTGCTCTGGCCAGTGTCTCCGTCGACTCTAAGCAACCACAACCAGTGAGACAACCACTTGTTCAAACAGCTGCCCGGGCGTTTACTGTGACCTCAGGCGGTTTGTCCTAAATCACATTCATGGGGTTCTTTTCAGTAGCCAGTGGTAACCCCGACCCCGCTGGTTAGAGGTGTGTGAGTGCTGTAGTTCTCCTCCCCAACCACCTGCCTGTGCAGAGGGTGTCAGAATGAAGGCAGGTCTCAGGCAGAATACCACCACACTATTTGTGTACATGCCCGGAAGCAAGCACAGAACAGCAGACCAGTGGTTCCTGGACACTCAGAGAAGTACTGAGAGCAACAGACAACAGCTCACATGGGGACTCACTCAAGGCAGGGAGAGGTGACAGCACTCCAACGGCAGCACCAGCTCAGCTCCCAGCTGCATCAGTGGCTGAAGCCTCGGGGACACAGCAGTGCGCAGAACTCCACGAAACCCCCTTCCCAGCGCTTCTCCGAGCTGGGGGAGGGGCATCGTCAGGCGGACTCACTCTAACACCACGCTAATGCCAGGGCACAGGGGCCTTTATACTCTTTCTGGCCAACCCACTGTTCACCCATGCGAGTCCTCCTGCTCATTAACAGACCCTCAAGTTCCAGGGGGTTGTCTTCTGCCACCTTTGGAGAATAGACTTCTGACCAGGACCCTCCAAATGTGCCTAGCATGCTCTGGAGTGTGGATTCCTGACTAGGGACATCAAATGTGAACCAGCCAACCCTGGATTTAGATGAAAATCAATGAATACACACACTGCAGTGTTTGCAGTAAGGGCCCCTGCCAGATGAACTGGCCTCCTCTAAACGGTTGTCTTGGAAGCTCCCCCATGCCCCACTGCTTCTTACATGTCACTGGCCAGTCCTGTTAGCCAAAGAGTCTGGAAATGCTCTTGGTTAACTGGACATATCGCCATCCATAGGGCTTCCCATGTGGCACTGGCAGTAAAGAACCCTCCTGCCAATGCAAGAGACATAAGAGGCAGACACACGTTCGATCCCTGGGTCAGGAAGATCTCCCGGAGGAGGGCATGGCAACCCACTCCATACCTGGAGAATCCCATGGACAGAGGAACCTAGGGGGTGATAGTCGGTAGTGTCGCAAAGAGTTAGACACGACTGAAGCGACTTAGCACATCCCTATCTGAACAATACAGGGGTCTCATTACCAAGGAAAAGGAGGGAAGACAAATTGGCTGGGCAGGCAGCCCCCTCTGCTGCACTCACTGATCTAAAGCAAACTGGAGGAGGAAATGGCAACCCACTCCTGTATTCTTGCCTAGAGAATCACATGGACAGAGGAGCCTGGTAGGCTACAGTCCACAGGGTCGCAGAGAGTCGGACACAACTTCACTTTCACTGTCTCAGTTTCCTTATCTATAAAACAGGATTATCAATATCTACCCTTCCCGTTTCTTAGGGTTTGTGTGAAAATCAAATGAAAACACTTTGAAAACTTAGAAGCCTTGTTCAAACAGAAGACATTATGCTGACAGTTTATATAAGAAACCACAGTGTTGTATAACCATCAAAAGGGTCATTCTTTCAAATCAAAATGTAACCACACATAAGCACTGATGCCTGATTCCCCAAAGCTTATTTGTACTTTCCAGACCAGAAACTGTCATTATTTATTGTCAAGGATCCTTTCTGATGCTTGCTAGTTTATGGGAGGCTGACTGGACATACGTGGAGGCTACACAAAGTGTTGTAGATTTATTGGGGCTTTCTCTGTGCCGGGCGCTGTGTTGCACATGAATTATCCCACTTAATCCTCACACAGGCTCCAGGGGTGGGCAGTGCTGTTCTCCTCCCAGCCTGCAGATAAGGAAATGAAGACTGAACACCCTCAGCACCTAACACGGGTCAGTGGAGAGCCAGGATTTCAGTCTCAGCCACATCGGCAATGCCTGAGCATCATCCTCCAATTCTAAAATGTCGTAGCTTCCAGGCACCACGTGTAGGGGTAGAGCTGTGTTCCCCTCTCCCCCTCATCCCCTGAAAAATACATGCTGGAGTCTTAACCTCAGTACTGGTGTGTGTGACCTCATCTGGAAACAAGGTCTTGGCAGATGAAATCAAGTTAAGGTGAGGTCACACCAGATTAGAGTAGGTCCTAATCCAATGACTGCTGTCCTTATAAGAAGAGGGAAATTTGGATGAACACACAGGGTTAAAGGCCATGTGAAGGCAGAGGCAGAGACTGGAGCAATACATCTACAAGCCAAGGAAGCCAAGGACTGCCAGCAACACCAGAGGCCATGAGAGATGCCCAGGGAGGTTTTTCCCTCACAACTCCCGGAAGGAACCAGCCCTGCCAACACCTGGATTTCAGACTTGTGGCCTCCAGAATGGTGAGAGAATCAATATCTGTCATTTTTGAGGCACCAAGAGTGTGGTGATTTGTTACAGCAGCTCTGGGGGCCTAACGCCTCATGTGAATACGTGAGGCCCTACAGGGAGCCCGGTGTGAGCTGGTGCTCTCTGCATCCCCGCACAAGTGAGGTCGGGGGCACAGCCTCAGCTTCCCATGGAGGTACCGTCTTTACAGACGGAGCAAGATCCTCCCCAGGCATGCTCCTGGGTCTGCAGAGGCCACCCTGGGGCCGAGGGGCATCTCTGAAGGCACCTGTGAGATGCGGGGCTCAGCCTGAGCGGCTCAGCCGCAACCATGAGGACTGGGCCACATGTTCAGGTCACAAGATCCATTAGGGCTGGGCGAGGGGAGAAGCCTCTGACTTTTCTTTCTATTCTCCTTCTAGTCTGTGGGGAACTAGATCTATTTGCTGGGTGAGGAATCTTGCATTTCCAAGAACCAGCATTTCCTATATTTTGGCTCATTCCACCTTCAAAAATGTTTGCCAAATCTACATATCACTTGTTTTTTGAAAAGCAGTTTTATAACACTCCCTAAAATGAAAAGCTAGAATCACCTGCCAAGAATAAAAAGTAAAAGTACTAAAATGTAAATATTTACCTGTTTACTGTCTACATTTCAGGGAGAAGGTGATTGGTAAATTGAAGCAGAATCAACACTATTCTGATAGATACTCAGATACTCAGATCAACTCTACTCAGATAACTTTTGTGAATAGAACTGCTTTGAAAGCACCTGGAAAATATTAAATAACAATACGAAAGAAGTTTATTATTATAAACTTTATTACTGCACTGCTGTGAGGATTCTCAGACCACCACAGAACCACCTGTTTGGCACAACATTCTGTGGACAGAAAATTCCAGAATGGGATAAATCGAATTAGCTTTTAAATACTTAAGTGCCACTCACGTTTAAAAGAACAGATGCTGGCATTTCAAGTCTGAGAAAATTAACAGTGCGGACATCTGCCATCTGTATGACCTTGCTTAAGTGTCACTTTATCACCCCTGATAATAACTGGTGATGTATCTTGTCTTGACTGGAGAAAATAAATAAGACGACTGGGCCAAGAAGAGATCTTTTCATTGTGCTGGTAAGAGGAGAAATCTGGACACCCAGCCAAAGAACACAGGCTAACCTTTGTTCAGAGACTCGCATGAAGAAGAGGGGAAAGGGCTGCTGGGATAAAGAGACACTTGTGTTTGCAGCATGCGGGGGCAGGCGGGGAGCCGCACTCCCCAGCACAGAGCGAGCCTCTACGGCGCTGAGGCTTGATGCAAACAAGTGTGTCTATTTGGGTCTAATATTGCCTTTCCTGAAGTTGAAGGTGAAGACCCCTCCATGGATGCGATCCCAATATGGAAATGGAGGTATGAGGGCCTAGACTGCCAAGCCAGTCACCCAGCTTGGCATGAACTTTTAAGAGTTCGGCCATCGTGAGAAAAACCATGAGAGCTGTGCGTGTCTCCTGCTACCAGCTTTTCCTCTGCATGCTGCCCTTTGCAGGGATAGCGGGCCAAGCAAATGCAGGCTGCTCTCCACAGTAATAACCTCAGGTTAACTGCAAACCATGACTCCAGTGCATAGCAACTCAGAAGAGTACAAAAGATGGGGAATATAACATTTCTTATAAGGGAAAGACGAGTAACACTGTCACATAATAGTGAATCTATAGTGACAGTGATGTGGTGGCCAGAAATAGACGGTTCACTCAACCAGGAACTCCTGAAGAGACTTTTTAACCGAGGGATATTGTTGCTGTTTAGTCGCTTAGTCGTGTCCGACTCTTTGCGACCCCATGGACTGTAGCCCACCAGGCTCCTCTGTCCATGGGATTCTCCAGGCAAGAGTACTAGCTGCTGCTGCTGCTAAGTCACTTCAGTCGTGTCCGACTCTGTGTGACCCCATAGACGGCAGCCCACCAGGTTCCCCTGTCCCTGGGATTCTCCAGGCGAGAACACTGGAGTGGGTTGCCATTTCCTTCTCCAATGCATGAAAGTGAAAAGTGAAAGTGAAGTTGCTCAGTCATGTCCGACTCTTCACGACCCCATGGACTGCAGCCTTCCAGGCTCCTCCGTCCATGGGATTTTCCAGGCAAGGGTACTGGAGTGGGTCGCCATTTCCTTCTTCAGGGGATCCTCTGGACCCAGGGATAGAGTCAGTTTCTTTTGCATTAGCAGCAGATTCTTTACCACTGAGCCACCAGGGAAGCCCAATGAAGAGTGGGGATAAGGAACAAGCCACAGAAGAAAACTGTCACCACCCTGTACTCACTTGCTAGAGCTGCTAGCACAGGTTACCTCAAACTGGGTGGTTTAAACAACTGCAATTTATCATCTCACAGCTCTGGAGTCCAGATGACTAACATCAAGGTGTTAACAGAGTTGCTCCCTTTGAAGATTCTAGCAAAAAATCTGTTCAAGCGCCTCACCTAGATTGGGTTGTTCCTTGGTGTGTGGCAGCGGAGGTTTAGTCTTCACATGGCATTCTCCACGTGTGCATGTGTGTATCCAAATTTCTCCTTTTTATAAGGACACTGGCCATATTGGATTAGGATGACTTCATCTTAACTCATTACATTTGCCAATAATCCCCACTCCGAGTAAGGTCACTTTCTGAGCTTCTGGGGATTAGGATGTCAACAGAAATTTTGGAGGGACACAAGTCCACCCCTAACACCGTCCTAGGCCCGGAGAGGCAGAGAAGGAGAGATGTGGGAGACCCTGGTCGAAAGCTGAAGCTCAGGAATGCTGCTGTCACAAGTGACACAACAGGGCCTGAAACTGCCACAGCAGGAAGGGGCCTGAGAAGGAAATGTTCTGCCTCCTCTCTCATCCCACCCTCCAGGCACCAAAGCCAATCAGAAGGCAGAGGACGGGGGCCCAGGTGATACAGTTTGGGGAAATCAGCCATTCCTCAGGACAGGGCCGAGAAAGTGGGAGAAAGAAGAAGGGGTAGGCCAGCAGATACCGAGGCGAACAGAGGGAAACCAGCAAAATGAACACCCATGTACCTGACAGAATCAAGGGATCCAAATGGGTTACAGAAAGAAGTTGATTTATAAGAATTCTCCAAACTATAACTTAGGAATCTGTGCATTTAGAAAATCCAGAGAAAATTAAGGTGTGCATTCTCTCCCAAGAAAGATCCCCATTTGAAAGTGTCTTCTCTTTAACTGAAAAGGCAGATCAGAGTCGAAGGTTCACATTTCAACAGGAAAAATAAAGGCCCCCAGAGAAAACATCTCCCTGGGTGCACATGCAGAAGACTTCCCTCAAAGCCTCCTCTGATCATCTTGTCCCGTCCCTCTGTCCTCCTGACACCTGAGTCACCGGATGTCCCTTCGTCCTGTACTCTGTCAATCCCGTATCTCCATTTCTCTTCTCGTCACCTTGTTTCGGGACCTCCTTGCTTCTCCCTGCAGCCACCCCATCAGATTCAGTCTTCCAGGCTTGGTCTCCCACAGTCCATCCTGCACCCTGCAGGCTGAGCAGTAAAATTCAGACTTCCTTGCATGATGGTCTAGGCTCTTTGCAATCTGGTCCCTGTCTGCACTTCAGGCCTCATCTCCCCCTTATCCATGCCCCACCCTCCCCTATGGCTCTCCAATAAAACTAACCCACTCTGCCAGGAAAAATGTGAAAAATTTTGAAACAGGTCAAAAATAGATTACTGGATGTTCTGTCTGGTGCAGCCTACTGGGTTATCATTATCTTTTCTGGTTTTGAGCTATTTTATTTCTGTTGAGTTGTAGACTATTTTATGTTTTATTTCTGTAAGTTGTACGCTAGTGAAAGTGATGTAAATGATTCTTGGCCATGGAAGTGCAAATTGTATCCCTGGAGATGCAATAGATTATCACCCCATGGTATTGAACCGTTTTGCATCTATTCTTAACATCTTTTCATCATTCCTGATCATTTATAGATGAATGTTGCTTGAATTCTCCTTTGAACCATTTATAACATCATATTGATTTTCTCATTAATTAATGAGTTCAATTAAACCTTTGACAGGTGCTCAATTTATAAATCTATGAGTCAAATTTTATCCTTTTAAATTTTTTATCTTTTAAGAACTCCTAGGGTTCTCTGATTGGGCCACACTCTTTCCTGCCTCCCTTTGTACAAACTGCTGACACTGTTCAGAATACTTTTCCCCAGCTTTGTCTACCTGGTGAACTCCTAGTCATCCTTCAATACTCAGCTAAAGGTTGCCTCTTCTGTGAAGTCTTTCCTGGTTACCCAGTGGATACTCCTGAGTTCAGTGGTACTTTGTACCTGCCTATATTTCCAAGTTTGGTATATGTGCCAATATCTGCTTTCCATACTAGTTCTGAAATTCCTATGGATAAGGACCATATTCCACTCATCTAGAATATGAGTATTTATGCTCCACTCTCCTGGGACAGAGTAGGCACTTGACAATATTTTATTGTTGTTCAGTCACTCAGTCATGTCCGACTCTTTGCGACCCCATGGACTGCAGCATGCCAGGCTTCCCCATCCTTCATCATCTCCCAGAGCTTGCTCAAACTCATGTCCATCAAGTCAGTAATGCCATCCAACTATCTCATCTTCTGTCATCCCCTTCTCCTCTTGCCTTCAATCTTTCCCAGCATCAGGGTCTTTTCTAATGAGTCAGCTTTTCATATCAGGTGGCCCAAGTATTGGAGCTTGAGCTTCAGCTTCAGCACCAGTTCCTCCAATGAAAGACTGATTTCCTTTAGGATTGACTAGTTTGATCTCCCTGCAATCCAAGCGATTCTCAAGAGTCTTCTCCAACACCACAGATCAAAAGCATCAATTCTTTGGTGCTCAGCCTTCTTTACGGTCCAATGCTCACATCCATACATGACTACTGGAAAAACCATAGCCTTGATTAGATGGGCCTTTGTTGGCAAAGTAATCTCTGCTTTTTAATATTCTGTCTAGGTTGGTCATAACTTTTCTTCCAAGGAGTAAGCGTCTTTTAATTTCATGGTTGCAGTCACCATCTGCAGTGATTTTGGAGCCCAAGAAAATAAAGTCTTCACTGTTTCCATTGTTTCCCCATCTATTTGTCAAGAAGTGATGGGACCAGATGCCATGATCTTGGTATTTTGAATGTTGAGTTTTAAGCCAGCTTTTTCACTCTCCTCTTTCACCTTCATCAAGAGGCTCTTTAGTTCCTCTTTACTTTCTGCCATAAGGGTGGTATCATCTGCATTTCTGAGATTATTTATATTTCTCCCAGCAATCTTGATTCCAATTTACTGAATACTTATTCAGTACCTTTACCTGGGTGTCCTTTTAATCTTCACAATGACCTTATGAAGTAGGTAATATTTGTCTCCCTTTTATGCGTGAAGAAATTGAACTTAGACAGGGTAACTGTAATTGCCTGGGATTACACAGCTTTGCAGAGAAGGCAATGGCAACCCACTCCAGTACTCTTGCCTGGAAAATCCCATGGACGGAGGAGCCTGATAGGCTGAAGTCCATGAGGTCGCTAAGAGTCGGACACGACTGAGCAACTTCACTTTCACTTTTCACTTTCATGCATTGGAGAAGGAAATGGCAACACACTCCAGTGTTCTTGCCTGGACAATCCCAGGGATGGGGGAGCCTGGTGGGCTGCCGTCTATGGGGTCGCACAGAGTCTGACACGACTGAAGCGACTTAGCAGCAGTAGCAGCAGCAGCACACAGCTCTGGGAGAATCTGACCAAGTAGCTGTGCCTCACAATGTTGTACTGTTTGTTAATTCAGCAAGTCTATGGCCCTCAGGCCCTCCTGAAGTTATACTTAAACAGAAGAGCCCTGACTTAGAAAATGAAGTGTTGACTTCTGAGTTTTGTTTTTTATCAAGAGATATTTTAACCAGCTTGGGACAATGAAGAGCAAAATGATTTCCAATGCCTTAACTTCTCTCTCCTAATAAATTAGCCAAAACATATTAACCAAGGAGAATTGGCTATCCAGATGAATTCCTGGTTATTATTACACACTGCAGCTTAAATGAAAATTGCCCTTTTGGGCTCACATGAACAGCACAGCACTTGGCACACACAGGCGCCCAGCAGGGAAAATCCACCTATGGGTGTGTTGCACAGGGATGTTCACAATGCAGGGGCCAGCTGTCCGGGGAGCAGCCCAGGGAGCCCCACCCCTATTTCTCCTGGCACGTCTCTGCTGGCCAGCGTGCTCCTGCCAAGGGCACTTCTACTATCAGGGCTGCCTCTGGGATTTGGAGTTGACAGAAGCCTCTGGAGCATTTTTTAAAATTTAAAATTGCTCAACTTTGCTGAGCGGGTGAAGAGTGAAATAAAGACTGCTTCACCACCTGGGTAAGTGCCAACTCCTTCCTTAAGGTAACCCGGGCAATCTGACCTCCACTCTCAGGGGTGAGGCAAGCAGAGTGCATTGCCATAACAAGGGAAATGACAGGAAAGGCTGTGCTGGGCTTTGATTACCTGCAGTGGTGTGATTACGGTACCTTTGATGTTGATAATCCGCCCACGGCCCTTCATCTCAGCGCCTGTCCTTGGAAGTTTGGACTCAGGCAAACCAGGGTAATCACCTTCAGCTCCAGATTGTGCCGGGGGGCCAGACTGCATCGAGTCTTGGGGAGCAGCGAGTCCAGGCGGCTGCAGCTGCATTTCCCCCCAGTGCCAGGAAAGGTTCTAATTCAAAAACAAATGTATTTATCACTCCCAACCGCTCCACAGGGCAGGGCATCCTGCCTCTGGGTGGAGTGTCAGTATGCAGTGGGAACAGTGGCAGGCGGCCAGCGGAAATTTCGCATTTCACCAAGGTTCCTGCCACTCTGCAGTGGTCCTGCAGACCCAGCATCACCCAGTGGAGAGAGTCCAGCCTCCCAGCCAGCCCTGGAGACACAGGCACCAGGCCAGAGCCAGGCCCTCAAACTGCCAGCCAGCCAACCCCTGCCACTGGAGGCCGAGCCCTGAGACTCAGCCATCCCCACCTGGTGACTAAGGTTCTTTCTAAGCCAGGAGTGTGGGCCAAGGGGGAAATCCACCAGGAGCAGGCAAGGGGCGGTCTGTCTGGATCCCCACGACATACGTGTGTGAGCACCCTGTGTAAGAAGCCCGAGGCTTCTTCTGCTTTAAGACAAGGTTGCCTTTAGCTGGGGGGCCGTCAGGCCACCTGGACATCGTCCAGAGAGAAAGAAAGGAACTGCAGACAGCTGCAGTTCTCCAATGTGCCGGCCTCCAGGCTGCTGCCCGGTCCAGACTCCGCCAATCCAGGTTTTACCACTGCTGGTGATCTTTCCACCACAGACTAGAGTTTCTCTCTCTCCAACTGGACACTCTCCTGGAAGAAGTGCACACCCTCTGTGCCATACCTGGTTCTTCCTGGACCCACCTGTCCCTTCTCAACATTCTCTCCTTCAGATGCCTCACTCACCAGCCCCCACTCCGTGAGCAGCCCATGCACTTTCATAGCCCCCCAAATAGCCTTTAACTTGCTGCTCATGTTCAGGCCAGCTCCAATGTCATCTCCTAGGTGGGGGCTCTCCTACATTTTCTACCCACATCCACACAGAACTCGACTGCCTGCCTCCCTTCATAGTCCTTCATAGCTGTATGTACCTACCCCTAGCGTAACAGTGAACCACATTGGAGCTGATTCACTGATTACAAGTCCACCCCTCTGATTATGAGCTCAATCCAAGTAAGGGCTCCTTTTGCATTCATCTTTTCTCTGTGAGTGATTAGTACAGCTCCTGGCACATAGTAGGTGCCAGTAAGTGGAAAGAATGAATGAGCAGATGTCCAAAATCATCCTTTTTCCTTGGAGAATCTTTTTGCTTAGGAGGATATAATCCAATTCTGAACCATCTAGGGGCCAAGGGACATTTATGTGTGGAAAACTGGACAAATTCTGCCTTTCCTCCAAGCCTAGAGAAAGCCCAAGGCAAAGAAAGCAACGTGCAAACTAACCACTTCATGATAAGTGTACTCTCAGATGCTAACAATTTTACTGCCTGTTAAAAGCAAAGCAGAGGATGAGGTGGTTGGATGGCATCACCAACTTGAGGGACATGAGTTTGAGCAAGCTCCTGGAGTTGGTGATGGACAGGGAAGCCTGGCGTGCTGCAGTCCATGGGGTTGCAAAGGGTCGGACAGGACTGAGCGACTGAACTGAACTGAAGAGCAAAGCCAAGCCACACACAGAAGTGAAACTTCCTGAACATCCCCCACCAAGCATTAGTTGACTGCCCTGCTGGAATTTTGATGACAATACTAGGCATCTGGGTAAAGGCGCACTGTGCAAGAACAGGGGATTCTGACGATGCTTTTAGGTATAAATCTTCTGCCTTTCACTTCTGCAGGCATGGCATCCTGACAGAAGGGGAAATGGTACAGTGTCCTTGGTTTATGAGCTGAGCTGTTTCATTCTTACAAAATTCTGAACTCTCTGTGTCAGAACTGTCAGTCTCTTAAGATTCTTTTGCTTTAAAAAGGATTATCATTATTATTATTCTTATTAAGATAGTTGTTGAGACTCACCTCCTCTAAAAACAAAACAGTCTAAAATCTGAAGCAAATATTCCAACTTTACCAAAGATAAAATTTATAATTTCAATATTCTGATCAAGGTCTAATTAAACAGAACAAATAAGCTAATGTATGTACTGGGCATTACACAGACAAAGCCTTTTCATATATGTAATCTCATTGATAAGAGTTATTTTAACTCATCAGTCCCACGCTTGGCAAATGGGCAAAAATTTAAGTACTTTCTCCTAACCACCAATATTGCTGAGGGTCTCCCCTCACTCCAGTGCTCACCACAGCTGGAAAGGAAATCAAATACCTTTTCATCTCTAACACCTCCAGTCCCATTTCCAGGACAAGGAAGTCATAGCTCTACAGTACAGAAAGAAGCAGAGTGCCCCCTCCCCACATCCTGATCCACCCTCTCTCTTCAGCCTGTCTCTCTCCATTCCCCACCCACACTCAGCCTTGCTGAACCACTCACAGTTCCAGGAATGCACCACACCCATCACCTCCCACAGCCCTCACCATCTCCACACCTCACTCCTACTCAGCTTCTGAGTCTTAATTAGATAGCACCTCCTCCTGGAAGCCTTCTGCTAGCTCCCAAGGCTGAATAAGGGCTCTTTCAGTCTGTTCCTAGCTCACCCTGTCCCTCTCCTTATCCCAACACTAATCATATTACCTTATGATCATCAATTACTTGTTTTTCTCGTCCTCTAGAGAACATTGTCCAATAGTCATAATGCCAGCTATACACGTAATGAAAATTTTCTAGCAGCCTCATTAAAAAAATTAAAATAGGTGAAAATAATTTAATAACACATTTTATTTAACCTAATATATCAAAAATAATATGATTTTTCACATGTAGCAAGTATAAAACAATAGTTGAGATATTTTATAGGCACTTCTTTTCTTACAAAGCTTTGCTGACTGGTGTGTATTTTACAGCACATCTCCATTTGGGCATTTCAAGTGCTCGATAGCCACCTGAGGCTGGTGGCTACCACACGGGACAGTGGGGGTCTAACTTAAACTCCTGGGAGGCAGGCCAGAGTCTCAACCCCTTACACTCTTAATGTCTTGCACCGTGCTCAGCACACGGTCAGCAATGTGATGTCCTCATCCATTCGGTCTGCTCCAATAGAAATTCCACAGACTGGTGGTTTAAACAACAAATATTTATTTCTCAGACTTCTGGAAGCTGAGAAGTCTAAGATCAAGACACCGGCAGATTCAGTGTCTGGTGACAACCTGATTCCTGGTTCATAGCTGGCCATTCCTGATTCAAAGTTGGCCATCTTTTTACTGTATCCTCACACGGCAGAAGGGATAAAGAAGTTCTCTGGGGTATCTTTTATCCAATTCAGGAGGGCTCTACCCTCATGACCTAATTACCTCCCCAAAAGTCCCACCTCCTGATACCATCACATTGGGGGATAGGGTTTAACATATGAATTCTCAGGGACACAAACATTCCATTGATCACAGTGAACAGTGTCTGTGAATGACTTCATCCCCCAAGAAGGGAGGCTGGTTGTATGAGTGCCTCCCTGTGGCCCAGAGCAACAGGTGTCTATAATATAAGGTGCAAGTTAGCACGTGGTTGGTTTAGTTGCTAAGTCGTGTCTGACTCTTGCGACCCCATGGACTGGGAACCTACCAGGCTTCTCTGTCAATGGGATTCTCCAGGCTAGAATACTGGAGTGGGTTGCCAGTTCCTTCTCCAGGGGATCTTCCCAATCCAGGAATCAAACCCAGGTCTCCTGCATTGCAGGAAGATTCTTTACCAGCTCAGCCACAAGGGAAGCCCTAGCACATGGGGGCTTAGTCAAAATTCTGTTCTGGTGAAACTCCCCTAATAAAAGAAAAGCGGCCAGATTATGGGCTGATCACATCAAGTTTCAAGCCTTACTCAAATGACAGAAATACAGGTTCAACAAAGCAAACTAATCAGCCCCTTGGAATTTAGGGCAATATAATTTAACCTTCCTGTAGGATTGAAACCAAAATGGAAACACAGCATCTCCAGGAGACTTCCTTGAAATGGCTCAGCCAGAAACATTGTCTGCCATGGGAGCAGGAGACAGGAAAGAAGCCCGAGGCTGAGGAGGACGGACAAGTGTGAAATCATCTGGGTCCTACCCACTCTTTGTTTCCAGATTCCTAGAGTTTTTATTCTAAAAGCTGATACTTTTAAAAGTGCTTTTTGGAAACAGCAAAGCACTGGTGCCAGGAAAAACAATGACATCAGCCCCAAACCCTAGAGAAGCAGCCTTTAGGAAGACCTCAAGGACGCGTGAGGAGGTGACACTGCCCAGCTGAGGATGTGTGGTCTGTCTCTGCTCTGCCCACACAGATAGTTCTAGATTCCTGAATACACGCATGCCAGGGGCTTCCCAGGTGGCGCTACTGGTAAAGAACCCGCCTGCCAATGCGGGAGAACTAAGAGACTCTGGTTCAGTCCCTGGGTTGGGAAGATCCCCCCTGGAGGAGGAAATGGCAACCCACTCCAGCATTCTTGCCTGGAAAATCCCATGGACAGAGAAGCCTGGCGGACTACAGTCCATGGGGTCACAAGGAGTCAGACATGACTAGACTTAGCTCAGGACTCCTGACACAACAGCTGCTAAACCCGCAGTTCTTAAATTGGGCGGGCAAGATTAGAATCCTTTCAGTTCAGTTTGGTTCAGTTCAGTCGCTCAGTCGTGTCTGACTCTGCGACCCCATGAATCGCAGCACACCAGGCCTCCCTGTCCATCACCAACTCCTGGAGTTCACTCAGACTCACATCCATCGAGTCAGTGATGCCATCCAGCCATCTCATCCTCTGTCGTCCCCTTCTCCTGCCCCCAATCCCTCCCAGCATCAGGGTCTTTTCCAGTGAGTCAGCTCTTCGCATGAGGTGGCCAAAGTATTGGAGTTTCAGCTTTAGCATCAGTCCTTCCAATGAACACCCAGAACTGATCTCCTTTAGGATGGACTGGTTGGATCTCCTTCCAGTCCAAGGGACTCTCAAGAGTCTTCTCCAACACCACAGTTCAAAAGCATCAATTCTTCAGCGCTCAGCCTTCTTCACAGTCCAACTCGCACATCCATACATGACCACAGGAAAAACCATAGCCTTGACTAGATGGACCTTTGTTGGCAAAGCAACGTCTCTGCTTTTCAGTATGCTATCTAGGTTGGTCATAACTTTCCTTCCAAGGAGTAAGCATCTTTTAATTTCATGGCTGCAGTCACCATCTGCAGTGATTTTGGAGCCCAAAAAAATAAAGTCTGACACTGTTTCCACTGTTTCCCCATCTATTTCCCATGAAGTGATGGGACCGGATGCCATGATCTTTGTTTTCTGAATGTTGAGCTTTAAGCCAACTTTTTCACTCTCCACTTTCACTTTCATCAAGAGGCTTTTGAGTTCCTCTTCACTTTCTGCCATAAGGGTGGTGTCATCTGCATATCCGGCATTATTGATATTTCTCCCGGCAATCTTGATGC
Organism: Bos javanicus; assembly: GCF_032452875.1. Classification (NCBI taxonomy): domain Eukaryota; kingdom Metazoa; phylum Chordata; class Mammalia; order Artiodactyla; family Bovidae; genus Bos; species Bos javanicus. The sequence goes on from NC_083869.1 coordinate 24,349,188, forward strand.
CAGCTTGTGCTTCTTTCAGCCCAGCGTTTCTCATGATGTACTCTGCATAGAAGTTAAATAAGCAGGGTGACAATATACAGCCTTGACATACTCCTTTTCCTATTTGGAACCAGTCTGTTGTTCCATGTCCAGTTCTAACTGTTGCTTCCTGACCTGCATACAAATTTCTCAAGAGGCAGATCAGGTGATCTGGGATTCCCATCTCTTTCAGAATTTTCCACAGTTTATTGTGATCCACACAGTCAAAGGCTTTGGCATAGTCAATAAAGCAGAAATAGATGTTTTTCTGGAACTCTCTTGTTTTTCCATGATCCAGCAGATGTTGGCAATTTGATCTCTGGTTCCTCTGCCTTTTCTAAAACCAGCTTGAACAACTGGAATTTCACGGTTCACGTATTGCTGAAGCCTGGCTTGGAGAATTTTGAGCATTACTTTACTAGTGTGTGAGATGAGTGCAATTGTGTGGTAGTTTGAGCATTCTTTGGCATTGCCTTTCTTTGGGATTGGAATGAAAACTGACCTTTTCCAGTGCTGTGGCCACTGCTGAGTTTTCCAAATTTGCTGGCATATTGAGTGCAGCACTTTCACAGCATCATCTTTCAGGATTTGAAATAGCTCAACTGGAATTCCATCACCTCCACTAGCTGTGTTCATAGTGATTCTTTCTAAGGCCCACTTGACTTCACATTCCAGGATGTCTGGCTCTAGGTCAGTGATCACACCATCATGATTATCTGGGTCGTGAAGATCTTTTTTGTACAGTTCTTCTGTGTATTCTTGCCATCTCTTCTTAATATCTTCTGCTTCTGTTAGGTCCATACCATTTCTGTTAGGTCCATCAAGCCCAAAGAAAGAGTGAAAGATATCTTTGCATGAAATGTTCCCTTGTTATCTCTAATTTTCTTGAAGAGATCTCTAGTCTTTCCCATTCTGTTGTTTTCCTCTATTTATTTGCATTGATCGCTGAGGAAGGCTTTCTTATCTCTTCTTGTTATTCTTTGGAATCCTTTAGGGGACTGGTTAAATAACCAGATTGCTGGCTGTCACCCTTCAGAGAGTTTCATTCAGTTGTTCTGTATTGGGTCCCAGGAAATACGCATTCTTACCAAGTACCTTAGGAAATTCTGATTGGGAGTTCCACACTTTGAGAAAAACAACCCTGAATAATCAATTCACTTTTCTCTCACCTCTCTTTTCTAAACACCCTGAAAGTTGTACCTTCTAGGAGACAAGAATAGCCATGTGGTTCCCACACTACCTAACAGCTCCCAGCTGAGAAGGCAAGAGGGCATTGAGATCCAGGTGCCTGGCATGGGGCTGTGCCCACCCAAAGGAACAAGCACTCTTTCTTTGGATAGCGTGCATGCCAAGTTACTTCAGTCGCATCTGATTCTTTGCGACCCCAAGAACTGTAGCCCGCCAGGCTCCTCTGTACGTGGGATTCTCCAAGCAAGAATACTGGAGTGGAGTATTTCCTTCTTCAGGGAATCTTCCTGACCCAGGGATCAAAACCACTTCTCATATCTCCTGCACTGGCAGGCAGGTTCTTTACCACTAGTGCCACCTGAGAAGCCCTTCTTTGGACAGAGTGAAGTGAAGTGAAGTCGCTCAGTCGTGCCTGACTCTTTGCAACCCCATGAATAGTAGCCTGCACCAAGCTCCTTCATCCATGGGATTTTCAAGGCAAGAGTACTGGAGTGGGTTGCCATTTCCTTCTCCAGGAAATCTTCCCAACCCAGGGATCGAACCCAGGTCTCTCACATTGTAGACAGATGTTTTACTGTCTGAGCCACCAGGGAAGTCCTCTTTGGATAGAGGCATCTCCAAATGCAAGCCCTCTGCCCTAGAGTGCAGCTGGGTCAGCCCAGAGTGGGTATATTTTCTCCTGATTTGTGGCAAAAATACAATATAGGCTAGTGGCAGCTCCAAATCTGTTGTCCAATGTCTTGGACACTGCATCTTCCTCAGACCCCAACAGCTAACAACCTCAACCTGTCATTGCTCTTGAAGGTGGAAACCAGAAGTGGGATTGACAGCTCATCACTTTCCTTGTGCATCACTAGCCAGCCAACAGCAGCGAGGTCCTTCCTGGGCCCTGAGGATGCTGCAGCAGTGTCAGGCCGGGCAGTGGGTCAGCACCTCCCTGAGCGATCCCCACCAGCGTCTCTGCATGAATGAGGACTGCACTATCACCTCACTGTGTCTCTCTCCTGGAAGGGCTCTGCCTCACTGATTTCATCTGCAGATGACAGATTTCTCCTGGGCTTGGTGGTTACTAAATAGGAATGACGGCTCCGTGGGAATGGCTCCTGTACACATATCCAGGTTACCTGGCTTTCCAAGGGAGCGGGCTGCTGAATGGGATGGACGCCCAAGTGACCGACTATATTTCTACAAATTCTCTTTTCACTCTTCAATTCTCCCCCAACTTTTAAAATTTTCTGAACTGGATGAATACTTTATGACACCCTATGCCTATCAAGGCAGACAAAGAGCAGGTCACTGGACGTGCTGTGAATCTCAGATGCAACCTTGGGTGAAGTGAAAGAGGACTCCCTCCAGCTGCTAACAGTGAAGAAATGCAATCTGGGCTGGGCTGGGAACTCTAGCTCTGCTACCACCTGGCTAATCGCTACTGGGCAAAGGACAGGTAAGCATTTGCAGCCTAGAGAGAAAAGACATCTGAAAATGACTGAAGAGTTTAGTAAAAAGACAGCTGGAATCTGAACCTACCTCTTTTTGTTCAGGGGACAGTTATGAGGTGCCTCTTCCCATCATGTCACAAGCATTGATTGTCCAAGGTCCAGGGAGACCCAGGTCCCTCAAAGAGCTCACTCACAGAAGAGAGAGTGGTGTAGGTATAAACACATACTTACAAGAAAATGTGGTGGATAGCAAGAAAGAGAGAGGCACCACCAAGCACTGTGGGCGCCCAAGAAAGAAGGCGCCAGAGGGTGTCAACAGTGCCCTGAGTGGAGCATGGGGAAGAGCCAAGAGAGGAGCACGTGCAAAGGCCAAGGTGCACTGAGCTCACATCGCCAGGTAAGACAACGCATGGCCATGCCTGCCTGCTGAAGTGCAGGGTGAAGGAAGGGAGTGGCTGGGGACAAGACGAGCAGGCCACTGAGGCTGGTCGTGCCTCTGCATTATGTGCTAAAGGATCTGGAATTTCTCCGGGAGGATTCCTTGAAGGTTTTCATTTTTGCTTTTTAAGCAAGGAAGTAACTAAGATCAAACCAATGTTCTTTGCTTTCTTACTTGCTCATTTAAATGAACTAGTTTTAAAAAGTAATTTGTGCACATGTCAGCAAAATTCAAACTCTTCCAAGAGCCGTACAGAAGGCAAACCTCCTTTCTACCCACTACCACCAAACTCTGAGTCTTCATAACCCATGAGCAACCTCTCTCTCTAGTTCTGTGTATATCTTATATAGAAATATCATACACAAGTATATTCATAAAGGATTAGAGGGTATTGTTGGCACCAATCCACTCAGCCCAGGGGACGAGTCCACTACACACTTGCCTGCCAAGTTGCTGCCTTGCATGGGCTGGATATACCAGAGGGGGCATCTATTCCTAACTTGTTAAAGGTTGCATGGGCTGACCAAGACTGTTTATACATGTGATAAACACACACACACACATAGGCACTCACTCATTCTTACATCTTTTATTTATGTAGAAGGAACCGTATTCTATATTCATTGTGTAATATCTTCCTTTTGGTATTTTGGCCACCTGATGCTAACAGCTGACTCACTGGAAAAGTCCCTGATGCTGGGAAAGATTGAGGGCAGGAGAAGAGGGTGTCAGAGGATGAGATGGCTGGATGGCATCACCAGTGCAACGGACATGAACTTGGGCAAACTCCGGGAGATGGTGAGGGACAGAGAGGCCTGGTGTGCTGCAGTCCATGTGGTCGCAAAGAGTCGGACATGACTGGGCCACTGAACAACAACACCGTCATTTACAGAGCACCACAGAGAGAAATCCACCTGGACAAAAGTAGGCTCTGAGCATTCTTTAGTGCCTAGCATCCTTATGGTAGCAAATGAATGCTTACCTCAAAGCAGCTGAAATAAGAACCAGAAGGCAAAGGGCACTCACCCAGCTTCAGCACATCACCAGCTGGACTTCAGTAGGCTCCATTCTCCAGCCACACTTCCTTGGCTTAGCTCCTGCCTCAGGGTCTGGCTTCAGGTCTTGTGGGAGCTCCAGGCTTTCCCCCAACTGCAGCTGCTCCAAGCCTCATATTCATCCTGATTGGATAAGATTTTGTTTTCCATGAAACAGTTCTGAGGCCAGGGAAACATGATGGACTGACTGGCTTCCACCAACTGGGTCTACCCCTAGAGATGGGACAGGGATCAACATCAAGCAATCATTAGAAGGGACAAAAGGGAATGGATTTTAGAATAAACCAGCAAATGGTCCTCACAAAGTCCATCATCCAGTTACCATCATTCATTTCGATAGCTCTTACCAATGGTTCTTCAACTTGTTTCTAGTATCTTGCCATTGTAAGCAATGCCACAATTGACATCCTCACACATATATCTTTGCATGTACAAGGGTATCTATAGAATAAATTCCTGGAAGAATTGAATCGAAGGGTGTCTGTTCTTATAACTCTGATAGACATGACCATATTGCCCCTCAAAGGGGCACCCATTCACACCCACAGCATCTCTGAGATGGCTCATTTCCACATATACTGGCCTGTGTGTTGTCCGCTTTCTTAGATCTGTACTTAACAAAGTTCAGTTTGACAACCGTGTGGTTAATGGATAGGAAGGGGAATAAGAGTGAGATAAGAAAAGCAGTTACATAATTACAGTAATAAAAAGAAGAGATGATAAGGACTTGAGCCATGAGAACTGCCAAGGGTGTTTGAAAATAGGAGCAGGATTAAGGTATGTGTCTTCCAGGACAATGTGGCAGTGGAAAATGTAACATTGTGCTGAAAATTTCACACGGAGAAGACTTTGTTTTGACAAAAAGAATATAGAAAAGAAGGAAAAAAGAAGTAAGGGAGGGAAAGAGGGAGGAAGGAGTAAGGGAAAGAATGGGAAGGGAAGGAAAGGAAAAGATTCTATTATTAAAACTTTTCCAGTTGGAAATAATAAATAAGCTAAGTACCAAAGACCTTATGTGCTTCCCTGGCGACTCACTGGTAAAGGACTTTCCTGTTAATGCCGGAGACGTGGGTTTGATCCCTGGGTTGGGAAGATCCCCTGGAGGAGGGCATGGGAACCCATTCCAGTATTCTTGCATAGAAAATCCATGAACAGAGGAGCCTGGCAGGCTACAGTTCATGGGCTCACAAAGAGTTTGACATGACTTAGTGACTAGCCAACAACAACCAAACACCTTAACACAGACTCTACATTGAGAATTTGGGTCAAACACACTCAGATCTCAAAAACAAACAAACCTAGAGACGGAATAATGTGTCATCAGAGCACACGTTAAATAACGCTCGAAAAGCACATTCTGTAAATGTTTAACAGTCTGCAGTGTGAGACAATATGACAATACTGGTCTCATTCAAGCAGAATAAAGCGCTGAATCCTAAGGACTGCTGTTCCACTCTAGAAAAACCTCTCCTCTCTGGGTCCGCCCCTTGGAGGTGGTAGACAGGAGAGCACTCAGCTGACACCCAGATCCTTTGTACACCGTAGGCCCTGCAGCAAACGCTGGCAGTGGTCTCAGGTCAACCCCTGACATCTTTCCCCGGCTTCAGAATGACTGTTAAAAAATTCTTGATTATGTTTAAAATCTTCTCATGAATATAACTGCATATGAATGCACTTTGCAACCAAGGCCCATAAAACCCTCTGTGTTGCTCACATGTCTCAGAATGGCTAAAATTATTTCTCCACTGGGTGCAGTGACAAGGGAAAAGAAGTATTTCTTAGTCCAAATCCCCTGACACTGTAGCTACCCACCCAGTCCTGCTTTTCTCACTGTCTGAACCAACCGTCCTGCGATCTTTCTTCCCTACAAAATTCCTGAAGGAGAAAACAAAAAGGAGAACATTTTTGAAATAGTTGCAAAGGTGGGGGAGAAGAAAGCAAACATATTTTTTGGAGGTTGAACGTGCCCATGGGAAAGAGGGTCAGATAGACAAGGTAGGGTGTGGTGAGGGGTTAGTCCTGGGTAGAACAGTCCAGGTCATATAGTGCTGTATCTGGTGAAAGTCCCTGGAGGAGGAACCAGGAAGTTTGCGGACCTGAACATCACAGCTAAAGCGGTTCACCAGGTGCTTCGAAGCCACATGAGCACCCACTGCGCCCCTCGGAGCAGGGCCACATGCTTGAACCCTGCCCAGCACTTGTATGCTCTACAGCCACCTGCTCTCCGCTCAGTGGGAACTCTCTCCAGCAAAAAAGTCTGAGTCTACCTTGGTTTCTCTTATTTCCCAGTGTAGGCATATAATTGGTGCATCTTTGCCAGGATGCCAAGGAGCCCAGAGTCCAGAGAATTCCCTGAGCCCTCAAACCCACACTGGCCAGGCCCTTCAGTGTAGCCTGGAGCCCTGGGTACTGACTAAGCAGGAGCCAGTAGGCCCCTGGTAGGAAGGAAGATCTCTAGGCAGGGAAAGGTTTTTCCCTCAAAGCCCTTACTGCAGCCAGGTTGAAAAGCCAGGTCTGGAATGCCATGTCCCTGGCCCCACTCCCAGTCCCATCCCCTATTCCTGTCCGGCACTTTCTCAAGGATGCAAGGATGGGAAGCCCTGCCTCCTCCGTGATGCTCCCGCTTGACCCCCACCCACAAGAGGATCTCACTCAATCTCCAGTCAATCCCTGCTGTCCATAATCATCACTGCAGGAACTGTCTGCTCAGCAAGAGTCCCCACTGGACACCCACAGGTCTCCCCGCAGCAGGCAGTGTGGTGCAGGGACGCACCGGAGACACTCGGCCATGGAATCAGGCCATGCTATTTCATCTCCCCACCATCCAATTCTGGAAAGAATCTGAGGTTTCTTGCAGCTGAGAGTCTAAAGGGTGATAAAATCCTCTATTTACCGTCAATCGAGTCACCTTGCAGGCCCCAAAGAGTCCTACTCTGACTGTGACTAAGTTTCACCTCGCAGGCCCACGGAGTTGCGCTCTGATGGTGAGTAAGTTCCTGCTTCCTCAGGGTCCCTCCCTCCTTCCTTCCACCCCTGCCTCTGCCCGCCCGCCCCTCTGCCCCCACCACTAGCCTCCCCAGAGCCTGGAGCTATGAAGCCTCTGGACCCTGCCCTTCATTCTGAAAAAAAAACAAAGCATGAATTCTTTTTCCAAATGGAGCCTTCCTTAGGTAAACTTCCCTCTTGCTACTATTAAAAACCTTGCATAGTATAATTCTGATGTATTTTTTGCTTTAAAAACCCCTTCCACCAAGGATGGGGTGAGGTGCAATAAAGTGAGTGAAGAAACAGACGGTTTTGCCGTAAAAAAGCAAATTTCTTCCTCTGAGAAATTACTTTCGATGCCTGAAAGAGTTAATGGCATTCCCTAATGGCACCAGGTGTACCAGGAGGCGGCCCTCCGAGAGGTGGAGCCCACAGCTGGCCCCGAGTCCAGGCAGGGCAGGAACGTGGGTATAGCCTGTGCCCTCCTTGGCACTGCAGTGGGAGCCAATTTGTAGACAGCCACTTGAACTCCATCAGGGCCAATGAGCCCCTTGCCGAAATCATGTTTTCCCTTTCCTTACAAAGCTGTTTCCTCAGCGGGTTCAGGGAGGAAACCCCTGAGTAAACAGAGAGCACGCCGCTGGCCCCAAGGTTTCTCCAGGGACGCAGCCCCAGGCGAAGCCCACTTTCAATCTTCCTGCCGGCCCTCAGCCCATCACAACTGTTGTCCCATAAAGTTGTTGCTTTCAACTCCATTTGCTTCAGAGTCTGAAGGGAAAGCTTACAGCAAGGCGGGGGGAAATCTCGAGGCAGACGTCTGCTGAAGGCCCTGAAGCCCTAGGCCCCTCCCTGCCAGAGGGCCCACCCTCACCCCACCCACGGCAGCAGAACAATGGCTCCAGTTAAGCCAGGGAACTCCACAGGCTTCCAAGTTGGCTGGTTTTCAGCATCTGTGTGGTTTGGGGGCCTCATCTTGTGTCTAGGGGTGGAGATGAGTCAGAAGTAGCCAATGTGAGACCACAGAGGCATGGATACAGTAGTTCTCCCCATTTTAGAGGTGGAAGCCTGAGGCTCAGAGGTCAATAGCTGAGGACTAACAAGATCAGAGGTCTAGTCCAAGGCTGTCCAGTTGGAAATCCCACATCTTAACCAGAACTCTTTATCCATCATGGGCTGGTACTGCCTGGGGCCATGGCCACAAAGCAGGCTCACCATCTGGACAGGAAAGCCCTCGATGTACTGCCAAGCTCAAAGGCTGGCTCAAGAAATACGTGGGCTGACCTCAGGAGGGGGGCCAATGAAAGCGGGTTTTGGCAGTAGCAGAAGACTGTCCTTGGCCAGTATTATCGTTGCTATTTGGTCCAGAAACTCAAGAAACAGCAGATAATCTCCACCACTTACTTACTGGTCCAATCTTGAGCAATTTATCCAATCTCTGTGTGCCTCAATTTTCTCATCTGTAAAATGGGAATAATAAGAGCCCCGACCTCATATGGTGGTTGTGAGGATTAAGAGACTTAACGTGTGCAAAGCGCCTAGAACAATGCCTGGCACATGGCAAACACTGGATATTACTGATAGTATCATTGTCATCATACTCCTCTTCATCACCATCAGCATCACCATCATCTTGGTCTGATACCTCCCCCAACTTCTCTCCAGGCAGAATCAAGCACTCCTGCCCATTACTCCCACAGTCTTTACTGACACCTTGATGACAGTCCTCATCACTTTGTATCAATGCCTCTAATCTGAGCAGGAATTTTGACTTTCCATCTCTGTATCTTCAGAGCCTTCTACAGTGTCTGGAACATAATGGATATGCAGTAAACATGTGTCAGATGAACGAAAAATGGTGCTTGATTCTAAAAATAACTTTCAGATAAATCACAAAGGGTATCTGATTTTCATAAGATTTTAACATATGCCTTAGATCATGCCTTAGAAATCAGAACATCATAATAAGGTAAGAAAATTGAAAGGGCTTTCCAGGGTGGCATGTCAGACACACATAAGACATTTTTACTGTTACAATCGTTCTATCAAATCAAAGAAACAAATCCCATTTAAAGCACTGTGCCCCTGATGCCCTAAAGACCTCTCCCTATTCAGCATTTGATGATTCAGAAATAGGCAATCCAAGGAGTAACCCCATGTGTCTTGCCACAAATAAAAAAAATTTCCAAGGAATCAGCATTTTGTGGAATATTTTTAAATGAATTTTCAAAGAGATTCCAAAAATAGATCCGTGAAATACTGACCGAGCACCTCCCTTGTGCCAGATACTGGAACAACACGTACAAGAAGACATGGTGTCTAGAAGGGGGAACAAACACATGAATAGAGAATTTATGTATAGAAGTGCTATGCGGAGGCAAGCCTAGCATGCTCAGAAAGTACAGAGGAGGGGACCAATTGGAGGCGCTGGGGATTTTTTAAATGACCGTAGAGACTGACCTTGGAAAATGGATGCATTTTTAGGTTCTTTCCAGGGCAGCTGTGGTTCAGAAATACCAAAGACTGCTAAGCACATTGCTGCACATTCTAAGAAGGTGACACTACCATGCTTATAACCCACATTTAAGGTGCCAGCAAGAAACGGCCCTCCCCCCGGACAGGGGCCTGGGCTCCACGGCCAGCATGGAGCCCCAGGGTGGGGCGCTCCCTCCCACCACCAGCATAGTCATCTTTGCTCAAACAAAGCCCACGCTGTCCTACTGCTGACGGCTTCTCTGCAGCCCACAAGCCCTCCCCGCCTGGAGTCTGCAAATTATACCTGAACGTCATCCAAGTCACCTTAAAAATGCGCACCACCTCCAGGGTCCTGGGGAGAAGCTCCGTCCTGTCATGCTCTGATGACTCCCTTCCTCAAGCCCAGGCCCGTGAGCCCACTAGTCATCCTGGGTGTGCGCCCAGTTTTCGAGGGGTGGCCACACCTTGCACTTGGATAATTATTTTTAAGTAAGTGAGGAGCAGTGAGAAGTGAGACAATAGTGCCTGCTCATGGTAGGTGAGAGCCTCTCATTCACCTAGATTATGCAGCTAGATTCTCCAGGCCAGAAAGATGCAGCAGAGTACAGATCAAGAGAGCTCTCAGGTTTGGGACTGAGTCGCCCTCCTTCTAAGGAAAGAATCTTACAGCGCAGGCTGCAGCTAGTCAGCATGGCTGCTGGGCACGGCCTTCTCAGAGGGGACTGCCCACCCCTACAGGCGGGACTCTGAAGGCAGATGCTGGCTGGAGGTCTCTTAAGAGGATCACAAGTCAATCATCCCAGTCAGGCTCCTCAGTTTTCAGTAATTACCTTCAAGTGACCTTCCTCTCCCCTTGGAGGCTAGGAGCCTGTGAAAGGCCTCTCTCCCAGGCCTCCAAGCACCTGGCAAAGCCGGTCCCAGGAAGGAACTCAAGGAAGAGGCTGGGCTGGGAGGAGGAGGAAAAGCAGGAGGCAGAAGAAGAGAAGGAGGAGGAGGAAGTCTTGGCACCTCCTGAGCTGGCTCTGGGCTGAGGACAGTGGCTGTAGAGAGTAGTCATCCCTTTCGCTTACTGAGAAGTGCCCTCAAAGAAATTCCGCACCATGGAGTGCTTGTTGAAGTGGGAAAGGCAGAGTAAGGCCCTACCAGGAGGTAGGGCATCCTGTCAACCTACAGCTGACAGGAGAGAGCCTTGTGGCAGAGCCACCACATGTATAAAATGGAAAAAGTGAGAAAATCTATAAAACAGAATCATTTACACTTTGAAATATTTGGTCAGTTCAGGTATTGGGTGATTTTTGCAAATCACAGGAATTTAAAATAATAATACATTGGCTTCTCTCTTATTATGATATATGCTTACGGCAAAAGCTGCAAAAACACAGAAAAGCATAAAGAAATTATCAAAACCATCAGAAAGCTGGCCACCCAAGAATAACCATGGCTAACATTTGATGTACCACCTCCTTATCCTTTTGAACTATATCTGCCTATCACCTAAGATTTTTGTATAAAAGTCATAAAATATCATTGGTATACATATATTTTTCTCTCACAAATACTTATTGATGGTTTATTGTGTGCTAAGGGATTCAATGATGAGCAAATAGACAAGTTCCTGATCCTCATTGTGCTGACACTTCTCATGGAAAAACAGACAATAAATAAATATGAAAATACTCCAGGTACCAGGAAGCAGTAAGTGCCACAGAGAAACATAAGTCAGGAGAGGGGATAGAAAGGATGGGGTGGCAACGGGTGGGCTGAAAAGTGGGTACTATTTTATATGGAGTAGCCAGGGATGATGTGGCTGACAAGGTGAGCGTCAACCAGAGGCTGAAGAAAGTGAAGAAGCAGCTGTGCCAGTGTTTCAGGCAGAGCGAAGAGCAAGTGCAAAGTCCTAGGGCCACAAACACTGGACACGCTGGGATAACAGGCATGAGCCGGGGTAGTGGGGCAGAGTCGGGGCAGGTGGAGCGGACAGGGTCAGAACAGGAGTGGAGTTGGGGGGAGTCAGCGTATGGAAAGCCTACAGGTCACTGTATATCCCATTTTGTCTCACTTATTGTGATAGTGGGCTTCCCTAGTGGCTCATACAGTAAAGAATCCGCCTGCAATGCAGAAGACCTGGGTTCAATCCCTGGGTTGGTGATCCCCTGGAGGAGGGCTTGGCAACCCTCTCCAGTGTTCTCGCCTGGGGAATTCCATGGACAGAGGAGCCTGGCAGGCCACAGTCCATGTTGTCGCAAAGAGTCAGACACAGCGGAGTGACAAAGCACACATGAATTGTGATAGTAGGTGAATTCCCCAACTTCAGATTTCCTTCAAAAACATAACTCTGTAATGACAATAAAATCACACCATGTGGACAACCATAATGTATTCAAATGACATATTTTGTGGTTATTTTGATTATTTTTATCTCTTACTAATAGTATGACGATTAACACGTAAACCTGGGAGACCTTTGATCAAGTTCATACGATAAATTCCTGGAAGTGTAATTAGTTAAAGAATACAAATATGTAAAAGATTTTGTGTACGCATTTCCAAATTTTCCCAGAAAGGGTCTGATAAGCTATAATTCTATGTGTAAGAATTTCCATTTCACTGCTGCATATGATACCTTTTTAAAATCTTTGGCAATTTGATAAATGAAGACCTGTATGACATTGTTACTTTAATGATCATTTACTTGATCATTACTGAAGTTGAAGTTTTCACATGTTTATCTCAAGTTGTCTGATCAGGTCTTTAATGTATTTTTTACTGTTTTTTTTTTATTGATTTGAAAAGTTCTTGTATATAAAGGTTCTTATTTGTTGGAGTGTCTTTCTCAGTTCTTAATTATCTTTTATATTTGCTTATGGTCTTTCGGGGCTTCCCAGGTGGCACTGGTGGTAAAGAACCTGCTACCAATGCAGGAGACAAACCTAAGAGATGCAGGTTCAATTCCTGGGTCTGGAAGGTCCCCTGGAGGAGGGCACAGTAACCTATTCCAGTATTCTTGCCTGAAGAATCCCATGGACAGAGAAACCTGGCAGGTTATAGTTCATAGGGTCACAAAGAGTTGGACACGACTGTAGCGACTTAACACACACACATGAATGGTCTTTTTACTTAAATTTAAAAATTCTTAGGGAATCTAATCTATCAGTGCTTCTTTTATAATTTCATCTTTTGCTTTCTCACTGCAAGACTGCTAAGTGTTTACCTATATTTTCGTTATCTTCAAAATAATTTCCTTTAAAAAATTCAATCCTATCAATCCTATTGTTTATGTGATAAATACATAACTTTTTTCTACTTCAGTTCAGTTCAGTCGCTCAGTCATGTCCGACTCTTTGCGACCCCATGAATTGCAGCACGCCAGGCCTCCCTGTCCATCACCAACTCCCGGAGTTCACTCAGACTCAAGTCCATCGAGTCTGTGATGCCATCCAGCCATCTCATCCTCTGTCATCCCCTTCTCCTCCTGCCCCCAATCCCTCTCAGCATCAGAGTTTTTTCCAATGAGTCAACTCTTCGCATGAGGTGGCCAAAGTACTGGAGTTTCAGCTTCAGCATCAGTCCTTCCAATGAACACTCAGAACTGATCTCCTTTAGAATGGACTGGTTGGATCTCCTTGCAGTCCAAGGGACTCTCAAGAGTCTTCTCCAACACCACAGTTAAAAAGCATCAATTCTTCGGCGCTCAGCTTTCTTCACAGTCCAACTCTCACATCCATACATGACCACTGGAAAAACCATAGCCTTGACTAGATGGACCTTTGTTGGCAAAGCAACGTCTCTGCTTTTCAGTATGCTATCTAGGTTGGTCATAACTTTCCTTCCAAGGAGTAAGCGTCTTTTAATTTCATGGCTGCAATCACCATCTGCAGTGATTTTAGAGCCCCCAAAAATAAAGTCTGACACTGTTTCCACTGTTTCCCCATCTATTTCCCATGAAGTGATGGGACCAGATGCCATGATCTTTGTTTTCTGAATGTTGAGCTTTAAGCCAACTTTTTCACTCTCCACTTTCACTTTCATCAAGAGGCTTTTTAGTTCCTCTTCACTTTCTGCCATAAGGGTGGTGTCATCTGCATATCTGAGGTGATTGATATTTCTCCCGGCAATCTTGATTCCAGCTTGTGCTTCTTCCAGCCCAACATTTCTCACGATGTACTCTGCATAGAAGTTAAATAAGCAGGGTGATAATATACAGCCTTGACGTCCTCCTTTTCCTATTTGGAACCAGTCTGTTGTTCCGTGTCCAGTTCTAACTGTTGCCTCCTGACCTGCATATAGGTTTCTCAAGAGGCAGGTCAGGTGGTCTGGTATTTCCATCTCTTTTAGAATTTTCCAGTTTATTGTGATCCACACAGTCAAAGGCTTTGGCATAGTCAATAAAGCAGAAATAGATGTTTTTCTGGAACTCTCTCACTTTTTTGATGATCCAGTGGATGTTAGCAATTTGATCTTAGCCAACCAATTATCATCCTATGACTATGAATTGAGCAGTGTAACCCTTTCCTCATAAATATAAAGCATACATTTATAATGTACAAAATTCATATATATGTGTGTGAAAGCTTACACAAATATCAGATTTTCTATCTTATATCCATTAATGTGTAAGTCTTCTCTTGAAATAATATCAGATTGATTTATATATTGTAGCATTTTGGTAATTTTGATGTTTGGTAGGAAAAGCATGGGACTTCCCTGGTAGCTCAGCGGCTAAAGAATCCACCTGCAATACAGGAGACCCTGGTTTGATTCTTGGGTCAGGAAGATCCCCTGGAGAAGGAATAGGCTACCAACTCCAGTATTCTTGGCTTCTGTGGTGGCTCAGATGGTAAAGAAGCTGCTTGCAATGCAGAAGACCTGAGTTCAATCCCTGGGTTGGGAAGATCCCCTGGAGAAGGAAATGGCTACCCACTCCAGTATTCTGGCCTGGAGAATTCCATGGACAGAAGAGCCTGATGTGCTACAGCCCATGGGGTTGCAAAGAGTTGGACACGACTGAGAAACTTTCACTTCACTTCACATACCCAGGAAGAAGGGGAAGACAGATATGATGGACAGCTACCAATACCAGCCATGATGTGCCCCCTCAAGAAGAAGTTGGGACAAAAGAGGCTGATTAATTAAAAGGGATGTGTCCAACTGCACAATGAGCAGGTCTGGTGCACTTTGTCCCCAGCCTCCATCCCATCCGACACATCACTGTCACTTTTACAATTGCAATGCAGTGGCATATTTGACTACTTCCTCTCCACTCAGAGGCAGATGGAAGATTTATAATGACCAAACCAAACTCATGAGAACATGCCACTGTTCTCTGCATTTGAAGACATGGCCACCTTTGGTCCTGTACTCACATAATTGCAGGCTATAGCTTTTAACATCAACACTGACACGTTTATTCAAGATAAATCTTTCTCTTGGTGGACAACCAGGTTCGTCTGTCTGCCACTGTGCCTCCCATCTACGCCACCCAATGGGAAAATGGCTTGTGGCAGGAATGGCCTGTTGTTCACCAATATCTAGTCTCCCTTCCTAATTATCAGATGATAATTAACCTGGTACTGGCCATCAGAACAAGACTGCACACTTCCCATCTTCCTTTGCAGCTACGTATTCTAAAGGAGATCAGCCCTCGGATTTCTTTGGAAGGAATGATGCTGAAGCTGAAACTCCAGTACTTTGGCCACCTCATGCGAAGAGTTGACTCATTGGAAAAGACTGATGCTGGGAGGGATTGAGGGCAGGAGGAGAAGGGGACGACAGAGGATGAGATGGCTGGATGGCATCACTGACTCGATGGACGTGAGTCTCAGTGAACTCCAGGAGTTGGTGATGGACAGGGAGGCCTGGCGTGCTGCAATTCATGGGGTCGCAAAGAGTCGGACACGACTGAGTGACTGATCTGATCTGATCTGATCTGATGACCAAGGTACTAGGTTCTGGCTAAAGGGATGTGAGCAGAGGGGAACGTGCAGCTTCCCAATCACGCACTTAAACAGAAGGAGCATGCCTTCTTTTCCTCCTCTTCCCTTCCTCCTGCTTAGAATGTGGATGTGTGGGTAAGGCAGCACTCTGGGGATGGGAGAGCAAAGAGCAGAAAAACCCTGGGTCTCTGACTGGGTCTCTATAGCACTAAGCACATGCTGCCTACGGCTTTTACATGGAAAAGAAATACTCCTCTATTGTGTCTAAGCTGGCTCCCTGTGACAGCAACTGGAATTGTATCTTAATTACTATAGAATTTCAGGAACACTTTCTGGCCACCTGTGAAGTCGCGTGTCGTGGCTGTCCGGGGCACAGTGATGCTGCAACAGCCCCTGTGCACAGGTTTGGGGAATTCATTCTCTCATTCCCTCCCAGCATTTGCTTACTTAGCTCCCAAATGTGTGTAGAGCACCTGCCCTGAGCCCAGCATGGGGCCAGGCTTTAGAGACATAACAATGAACAAGGCAGGGGTTCCATCCCTGAAGTTTGTTTGGAGAAGACTGGTCACATTAAGTAGTATATAAGCGTGAGCTGGTGAAGAAACTCAGAGAGAGTGAAGAAATTCTGCTCTGAGTAGTTGATATCAAGTCAGAGACCCATACCCAGCCCTCTCAGGGTCTGTAAACAGGTGCACCCTATGCCAACTCCACAAGCGTAGAGGTGGCTCTGGAAAAGAAACCCTAGGACGATAACTTGTTTCTATACCCTCCTTTCTTGCCTTTCATATGAGGGTCTACAAAGTTTAGAGACCTACCAGAATGCAGTGATACAGACTCTGCTCTAACAGTTTAAAGCTGGCTGCCCAGGTGGTGCAATGGTAAAGAATCCACCGGCTAAGCAGGAGATGCCAGAGATGCGGGTTTGATCCCTGGGTCAGGAAGATCCCCTAGAGCAGGATACTCCAGTATTCTTGCCTGGGAAATCCCTTGGACCGAGGAACCTGGTGAGCTACAGTCCACGAGGTCACAAAGAGTCAGACGCGACTGAGTGACTGAACACACACACACAAAACAAGAATGATTTTAACTGACCTCCAAGAGTACCCCCCTCCCGTCCCCCAGCAGTCCCTCCCCCCACACCTCTGGTGGCCGCTGCTGTTCTTTCATTCAAACAGCTGGGCTGTGGATCAGCCTCATCTCCCACAGCCTCTCACCTGACCCTGCTCCAATCAAACTCAACTTCTGGTTGTGTCCTAAACACATCTTTTGATTTTCAGACTGTGGGCTTTTGTTCAAATTGTCCCTGCCCCTAGAAAGCCCTTCCCCAGGTTGTCTGATGGAATTTCAAATATCATGAGGATTTTTTGATCCCCTGAGTAGAAAGTATTCACGTACATACACCTGGACGCTTAAGAGAGTCTCTTTGTTCCCAACCAGACTGTAAGCTCCTCAGACCAGAGGCTGTGTCTCTGTGTCTAATTCATCCTAGTGCTCTTAGTGCAAAGCTTAGCATGTGGGAGGGGCTTAATACACATCCGTTGGATTTTATTAGACTGAATTATCTCTCTCGGGGCATGAAAACAGAGCAAAAGGGCACAAAAGGAGGAGCCGGGGCATGGAGACAATGGGCTCACCTTGGCAGTGTAACACTGGTTTCCTCGTAGGTAAAAATGGGATAATAACAATACCCCAGTCTGCTGCAGGGGGGAAGAGTGGACATCTGGAGACAAAGATTTCCTTTGAAGTGAGTGAAGTCAATGTTGCGTATATCCCTTCTAGACACACTCCACAGCACAGCCATCCACAGCTCTCTTGCTAGAAAAGAAAGATGCAGATGCTAGTGGACAGCTAGCAGTCTCTGCCACATAAACAAACTATAAAGGAAATGAATGATAACATTTAACTACATTAACTTAAAAATTCTATTCAACAAAGACAACAAAAAGGTTAAAAAGGTAAGCATCAGACAGGAGGAAAATGTTAGCAACATATATAGTTGACAAAAATTAGTATCTAGAATCTATGAATTCTTTCAAATCAATAAGAAAAAGAGAAAAAACAACAGAAAAGTAGGCAAAAGATGTAAACAAGCAGTCCTCAGAGGAAACCCAAGTGACCAATACACATGTGAGAAAAAATAATCAGCCTTGTGAATAATTATCGTTGTTGTTTATTCACTAAGTCCTATCCAACTCTTTGTGACTCCATCAACGGCAGCACACCAGGCTTCCCTGTCCTTCACTATCTCTTGGAGTTTGTTCAAACTCATGTCCATTGAATTGATGATGCCATCCAACCATCTTATCCTTTGTCACACCCTTGGAACTTCCCTGGTGGCTCAGATGGTAAAGCGTCTGCCTGCAATACAGGAGACCCAGTTTCCATCCCTGGGTTGGGAAGATCTCCTGGAGAAGGAAATGGCAACCCACTCCAGTAGTCCTGCCTGGAGAATCCCAGGGACGGAGGAGCATGGTGGGCTACAGTCCATGGGATCGCAGAGTCAGACACGACTGAGCGGCTTCACTTCACTTCACTTCACTTCACTTCTCCTCCTGCCTTCATCTTTCCCAGCATTAGGGTCTTTTCCAGTGAGTCAGCTATTCACAATAGGTGGCCAAAATATTGGAGCTTCAGCTTCAGCATCAGTTCCTCCAATGAATATTTAGGGTTGATTTCCTTTAGGACTGACTGATTTGATCTCCTTGCTGTCCAAGGGACTCTCAAGAGTCTTCTCCAGCACAATTCGAGAGCATCAGTAATTAGGGAAAGGCAAATTAAAACCATAGACACCATTTCACATCCATCAGCTTTGCATGAAATTTTTAATCTGCAACACTAGAATACAGAGCAAGGGAACTCAATCACCGTTGGAAGTTGTATAAATTAGTGCAGCTGTTTTAGAGAATTTGATGCTCTTGAGAAAAGTCAAAGTGTACATATCATATGACCTAACCATTCCACCTTTAGACTGGTTTCCTGGAAAAACTCTTGCACCTGGGCACAAGGACGCTGTGCAAGGACATTCTAACAACACTGTGTGCAGTAGCAAACAAAAATATTACAAGCAACCTGAATGTTCATAAACTGGAAAAAGAATAAACAAACTGTGATGTGTTAACACAGTGGAACGCTTTATAGTCACTAAAAATAATTAGAGCCATGCAGATTAATATAGATGGATCTCACGAATATAACTCTGAACAAAAAGAGAAGGTTGCAAAAGAATCACACAGGACGATGCTACACATAAAGCTTGAGAATACCTCCAACAACTCCATATTTTGTTTGCTGCTGCTGCTAAGTCACTTCAGTCGTGTCCGAACTGTGCGACCCCAGAGACGGCAGCCCACCAGGCTCCGCCGTCCCTGGGATTCTCCAGGCAAGAACACTGGAGTGGGTTGCCATTTCCTTCTCCAATGCATGAAAGTGAAAAGTGAAAGGGAAGTCGCTCATTCATGTCCGACTCTTTGCGACCCCATGGACTGCAGCCTACCAGGCTCCTCCGTCCATGGGATTTTCCAGGCAAGAGTACTGGAGTGGGTTGCCATTGCCTTCTCCTGATATTTTGTTTAGGGATACATAAATTTGTGGTGGAAACAGAAAAGAATGCCCAGAAGGATGAACACAAAATTCAGAATGCTAGTTTCCTAAGGGCAGTGGGAAAGGGCTTTCTTTTCTTGGTGGCTCATTGGCCAAGAATCCGCCTGCTAATGCAGGAGATGTGGGTTCGATCCCTGGCTTGGGAAGATCCCCTGGAGGAGGAAATGGCAACCCACTCCAGTATTCTTGCCTGGAAAATCCATGGACAGAGGAGCCTGGTGGGCTACAGTCCATGAAGTTGCAAAAACTGAGTGAGGAAACAACAGCAAAAGACAGTGGGGCAGGGAAGGAGGAAGAGGCAGGCAAGGAAAGTGCTTGGGGGGTATCAGTTGAATTGATTGTAGTTTATTTCTTGAAAAGGGAGGTAGGTAGGTACACAAGTATATTTTAATCCTTTTTTTTACGTTTAATCCTTTTTTTAATCCTTTTTGTATGTCTAAAAATATTTCACAATAAATTTTTACATCGTGTTTTAAGAGAAGGGATTAGTAGCATCAGGACACAAGACAGTCCCATGGCCCTGGCCTCCTGGTGTTCACGTCTGGTGCAGTGACCTCCTTTAAGTGATGATGTGTGTCTTCTGATACTAGGTTGTAACAGACGTTGGAGCTCCTGCCTTGTTCTCTTGCATCACCTACTCTAGGTAAGCCATCTGCCACGTTAGAAGATACCCATGTAGCTCTGTGAAGAGGCACACAGGGAGAAGAACTTCCCACCAGCAACTTGCACCAACTTGCCAGCCACGTGTTTGAGCCACCTGGGAGTCCGATCTTCCGGCCTCAGTCAAGGACTGCAGCCCAGGTGACATCTGACTGCAGCTGTATGAGAAACCTGGAGCCAGGAGCACCCAGCCAGGCTGCTCTGCACTCCATACTCACAGAAACTATGGGAAGAAATAAATGATTCTTGTATTCAAGCACTATGGTTTGGGGTGATCTGTTATGCAGTCATAGATAACTACTGCGGGGTTGTATTGAGTGAGCACCAGGTTCCTTCAGATCTAGGCTTCTTGGATTCCTCCCACCCCTAACTCCATTCATCCAATCACTCAATCACTCAACTACTGTGTAGAAGAAACTTCAAAAGCCTTAGGATCACTTCTAACTCCTGTGGGGATCCAGTCCTGGGCTAGAAACATTCCAAAGAGTTAATAATTCAGATTTAGTAATTTTTAGTTTTACCTAGAAGAGATTCAGTGCATGAAAGAGATCCCCAACCCTTACTTTAATGCCATTGTAGAAAGCACAAGAAGAGTCTCCAGAGGGAGAGGGTCTTGTGCTTTAACATGGGGTTATATGTTTCCAAGGGGCATCCCAGGAGGCTCAGTGGTAAAGAATCTGCCTGCCAGTGCAGGAGACTTAAGAGATGCAGGTTCAATCCCTGGGTCAGGAAGATCTCCTAAAGAAGGAAATGGCTACCCACTCCAGTATCCTTGCCTGGAGAATCCCATGGACATAGGAGCCTGGCAGGCTATAGTCCATAGGGTCGAAAAGAGTTAGACACTACTGAAGCGACTTGGCACAGCATAGCACATATGTTTCCATAAGTATAGATTCTGGGATTGTAGTTTCTATGAAGTAGTAAAATGCTGGATTATATGTTTTAGCATACATATTCCCCTGAAAAGATTTCTTCCACTTGCCACAAATTTACTAGCTACTACATTTTTACTTCTCTGTCTGAACCACATCAGCCACTTCTGATCATTAGGCAGATCAGTAGGGTTTAGAAAACACACAAAGACTGACCCATCGCCAAATACACTTAAGAATCAGCCTACCAGCAAAGACACATCCCACAAAAACAGAACAAGAACAAAATTTGAAAGAGGCTGGTTGTGGGCGAAAGCAGGTATGTGCCAGCTCCGTGACTGCAGTTAAATGTGAAGTGCATCCCCATGGATGGATCCTGATGGGACACTATGGGGAAAGAAGCACAGCCTGCTGGGCTTACAGAAATGCTTAACTGCCAGCAATGCTCCTTCTCAGTTCACTGTCTCTCCTTAAAGGTGCTTTGCAATTTTGCATTTACTTGGTATGATGAAAAGTCGCTGACCTGGAGTGAGAAGACCTGAGCAGGGGGAGGCTATAATTTAGGCTTCTTTTGTAGACTCCAGCTAACATAAAGACAACTTTACTGAAAGGAACCCAAAATAGCTCACAGGATGGAAAGAAGAGCTGAACAGCCAAGCTTTGAGCCATCCTGGGGATCAGGTAACAAGAAGCCACCACCCTTCTCTTTACATGGTTTCAACATCTTCCTCCCCCAGGGAGTCTCCCCAAGAGATTCAACCGTCCAGCATAAAGAGTCCAGAGGCTAGCTAGAGGCTATATGCCCAACCCCTGGCGGTGAGGGATGAAAGGGATTGGAAAGATGGGGCAGTGTTGTGACTGACAGCCCCACCAGAATGCAATGATTAAGGAAAAGTCAGTTTCCTAGAGAAAGGGATGCTGGGCTGGCCAGCAAGAGCTATCCACTCACTGTATAGCCTTATATGCTCACAGGTCATGCACCTATCAGAGTTGCCTTTAAATCTCTGCAAATCGTAAGTTCTTGTTCATCGCCTCTTCTTGGATGTAGAAGCAAGAGCCTTTCCTTCTGATACCCATGCCCCTCAGAGGCCTGAAAGGAGCTACAGCAACCTCGGGGGCACTAGATCCTGCAGGCCCAGAGCTATGAGCCCCAGTCACAGCTGTCATCAGGCAGGGAAACCAGTCAATGGCTTCCAGAAGAGTTGTCTGAACCAATAATCTGAGGTTTAGAAGAAATGCAACTGCTCGGCCTTTATGGGCAGGGTGTCTCTAAAGTGACCACTTGTGTCTCCCTCATCATCTCTGAGACCCTCCCCTGCAGGGAGTACCTGCAGTGTTGGGCAGGATGATACGGTTTCCAGCTCTGCCTGCAGCTCAGGCTGTGCCGCCAAGGCAAGTGAAAAAACTGCCAAAGGAGTTACAAAGAAATGGTAGCAAACCTTTCATCAGGTCACGTGGTGCAGACTGCTTTTTCCCTTTTACTCCAAATGCTGTTTCCAGAGCCCTGGCAAACTGACGGACCTCTCTCTCCCACTCGCCTAACTCCCCCGTCCCCTTTGAGGTCCTCGATTTGTAAATTTTTTTTTCTGGTTCTCTCCTCACTGGCTCCATTTCTTCTCAATCACAAACAGAATGTTGGCAAATAGAGGTGAGGAGGAACCAGCGTTTTGCAGACAGGATGGGGAGAAGTGGGAGGTTGCTTAGAAAGCCAAACGCAGCCTTGAACAGCCTCGTGGAATCTTCTCTCATCCCTCATCTCAGACATGATCCCTGGGGAACTGAGAACAATAAAGAACCGTGAAGAGCGGTGACCAGATGGGGTCATAGCCCCACCTAGGAGTTCCCTTTCGGACCCCCCAGGAACACAGGTGTCCTCCAATGCTTACCCTGCTACCACAGACCTGTTCAGTGACCCTCCCTCCTCCTCTGGGTCCTGGCGGGGGAATTTTCTTTGTTCCCAGTCCTTAAAATGGTAATGATTTTCCTTTTCATCCCTGAAACTTGCAATGTCGCCATGGGAGACAAATGCATCAGTGTTAGTAATCCTCAGATGAAAGGTACTTTACACGTGTGAAAGAATGAGCTTTAATTTTGTCTCTCGGGTATATGGTGAGGATTAATTAGTTAATCTTAGCAAAGTGCTATAATTGGCAGGAGGAATTACCAAAACCCTGGGGAAGGAGTAGCTGCAACTGCAGTCACTTCAAACTGTTCTGCTGAGAACAGCAGCTGAGGCAGGGGCTCTGGTCTCTCAGATGTCACAGACTGTCTCACTTTTCAGCAACACTCTAGACTATATGTGCCTGGTCAGGGGTGAAAAGGTGAAAATAACTTTGGGAGCAGGAGTGAGGGGAGACACTAATGTACAGAGACCTGAATCACTCTCTGATTCTCTTCTCACCATTGACCCCCACCTGAGCCCCGGAGCGTATCTGTGTGAAATGGAGCATGTGGGGCCTGACCCAGCACAGAGCTGCCCCCAGGAGGACAAGGAAGGCTCCCCAGCTCAGGACATGCAGCAGACAGATCCTGAACCTCTCTAGGGCCCCATGTTCTCATTTGTAAGATTAAGAAGGTGAGCCCAATGTCTAGGTACTGTAGACAGCGCCACATGTGCACAGCAATCACCTGTGCCCATCCAGCACTTAGGGCATGCCAGCCATTCTTCTACGCCTTCACTCCTATTAACTCCACGATCATGGCAGCCCATAAAGGTAAGAGGTTATTTTCCCCACCTTTCAGAGGTGGTAATGGTTATGTCTGAAGCCAGGTGGTCAGGTCCTACAGCCCACACTTTTTTAAGAAACTTTTTTTGTATATTGGAGTAAAGCTGACGAACGACGTTGTGTTAATTTCAACTGTAGACGGAGTGATTCAGTTATACGTATACGTGTATCTATTCCTAAAGGAAATCAGTCCTGAACATTCATTGGAAGGACTGATGCTGAAACTGAAGCGCCAATACTTTGGCCACCTGATGCGGAGAACTGATTCACTGGAAAAGACCCTAATGCTGGGAAAGATTGAAGGCAGGAGGAGAAGGGGATGGCAGAAGTGAGATGGTTGGATGGCTTCACCAACTTGATGGACATGAGTTTGAGCAAGCTCCGGGAGTTGGTAATGGACAGGGAAGCCTGCCATGCTGCAGTCCATGGTGTCGTAAAGAGTCGGACATGACTGAGCAACTGAACTGAACTGATTCATTTTTAAATTCTTTTCCCAACTATGTTGTTACAGAATATCGGGCAGAGTTCCCTGTGCTGTACAGTAGGTCCTTGTTGATTATCTATTTTAAATACAGCAGTGTATACATGTCAATCCCAAACTCCTAACCTTTCCCCCAACCCTTCCCCTCTGGTAACCATAAGTTCTTTCTTTAAGACTGCGAATTTGTTTCTATTTTGTAAATAAGTTCATTTGTATTATTTTTTTTAGATTCCACATTTGATATTTCTCTTTCTTTATCTGACACTTCGCTCAATAATAGCATGTTGCTGCAAATGGCATTATCTCATTCTTTTTAATGACTACTATTCCATTGTACATAGACATCACATCTTCTTTATCCATTCTTCTGTCAGAGGACATCGAGGTTATTTCTGTGTCTTGACTCTTGGAAACAGTGCTACAATGAACACTGGGATGCTTGCATCCTTTCAGACCATGTTTTTCTCCAGGTATATGCCCAGGAGCTACAACCCACATTTTAAACTATTACATCATGCTGCCTCCTTTCTTACAAATATTCATGTATTTATTTGGTTGTGCCGGGTCTTAGCTGTGGCATGTGGGCTCTAGTTCCCTGACCAGGGATTGAACCCAGGCTCCCTGCGTTGGGAATGCAGAGTCTTAGCCACTGGACCACCAGGGAAATCCCCATGCTGCCTCCTTAAGGAAAAATCTCTTCATGAATTTCTCTGTTCACAAAGAACCCAGAGTGAGGGGAAAACATTCTAAAAGTACCAAACATGAAACTCTTGGAGGCTCTCCACAATTTAAGCCTAAACTCACAGAAAGAAACAGCGCTGTTATTCTTCCAGGTGTCTGAACTACTGTAGCATTTAAAAAGGAGATTGGGAGTACAGCAGCTCTCTCCTCTGAGCTTTTAACGGTATTAAAGTGAGTTACATGTTGGCTTTTAAACCTAGATTGTATCCTTAAACTAAAATAACAGTTGTTTAGACGACATCGATGTTTTTGGCAGTCTCTTAGCAAAGCTGGCCAATTATGTGAACCCAAAACACTAAGCTTATCTGGTTTGCAAAAGCCATTTGGAGACTTAAGTGCACTGATATGAGTAGCTTTTCAAGGGAATCTGAAGAAGAAATCTAAGCACGAGACTTTTTATCTGCTCTTGTCTGGCTCCCTATTCTAATACATCAATTAGTTAATGAACGGTTGATATTCGCATGGTGCACTGGGTAGATATGAGGTCTATGGTTGTGCCCCAAAACAGCAATTATTTATGTCAGTACCTGACTTTTATTTGCTCTCTTTTTCTCAGTCCAGTTTCTTCTAAAACAAGCAGTACATTTAATAAGCAAACTCTTAGGTGAATTTCTTGCATTTATAGTCACTCATTAGAAAGCCTAGGTTTTAGCTGTCCTAGGTCATTGAGTCAGAAGCCTGTGGGGTATACAGGGATTCTCTGTGCTGTGCTGTGCTTAGTCTCTCAGTCATGTCCGACTCTTTGCGACTGCATAGACTATAGCCCGCCAGGCTCCTCTGTCCATGGGGATTCTCCAAGCAAGAATACTGGAAGGAGTCTCTGGGCTTTGTTAAATCTGATTCTGACTCTGTAGGTCTGGGGTGGGGCTGAGGTCCTACACCTCTAATAATTCCTACTGCTGGTCCCCTGCTCAGATTGAGAATCTACCTCTTATACCTCAGTGAATGGATAAGAGCAGCGGCTTTGGTGACAAACCAATCTGACTAGGAGTCATCAGAGGTGGTGCCTTTGTAGCATATTTCAAGGGCTCTGCTTGGTAATGACCTTCCATCTCCAGAAGAGGGGGAAAAACCACCCCAAGTAAGTTCTTCCTTCATCTTCTTAATATAGATGAAGAGAGATATCAATTTATTCCAGGTTTTGGTGAGGACAGGCACTAAGGGTACTATGGGGTGCTGGGGACACCAGGAGGGGAGCTAAGGGATGCAGAAATGGGGAGGGACCAGGAATGATGGAAGGAAGGCTGGACCTGGGGACCAGAGGAGATGCCACAGGTGTACCGTGCCTTCCACCAGTGACGGAGGATCCTGATGAAAGGCAGGTTGGCCTTGGGCTTACAGTCCTGCCCAACTTTCCTGCACATGTAGCTTCAATAAGGGGTTTTCCTGATACAGAAAGAGAACCAAAGCTTAGAGCTGGAGCCTGCACGAAGCTTCTAAGAAGGAGAAAGAAGCAGCAGGGGACTTCAGGGGGAGGAAGGATCTGTGCACTTAAGAACACAGGCCCTGGATCCAGGTGGGCTGGGTTCAAATCCTGCCCCAGTCACCCACCAACTATCTGTCTTAGGGCTTTGCTTCCTTGCTGGTCAAACAAGATGGGAAGAAATTAAGAATTTACTCCAATATCCACTCCCATCTTCTTCCTTCGGAGAAGGCAATGGCACCTCACTCCAGTACTCTTGCCTGGAAAATCCCATGGATGGAGGAGCCTGGTGGGCTGCAGTCCATGGGGTCGCTAAGAGTCAGACATGACTGAGTGACTTCACTTTCACTTTTCACTTTCATGCACTGGAGAAGGAAATGGCAACCCACTCCAGTGTTCTTGCCTGGAGAATCCCAGGGACGGGGAAGCCTGGTGGGCTGCCATTTCTTCCTTAGAACTCAAGTATTTACATTGCTGACTGTGAAACATTAAGATTAGATTTCTCAGCCTCCTTTGCAGCTAGATATAAACATGTAACTAAATTCTAACCAATGAAATGTAAGCAAAAGTATTGTTTGGATTTCTAAGAATAAGAAAAGGTGGCCCCTTCACCCTCCTCTCCTGCTTCTTGCTGCCTGAAACAGAGATGTGATGATTGGAGCTACTGAGGAAAACATGTAACTATAAGCTCCATATGGTGGAACAGAAAGATCGAGCTCTCTCATGAGACCATGGAGCCACCATATCAGTAGCAGCCCGGCCTACTTCTAAGTATTTTATTATTTTTTTTAAATGGGAGAAAAATTAACTTCTATCTTATTTAAGCCATTACTGTTTAGGATATTTCTGCATAAGCAGCTGAACTTAATATTAACTGATACAAGGATAAGATTAGCAACTACCTCACCCCGTGTGTGTGAGAACTAAATGAGAGAATGTGCATAAAATTATTAGCACAATTCCAAGCATGTATAAGTCTCAATAATTGTTTGTTATTATTATTTACTGATTGAGAGAGACAGAGCTTAGAATGATAGCTCAGAGCTAACTTGACAAGGAACTCAGTCACCAACCAGGCCCCAAAGTTTAAAAATGGGATGAAAATAAATAAATAAATAAAAATGGGATGACTGAGACCCAGAGAGGCAGAGGCTATTGAACAGAACACCCAGCCTGAAAGAGGCAGCCCAAGCCTCCTCACGTCCATGTGCTGCAAAGCCTTTCTCAAAGCTAAGGAGTGGCTGAGACAGGATGAATCAAGTCACAAGGTGATCCCTAAATAATAGGAAACATGAATGTCCTGAGGGGAGCTAAACATTTAATTCTGAGGCTTTCATTCAAACAAAATCACTCTACATTTGATTATTTACTTAACTACCAGGAAACAGGGGGTTGCGGGAGGAGAGGATGAATAAGGAGATCAGGGTTGGCTTCATAATGGACTGTGCGGTGTTTGTGTCTGGAAGCCTGCCAGGTCCATCAACTGCTGCTGTGGACAGAGGCCTGAGATACAGGTCATGAAGGAAGTGGGCTTTTTTGATATCTCTTCCTCGGCTGGCCCCTGCCCTGGACCCAGGAAGAAATACTCCCCAGGTGCTCTAAAGAGTCCCCTTCTGGGCTGTCTGATGCCAGAGGCCTATGAATGCTCACTCACTCATCTTCCCAACTCTGACCCACAGAATCCCTTGCCTGCCTTAAACTTAACAAGGCAATCTTGGTCTGTTTGATGCTCCTCAGAGACAGGACTCAGTCTGGTTTCCTTGGGTCTGTAGCAAGACCACAGAGGATGGCGTGACCGTGATGACTTGAGAGCCCCCTGCCCCTAATCTGCTCAGAATAGCAATCTCCATCCAAACAGTCACACATGCCACCAAAACGCTGGCTCCAGTCGCTCAAGGAAGCTCCACAATAAGTTACCCAGAAAGCTTCCTGGGCAGGAATGACAAACGGTTGTTCTTCATGTGCCACCTGCTTACTTAGTACCAGTTTCCTGGAGAGCTGTGTCGAGAAGGATTCTGAAGCTCAGCAGTAAGAAATTCTGCAGTGTACTAGCATTGCCATGGGTCTGGCAAGAGAAAAATCATGGGTTCCTACGTTTGCCATCCTCAGCCTAGATTTCAGATGAGCAAGAGGTGTGTTAGACCATCAACCTCAAACTAGTTCATCACAGATCTGTGTCTTAGAGGAACTGTGGAGCACCAGCCTGCGGCTCGTAAACACATCCTGACTCCCTTCTCACACACAGCTTACATAAAGAATCATTCCAAGTTGCCCTCATTTTTGCCATTTTTGCCTTTGAAAGCACTTAATCAGCAGAATTCACTGAACGGGATATGGTTGGGTGTTTACTCTGAACAACTAAAGCATAAGTAAAATACAGAATATCACTCTGGGCGCACGTTCTCTTCTCTGGAAATCCCCAATCTCCATTTTGGGGGATGGGCCCCTGGCAGGTGCTCAGCCACATCATCTTGTCCACAGCAAGAGTCACGGAGCAGGGAAACCACAAGGGGCTGCAGTTCCCTGGGGATGGTCAAAATAGAGTTGTTACCACAGCGGAGTTCGAAGAGATGAAAGGCAAGAGGGGCTGCTAGAACTTGGAAGCAGAGAGTCATGCTGAGAAGGTAAACTTAAGATAACCTGTGATTGCTGGCCAAGAGACTGGCCAACCCAAGGCATTTCCCAAGTTAGGAGCCCGGGGAAGAAGCATACTGATCTCATTCTCCTTTCTTCCTCTGATTTCCTGGTAGGATACACCATGGACCAAACCCAACCGGAAATCAAGAGAACAGGAACCCATTTATACAGTCGCTAAAGCCCATCATAGTTCACAGAAGCAGAGGACAGAGTGGGAAGGGTAGAAAGCCAACTGGAGAGGCAAATGGGAATGACCTAGCACAGGTCTAGAGAACTCCTGCCCTGGTCTCCCTTCCCCTTGAGATCTGGGAAATCGGTGATTTCTGGGACTTGCTGAATTTTTCCAGTTTCCTCCCAGTAGAGCATTTTTTCTGCTTAAGCTAGCTAGACTTGGTTTCTGACATTTGTCACCCAAAGAATCTTATTATCATGCCCAGCCTGTGTGAGAACGACCATATGTAGACAGTAAAACCCCAGTGAATTCCACTCGTGCTCAGCCACACCAGAGCAGCCCCAGCTCACACTCAGAGCTGTCTCTTCATGCCAGCCACCAGCATTTTGGGATTGACTGATCTGGTATTTCCTAAATAATAATCTGTTGAAAAAAGTGATTGTTCATAGTTAGTTATCAATAAGAAAATGATAAAGCTGAGTGCATCCCCCAAAACTCAAGTGTGTTATAATGAATTACATATACAATAATGTATATTCTATCCTAAGTTTAGATACTGAGTTATTACTTGATTTACAATTCTAAGGATTTTTCCCTTGGGAGAGGGGATGATGGAATCCATCCTGTCTAGCACTCACAGAACTTGGACCAAGATACTTAATGTGAATTTTTTTAAATAGTCTGAAAGTAGGAAATGAGAAAGGAAGAAAATTTGCACTAATTACTCAAAAAAACAAAAAAAAAGAAAAGAAAAGAAAAAACAGTCAACTTTGTATAAATAAAATTTACTCTGCAAGTGATTTTCAACAAGAACTTTGTTTAGGCACTCTTGTGGACTTGTGCATTTGAAAAAAAAAATCATATGGTAAAATGAAAATTAGTATGTTGAATTACAAATCCCTCAGAATATGACCTTATTTGAAAATAGAGTATTTAAGGAAGCAAGTTAAAATAAGGTCATTAGGGTGGGCCCAAATCCAGTATGGCTGAAGTTCTTATGAGAAAAGGAAATCTGGATACAGACACACACAGAAGGAAGACTGTCTGCAAACACAGAGAAGATGGCCATCTACAAGCCAAGGAGAGAGGCCGGGAACAGATCCTGCCCTCAAGGCCCTTAGAAGATATCCAAATTTGATCTTGGCCTTCTAGCCTCCAGAACTGTGAGAAAATAGATTTCTATTGTTTGAGCCAACCAGCCTGTGGTATCTTGTTATGGCACCCTGACAAACAAATACAAGCACCATAACAGCAATACCAGCAAACACTTGCACAGGGGTTGTTAAATGCCAGGCACTGCTTTCAACGTGACGCACGTTGACTCATTCAATCTTCACAGCTTCTGGAGGTAAGATCATGTTTATCATTTCTATGTGATAGATGAGGAAACTGAGGCATGGAGAGGTTCAGTCACTTGTCTAATGTCACACATGAAACAAATAGAAGAATTTGGATGATAAAAGTCACTCTAAATTCAGACTCTATACCCTACCGCCTCTTGGGTGCAGAACTTCAAGATTCCCTCTCCTACCCCTACCCCTAAGCTGCTACTAGCTAGACCGCATGAAAAGTCAGACCATACAGGCGCATCCATACTCAAGTGCTCAAGCCCCTTTGATGGGGACTCCCTGCTGTCCAGTGGCCAGGACTCCACACTCCCAATGCAGGGGGCCCTGGTTTGAACCTGGTCTCTGGGAACCTTGCTCCCTGGTCAGGGAACAAGATCTCACACGCTGCAACTAAGGGTTTGCATGCCACAACTAAGAGTTCAAATGCTGCAACTAAAAAGAGGCCATGTTCTGCAACTAAAGATCCTGCATGCTGCAATTAAGACCCAGTGCAACCAAGTAAAAAAATAAACATATATTTTAAATTTTAAGCCCCTATGATGAATCTGATACCCTCAGAGACATTGAAACCACACTGTCATGAATTAAATTTTGAGTTCCCCCAAATTCATATGTT
Source organism: Bos javanicus (assembly GCF_032452875.1). Lineage (NCBI taxonomy): Eukaryota > Metazoa > Chordata > Mammalia > Artiodactyla > Bovidae > Bos > Bos javanicus. The sequence goes on from NC_083869.1 coordinate 24,379,994, forward strand.
GAAATTCTAACCCCCATGTGAGGGTATTATGAGGCGGGGCCTTGAGAGATGAAGCCCTCCTGAATGGGCTTATACCATTATAAGAAAAAAAACACGAGAGATGATTTTTCTCTTGGCCATGTGAGGGTATAATAAGAAGATGCTCCTCTGCAAACCAAGAAGAGTGTCCTCATGGATACTGGATTTGCTACCACCTTATTCTCGGACTTCCCAGCCTACAGAACCAGGAGAAATAAATGTCTGTGGCTTAAGCCACCAGTTTATGATACTCTGTTATAGCAGCCCAAACTGAGACACAGTCTTAAAAATTACTGGGGATAAGACATGGGAGACTGAATCAACCTTATTCCACAATCGAGGCATGCGGTTCAGTTCAACATAATCTGATGGGGTGATATAGTATGCTTCCCCAAGTGCTTATGGATCATGCTGGAACCTTTGCCAATTAAAGTCCTGTCGGATCTATTTACTTATCCAGGGATGCTCCCAGGACAATTAAAGGCATGCAGCTTAGGCACTGCCTTTGAAACCCCTTTCCTGCTGCTTGCCAGTGTCAACAGCCACCACCACCACCAGCACCACTTGGCATAACCTCCAAAGGGGGTGGATGAAGCCAAAATAGTATCTGCTTCATCAGGTCGTTGTGAGAATTTAATTTAATTTTAGTAGATAGTGAGCTCTCAGTAAATGTTAGTCCTTTTTCCCATTGCAACAACTTGGTATAGCCTTGTAAAGGCTAAAGATGAAACTGTTGGCTATAAACTTGTGCCGTGTTTACATTTTAACTCATTTTATTAAACTGAACCTCCTCTCCTGACTTTTGCAGGGCTAGTGACTTGTGTGCAGGCGGATGTGAAAGATACGGACTGTGCCCAGCCTGTACGGTCAGCATGTGCTTGTGAGTACTACGCTTGCTGCAGGAACTCTTTCATCTCAGTAGCTGCCTGGAAGGGAAGGAGGCTCATGACATATGAAAACAGGGAAGAGGCATTCTCCGCCCAGAATCAGCATTCTGAAAGGATGACCCTGTTCATCCCAGTCCTGTTTTGGCCAGACTCTCCTGTCCATCAAAAGTGCTAATATCCAGCTGCTGTGAAATACAGGAGCTGTGATTTATTCTGCAGTGCACCGTGCCAGTCCAGACCATGCTTCAAAATCCTGGTTTTCCCCTTTGCACAAAAGAGTTCGGACAAAACAAAGCTGGGATGAGCAAGGTCATGAGCTCCTATACCCTACTGGCCAAAGAATGGGAGACAAAGGCAAAACAAAGACTGGCTATCCAAAGCTTTGCAGATTGTGGGAAGTGGTGTTGCCAAGGTGATGATTTAGCGCTAGACAGGAGGAGCTGGTGTTAACAAGGACAGGAGACCCAAGCCACATTTCCTGAGAGGGAAGAGAGCAACTCAGAGGGAATTTACCACCAATTGGTAGGATTTCCATGTTTTGTCTAAAATATGTATTTCGAGCCTGCCTTATGTTGGAAAATTTTGTTCAGAACTCTGAACTCTGAACACAGCAGACTTATCACATCCTGACTGTCAGAGATAATTTAAAATCAGATGCGAGGGAAGGAAGGGACATTAAAAGTCATGGTTGTTGTCCAATCCAAGCCTGATAAAAAAGCATTTGATAACGGTCTATTTATAGAGACATATGGGATGGTCATCAGCAGCACAGAGCCCAGGCACTGGGCCCCAGCTCCAATGCCGGATTTTGCAAGAGACACTCACTAGTTAGGGAAATCATTTAACCTCCTGGTACTCAGATTAGATCACCAATGAAAATGAGTAAGACCCATACAATTTCAGATTGGAGAGAAAAAGGCAGGAAAAGCCTGACTCCTCACATTTAGTTTGGAATATTAACTATTCCTTTTCTTTTTTAAAACCAGAACACATTGTCAGGGGACAACAGATCAACATGTTTGTTTATTTATGCTTAACTCATCGACTTGCCTACCAAGGACTATTAGGTGTTCTAATTTCTAAGCCAATTCTGTATTTGAATAAAAATGTGGTTTTTTTCTAAGAGAAAGTCAACTCCAGGCAGATCTATATTCAACTCAAAACTCACCTCTGCACCCTTCAAGTCATTTACTCAGTTCTCTTATTTTATAAACAGTGGAAGTTATTTATTAGCAAGTGCGAAAAGTCACGGAATAAAACCAGGGGACTGTGCCCACTATTAAGCCATGAACAGTTAGTTCTTTAGAAACTAGGAAGGGAATAAAGGCAGAGCCTGAGGGCACAGCCAAGGAGCATGGTTATTTCTCTGATATAAAACTGGGATCTAAGTGTTTTCTGAGTGTTTGTTACAGACACAGCACAGAATCTCACAAGCTAAATGAACAGACATCACCAAGACAGCAACATATTCTGCGTGACACATTACTGGTTGGCCAAGTGCTTTGCTTTTATCTATATTCATTCATTTGATTCTCACACCCCTTTGAAAAGTCAACAGATAAGGTACGGACTGCTATCTCTATTTTATGGAAGGGGCAACAGATGCCCGTAGAGTATCCAAGGCAGCTTTGTAAACAGGGAATGATGTAACCTATGAGGTTTTTACAGCCACCAAACAATAGAGCCAGGATCTAAATCTAGAGCCTCAGATTGCTAACCCTGTCCTATAAAAACCTCAAGACATCACGACCACCATCCCCAACTTCCAAAATGAAACTTTCTGTTCAAACATAAAGGCCCTACGAGTAGTCATGACATCCACATAAAGCAGACTCCTTTCTCTGTGGAATTTCACTGAACATTATTCTCAGATCAGATCAGATCAGTCACTCAGTCGTGTCTGACTCTTTGCGACCCCATGAATCGCAGCACACCAGCCCTCCCTGTCCATCACCAACTCCCGGAGTTCACTCAGACTCACGTCCATTGAGTCAGTGATGCCATCCTGCCATCTCATCCTCTGTCGTCCCCTTCTCCTCCTGCCCCCAATCCCTCCCAGCATCAGAGTCTTTTCCAATGAGTCAACTCTTCGCATGAGTATTGGAGTTTCAGCTTTAGCATCATTCCTTCCAAAGAAATCCCAGGGCTGATCTCCTTCAGAATGGACTGGTTAGATCTCCTTGCAGTCCAAGGGACTCTCAAGAGTCTTCTCCAACACCACAGTTCAAAAGCATCAATTTTTCAGTGCTCAGCCTTCTTCACAGTCCAACTCTCACATCCATACATGACCACAGGAAAAACCATAGCCTTGACTAGACGAACCTTTGTTGGCAAAGTAATGTCTCTGCTTTTCAATATGCTGTCTAGGTTGGTCATAACCTTCCTTCCAAGGAGTAAGTGTCTTTTAATTCCATGGCTGCAGTCACCATCTATAGTGATTTTGGAGCCCAGAAAAATAAAGTCTGACACTGTTTCCACTGTTTCCCCATCTATTTCCCATGAAGTGGTGGGACCGGATGCCATGATCTTCGTTTTCTGAATGTTGAGCTTTAAGCCAACTTTTTCACTCTCCACTTTCACTTTCATCAAGAGGCTTTTGAGTTTCTCTTCACTTTCTGCCATAAGGGTGGTGTCATCTGCATATCTGAGGTTATTGATATTTATCCCAGCAATCTTGATTCCAGTTTGTGTTTCTTCCAGTCCAGTGTTTCTTATGATGTACTCTGCATATAAGTTAAATAAACAGGGTGACAATATACAGCCTTGACGTACTCCTTTTCCTATTTGGAACCAGTCTGTTGTTCCATGTCCAGTTCTAACTGTTGCTTCCTGACCTGCATACAGATTTCTCAAGAGGCAGATCAGGTTGTCTGGTATTCCCATCTCTTGAAGAATTTTCCACAGTTTATTGTGATCCACACAGTCAAAGGCTTTGGCATAGTCAATAAAGCAGAAATAGATGTTTTTCTGGAACTCTCTTGCTTTTTCCATGATCCAGTGGATGTTGGCAATTTGATCTCTGGTTCCTCTGCCTTTTCTAAAGCCAGCTTGAACATCAGGAAGTTCACGGTTCACATATTGCTGAAGCCTGGCTTGGAGAATTTTTGAGCATTACTTTACTAGCGTGTGAGATGAGTGCAATTGTGCGGTAGTTTGAGCATTCTTTGGCATTGCCTTTCTTTGGGATTGGAATGAAAACTGACCTTTTCCAGTCCTGTGGCCACTGCTGAGTTTTCCAAATTTGCTGGCATATTGAGAGCAGCACTTTCACAGCATCATCTTTCAGGATTTGGAATAGCTCAACTGGAATTCCATCACCTCCACTAGCTTTGTTCGTAGTGATGCTTTCTAAGGCCCGTTTGACTTCACATTCCAGGATGTCTGGCTCTAGGTCCATGATCACACCATCGTGATTATCTGGGTCGTGAAGCTCTTTTTTGTACAGTTCTTCTGTGTATTCTTGCCATCTCTTCTTAATATCTTCTGCTTCTGTTAGGTCCATACCATTTCTGTCCTTTATCGAGCTCATCTTTGCATGAAATGTTCCTTTGGTATCTCTGATTTTCTTGAAGAGATCTCTAGTCTTTCCCATTCTGTTGTTTTCCTCTATTTCTTTGCATTGATCGCTGAAGAAGGCTTTCTTATCTCTTCTTGCTATTCTTTGGAACTCTGCATTCAGATGTTTATATCTTTCCTTTTCTCCTTTGCTTTTCGCTTCTCTTCTTTTCACAGCTATTTGTAAGGCCTCCCCAGACAGCCATTTTGCTTTTTTGCATTTCTTTTCTATGGGAATGGTCTTGATCCCTGTCTCCTGTACAATGTCACAAACCTCATTCCATAGTTCATCAGGCACTCTATCTATCAGATCTAGGCCCTTAAATCTATTACTCATTTAGCATTATTCTAGAGCATCACAAAATCTTAGATATGAAAATACTCCCCAGTCCAGTGTTCTTTTTTTATAAACAGATGAAGAAATTAAGGCACAGAGATTTTAGGTAATTTGCCCCAAATCACACAGCTGAATGATTTGTACTGGTTAAAATTTTAAAATCAATTCACTCATTCCACAGGTTATAATTAGAAAGTGTCCATTTACATAATGTGACCTTAATTAAACACCATATTTAAGTGGGCAATTAGGTGGCCTTAATCTGATTCTACTGGTTCTCAAGTGATTCAAAGTTAAAGATTCATAGCACATGCTCCAGATGCCAAAGACAGGTAGCTGGGAAAAACTGGATAGTTACATGTAAAAGAATAAAATTAGAGCATTTTCTAACACCATATACAAAAATAAAATTTTAAATGGCAGACCTAAATATAAGACTCAGTTCAGTTCAGTCGCTCAGTCATGTCCGACTCTTTGTGACTCCATGGCCTGCAGCATGCCCAACTCCCTGTCCAAAAACAAAATATAAGACTGGAAACCATAAAACTCCTAGAAGAAAACATAGGTGGAAAATTCTTTGACATAAATCATAGCAGTATTTTTTTTGGACCTGTCTCCTAAGGCAATGTAAACAAAAGCAAAAATGAACAAATGAGACCTGCTGCTAAGTCGCTTCAGTCGTGTCCAACTCTGTGCGACCCCATAGATGGCAGCCCACCAGGCTCCCCCATCCCTGGGATTCTCCAGGCAAGAACACTGGAGTGGGTTGCCATTTCCTTCTCCAATGCATGAAAGTGAAAAGTGAAAGTGAAGTCGCTCAGTTGTGTCCGACCCTCAGCGACCCCATGGACTGCAGCCTACCAGGCTCCTCTGTCCATGGGATTTTCCAGGAATACTGGAGTGGGGTGCCATTGCCTGCTTTTGCTTAGTAAATGAAACCATCAACAATTTACTGAGTGAGAGAAACTATCTGCAAATGATATGACTGATAAGGGCTTAATATCCAAAATATATAAACAGCTCACACAACTCAATATCAAAAAACAAACAACCCAATTAAAAAATGACAGGAAGACCCAAACAGATTTCTTTTTCAAAGAAGACACACAGATGGCCAACAGGTACGTGAAAAAATGCTTGACGTCATTAATCATCAGAAAAATGCAAATCCAAACCACAATGAGATATCACCTCACACCTGTCAGAATGGTTATCATCAAAAAGACCACACATAAACAAGTGTTGTCAAGGACGTAGAGAAAAGGGACCCCTCCTACAGTCTTGGTGGGAATGCGAATTGGTGTGGCCACTGTGGAAAACAGTATGGAAATTCCTCAAGAAACAGGAAAAACAACTACCATATGATCCAGCAATTTTACCCCTGGGTATACATCTGAATAAAATAAAAACACTAACTGGAAAAGATACATAGGTATAGAAGTAACCTAAGTGTCCATCAATAGATGAACGGATAAAGAAGATGTGGAGTATACTTGCAATGGAATACTACTCAGTCATGAAAAAGAGTGAAATTTTGCCATTTGCAACAACGTGGATGGACTTAGAGGGTATTATGCTTAGTGAAATAAATCATACAAATACTGCATGATGTAGAATCTAAAACATAAGACTAACTATTGAATATAATTCTAAAAAGAAACAGACTCACAGCTATAAAGAACAAACGAGTGGCTACCAGCGGGGAGAGAGAAGGGGGAAGGGCAAGACAGGGATAGGAGATTAAGAGATATAAACTATGATGTAGAAAATAAATAAGCTACAAGGACATATTGCACAGCACAGAGACTACAGCCAATATTTTATAATAATTATAAATGGAGTATAAACTTTAAAGATTGTGAATTACTATGTTGTACACCTGAAACTTATATAATATTGTAAAGCAACTATACCTCAATTAAAAAAAAAGAGAGGTAAACCAGTCAATTATTTGGGATATAAATAATAGCTGCTGTTTGCTATTTAGTCGCTAAGTAATGTCTGACTCTTTGCACTCCCATGGACTGTAACTCCCCAGGTTCCGCTGTCCATGGGATTTTCCAGGCAAGAACACTGAACACTGAAGTGGGTTCCCATGTCCTTCTCTGGGGGATCTTTCTGAATCAGGGATTGAACCTACATCTGTTGTCTGGCAGGTGAATTCTTCACCACTGAGCCCACCTGGGAAGCCCACAAATAACAGAGAAGCCCCAACTAAAGCAGGCTTTCTAGGTAGTTTAAACAATAAAGAATCTGCCTGCAATGAGGGAGACTTGGGTTCGATCCCTGAGTCGGGAAGATCCCCTGGAGAAGGGCATGGCAATGCAGTCCAGTATTCTTGCCTGGAGAATTCCATGGACAGAGGAGCCTGGTGGGTTATAGTCCATGGGGTCGCAAAGAGTTGGACACAAGTGAGTGACTAACACAACTCTCCAACTAAAAGAAGCTTAAACAATAAGAAACATGTATTATCTCACATAACTAGTCCAGAAGTAGGGCAGTTCCAAAGTTGATTAATTCAGTGGCTCCAAAATGTTACCAGGAACCCAGGCTCTTCCTTTCCATCATACTCTGTAATGACCAGGTTTGGGGCTCGTGTATTATAACACTGTTGTTTAACTACGGTCCTGCCCCAGGCCCAGGCAGCACAGGCAGACACTGTGTCCAGGGCAGGAAAAGAAACGTCCCTTCCCCTGGCCCCTTTCTTAGAACAGAGAGAACCAGTCCCAGGAGCCCCACTGAAGACGTCCTCCCTTGTCTCATTGTCTCCCTTGTCACACTGTGACAAGAATTGCGTCACGTGTCTATCTCTAAACTAGTAACCCAAGGTAAAGGGGACAGAATTCAGGACTGGCTTAGAATAATCAAGACCCAGACCCATTCCTGCCCCATGTGAGCCTATCTCCCTAGGCTCCCACACAGTTTTCACAAAGGCTCGTGTCAGCCTTGGTCATGCTGAAGGTCAGAGTTAGTATTTTTCAAAGTGAAGGTTGTGATCCATTAGCAAGGTAAAATCAATTTAGTGAGTCACCATCAGCATTTTTTAAATGAAATAAAATAGCATTAAAATAGAGTGCCTTGCATGCAAAGGCAAGTATTATTTCAAGAAACTTTCGTTCCAATTTTTGTATAAATACTGTGCTGTGAGTGTGTGCTGCGTGGTGATTACTTCCTACCACGGGTCATAGTCAAAAGGCTTGAAACCCACTGCACCAGAAGGTACTTTTTCTAAGGGCAGAGCTCTGCTCTGTTCATTTCTGGGTCCTCAGTGCCTGGTATATAAGACACTTTAAGTATATGTTTAGTTCAGTTCAGTTCAGTTCAGTCACTCAGTTGTGTCCGACTCTTTGCGACCCCATGAATCACAGCACACCAGGCCTCCCTGTCCATCACCAACTCCCGGAGTTCACTCAGACTCACGTCCATCAAGTCAGTGATGCCATCCAGCCATCTCATCCACTGTCGTCCCCTTCTCCTCCTGCCCCCAATCCCTCCCAGCATCAGAGTCTTTTCTAATGAGTCAACTCTTCGCATGAGGTGGCCAAAGTACTGGAGTATCAGCTTTAGCATCATTCATTCCAAAGAAATCCCAGGACTGATCTCCTTTAGGATGGACTGGTTGGATCTCCTTGCAGTCCAAGGGACTCTCAAGAGTCTTCTCCAACACCACAGTTCAAAAGCATCAATTCTTGGGCACTCAGCTTTCTTCACAGTCCAACTCTCTCATCCATACATGACCACAGGAAAAACCATAGCCTTGACTAGACAGACCTTTGTTGGCAAAGTAATGTCTCTGCTCTGATGAACTGAATTGATGAAAAATTTGAAATTGACACTCTGTGCCCTGATTTTCTCTCACAAAGGTTAATATACCAGGTGTTTTCTGGGAAACTTCAGCTAGCTGAGCTAGTAGTACTTTCCCATGGCCAAAATGGCCAAGTGCCTACCTTTGGCCATGTAGGAGATGGGAACGTGGTATACCTATTTCATTTCATCTTCCCATCCATTCTACAAGGTTTGTTATTATTATTGCCATTTTCTAGCTGAAGAAATGATAGTTCAAAAACAGTTAATTTGCTGAGGTCACAGAATAAGGGGCAGAGGTGGTGGCAGGATTTGAAAATGGGTAGATCCGACTCCAAACTCCGTGGCCTTACCCTCCACCATCGGCGCATTGTGTCAACGACCCTTCGTGCCTGCCAGGAAAAGCAAGAGAGGGACACAGCACGAGTTCTGCTCATCAGGAGTGCCAACTTCTCCCCCACACATGGACACCTCGGACTTGACTGTGTCCAGAGACCGTTCAGGCACACCTAACCCCAAACTGTTCAAATTCCAAAGGACTCCGCCTGCTTCCCCAGCAGCCCTGGCACAGGGCAACACCACTGCACAATTCATGGCAAGCCACCCACAGTCCAGGTAGACGGGATTCAGAGCAGAGCACAGCCTCAGACACACCTGTGACCCAGGGGGGCCCCCACTGACCTTCTCAAAGGCCTCCACACTCTCAAGCCTAACAGCACGACTGGGGGATCATTTTTAAAGGCCTGCTTTGACCCATAATTACCGCAGCCTGTGGGCTCACAGCCCCCTGTCCACCACATCCTTAGTAACTATGGCGGTTCTGGGCTTTCTGGCCCAGAGTCATCAGCCACTGAAATCCAAGAGTTATTTCATTAAACCAGTCTCAAGTTACATGCTCTTATAAACCTGAGGGGAAATGAAGCCTGTCGGCCCCTTGTCTGTTTCTCCCAGGTCTTGTGCTCCTGAGTGACGGTAGAGGAGTGGCTGAAGCACTGGTTTTACCAAATGAGGTTTGGAGGTCTCTGCTTTCTGAGTGTCTCCTTCTCAGTCGCTCCGGTAGGTTGAATGTTTTTGCAAGAACCCCACTGAGCCTTTCTTCTGTGTATTTTTTCAGAGTATTAGGAGGACAGGACAGCACAGAATACCATCAACTGTTTTCAGTTTCTGTCTTTGCCTTTAGCTCTTCAGTGGGAACCTGCCAAATGTGCCATGAAATGTGACTTCACAGGGGAAAAGGAGAAACCCATGCATACACAAACACCTTCGTTTGGCCCAAGGTAAGTCTGCCCTCTTTTTCTGGATAATAGCTAAATGCCTTAAATCCTAGCTAGTCCTGTGCAGCTGGATGATGCTTCTGGACGTTTGATCAGGTCAATGCAGATCCTATAAAAATCCCTCTTACGTAGAATTCCTTAGTCCTCTGACAGCCAGTACATGTACAGGGAGAAGGCACATATCCCATAAGGACAGTCTTGGAGTGTTTTGTTCCCCTGGCAGGTTTACAGAGTGCATAGGGTATCCAGAGGGGGCTGAAGACCCCTGTCAGCTTCAGTGAACCTCTGCCACCACTGGGCATGGGGAAGACATCGCTAGGGGAGCAGTGAGAACAGGCAACTGGGGTTCAGGTCCCATCTCTGCTGCTTACTCTAAGCAACATTGAACACATGCCTGGACCTCTCTGCACCTCGGTTTAAACACCTGTAAAGTGGGGGCAATGTTATCTGCCATGTGATATGGAAAGGTCTTTGTAAATGACAAAGAATTATTATTCATAAAAGCAGTAACATTAAGAAGACTGTAAGGACTTTTCTCTGATTTGTCCTAAGCTGCTACCTCTACAACATTTAAAGGGAAATTTTTTGAAGGTAAATTTCATTATTGCTGTCATCACTGTCACCCTCCTTAATCAAACACTGAAAGTAGACTTGGTACCAGATGAAACAGTCACCAACATCATCCCTAAAATAACAGCTGGTCAGACATTTCAGATATCAAAACAGCCCCAGCCCCACCCATCAGCTGTGTTCATTCCTCCACTTAGGCTCCCTTCAGACCTCACAGTACCTTCGGGTAATTTTAAATTTCTACCCACTGCCTCGCACTATCTGGGCTGCACACTCAAGCAGCCTGGTTCCTGTCTGGTGAACCACACTGAAACCAAGGGAATAAGAACTAATGTAATTGGTTGAAGTCATTTCCAGAAATACACTGTGGGGGATGTATCAAGAAGGTATCTGGGTTCTAAACAGGAAATCATAATAATTAGAACTAATGTAGCATCCAAAGGGAAACAATTGTTACAAAATCAGATTACAGACACACCAAGCTCCTTGTTAGAAATGGAAAGAGTCTTGCTTTTTTATTACATCCCTTTATTCCGGTAAATTCCTTGCTCTTTCTAGAAGGAATCTTGATTATGCACAGTCGTTATAGTTCATGAAATAACGCCATCATAATTATACCAACTCTGAAACATCGCTTGGCCCATGCTGTGGGGCAAGCTGGGTGTATTAACACACAGTCGCACGCGAAACGTGTAGGCAGCCTCAGAATGAGTTTTCCAAATTTGCTGGCATATTGAGTGCAGCACTTTCTGCTTTACTCCGCTCAAGTCAGGTGTCTTTAACACACTGTAGCCATTTTTTTTCCTGTTTCTTAGCAATGGGCTTTCCTCGTAAGTGATTGGCTGGAGGTGAGTACACTATTATCGACCATTGACAACGCAACAGGACATCTTCTGTCCCTGGGCACGCACTGGTTACCCATCAATCACTTTTTATTGACTCTATACTAAGATCCATGAATTTAAAAACTGCAATTTAAAATTTTATAGGCAAATGGTATATCAACGTATACAAAGCTGATTCTTCAATAACGCACTTGAAGGGCATAGTCCCCTCCATTGATGGAGCCCTGTTTGGGGGGCTTTCGCTAAGAGGAGGAAGAAAGGAATACTTACTGAGCCCCTGGTATGTGCTAGGCACTGTGTGAAATGCTTTACATGTATCATGGAATCTAAATTGCCACCAACTGTAACATATCCCTTATTTTATGCACCACCAGAAAAGCAAAACCACTATCAATGAATTGAAGGATGACACCCAAGGGGTATTCATTGTGAAGCTAGGTAAACAATAAGCCTCAAGGCCCTGCACTTCCACAGATCCTCCCAAGGTTCCCAGAGGGGCCCCAGCAGTGTGTTCACATGCCCATATTTTCTGTAAAATTTGCAAAAGATATTTTAGTTGCAATCAGACCACTGTCTCTTTGCACTCTGACTTCCAGTCTGTCCCACTTCCCCCTATGTTGGGTGGCACTGGAGTGGTCATGGGCAATTTGGGGATCTTCTTAAAGGGGAAGCTGAATTGGGGCTACATTTAGTCTGGGTTCAGTGGGTCACAGTCACATTCGTGCAGTCAAGTGATGGTTAGTCATTTTGGCACAGTGATGGCATCCACCTCTTCCACCCTCCACTCCGCCAGCTCTCCTGAGTGAGACCCTCTGGTGCAGGGCTTCAGATTATATCGAATATCTACATGTCCCACTATGCTGACCAGAGGTATACAGTGTGAGTAGTGGAAAAAAAACAAGGTCTGAAGTATACGAAGCCAAAAATTATCCCATGGAAAATTCTTCCAAATCTTATGACTCCCATATGAAAGAAACTTCTTAAAGGTTTCCCCAGATTTGACAATCCTAAAAATTTACTTGACATTACCTAAAATAAGTAGTGAAACTGGAAAATACCTCTCTAAATTATCTGAAGTAAAAAACAATTCTCCATCAACCACAGAGAAGGAATACTGAATTGCCTGCCTATTCTCTCTATAGAAAATGACATGACAAAAAATTAGGACAAAGAGGTATTACAGAGGTGTGCCAGACAGTTAATTAATAAATGTTATGGTGTTTTATCGATTTTATGGTGTTTCTGATTTATGACAGCTTTTAAAAACTTATAATTTGTTGTGATTCCTTTCTCATCTAAACCAAATATTCACATTTTTAGCTAATTTTGCAGTCATCATTTTACATTCTCTTTTAAATTATTTATTGATTTATTTATGTGGCTGTTCTGAGTCTTAGTTGTGGCATGCAAGATCTTCGATCTCTGTTGCCTCATGTGGGATCTTTAGCTGCAGTATATGGGATCTAGTTCCCTGACCAGGGATCAAACATAGGCCCTTTGCAATGGCAGCTTGGAGTCTTAGCCACTGGACCATGAGGGAAGTCCCTACATTCTCCTTTTTCTAAGTTCCCCAAATAAGTTTCAGCCCAATAAAACCTGGTTCTACTCCTAGATACTATCCCAATTTCAGAGAAGCTTTTAATTTGAGAAGGGGAGAAATATGTCTTAGAACTGATGAAATAAATGTGTATTATTTCATTTAACTCCACATAACAAAACTGTGAGGTAGGTATTACCACATTCACTTCACAAATGTGGAAACTGGGCTCACAAAGTCGAGAAATTTGCATAAAACTAAGCAGGGTTATGGAGAAGGCAATGGCACCCCACTCCAGGACTCTTGCCTGGAAAATCCCATGGACGGAGGAGCCTGGTAGGCTGCAGTCCATGGGGTCGCTAAGAGTCAGACACGACTGAGTGACTTCACTTTCACTTTTCACTTTCATGCTTTGGAGAAGGAAATGGCAACCCACTCCAGTGTTCTTGCCTGGAGAATCCTAGGGATGGCGGAGCCTGGTGGGCTGCTGTCTATGGGGTCACACAGAGTCGGACGTGACTAAAGCGACTTGGCAGCAGCAGCAGCAAGCAGGGTTAATTCTGTTGTCATAGTTTCACCAGCGATGTTCAAACCTTGAAGCCACAAAGTGAGGCCTATGTCACTTTTTGAGGAGCCTCAAAGCTCACCTATCCCCACGGAGTCAGTAAGAGGCAGAGGCAGGATTAGAAGAAGATTTTTCACTCTAAATCCCAAAGTCTTGACACCACACTGCACCACAGCCTCTTTGGAAAAGAACTGCTATCAGTCACTTCCTCATAGAAATTTATATTTCCTGCTACCCATCCAAAGACATATTTCATTTCACCCTTATGTGTAATCATGCAATTAAAAGTCTTTATCTTCTGTTCAGAAGTTTTAGAAAATCAACAGAGGACTTGTCCCAAATTCCACTCCTAACCTCTGTTCCCATAACCTGACCTTCCAGAGAAGACACCACCTTTGGGCTAAAACATTAAAATCCCCTTCCTTTCAAAATGCACATGTCTACCCAGAAGTAGAAACTCAACCAGCAAGCTATTCTCTTTAACAAGAACATATGATTCAAAACACTAACACCTCAGGATTCCTGAGAGGAAGACAGAGTGTTGATCCTGGCAGACTTTGTTTATGAAGGTGAAGTCCTGAATAGCCAGGGGCATCAGTGCTGTGGGCATTTTCATTTCCATTCTACCTAGCCTGTTGCAGTTAATAAAACCGATTGATTAGTTTCTGGTGCAAAGCGCCTCTTGGTCATTAAGCCGCAGCACCAAGCCCAGGACTTCAGAGGACAACATACAAGAAGCCCTACTGACACTGTCACATTTGGGACTGTCCACCGTCAAGGACCACCAGCCTGAGCTTCCTGTCTCCCTTCCCCATGATGTATGGGAAGAAAGCGAAGGTTTAAAGCAGGAATTTAACGTGGGGTCCTTGAGCCTCCTTGGGAGAAGGCAATGGCACCCCACTCCAGTACTCTTGCCTGGAAAATCCCATGGATGGAGGAGCCTGGTAGGCTGCAGTCCATGGGATCATGAAGAGTCGGACATGACTGAGTGACTTCACTTTCACTTTTCACTTTCATGCATTGGAGAAGGAAATGGCAACCCACTCCAGTGTTCTTGCCTGGAGAATCCCAGGGATGGAGCCTGGTGGGCTGCGGTCTATGGGGTCACACAGAGTCAGACACGACTGAATCGACTTAGCAGGAGCAGCAGTGAGCCTTCTTGAAATCACACAGCAAGCTGCTGCAGGAGTAAGGCGAGACTACATTTCTTCAGGGAAATAGCCCATAGCTTTCATCAGAGACTAAAGGGATCTAGGATCCCACCTGCCAAAAAATTAAGAACTGCTGTTTTAGGAGAAAAGGCACAAAACAACAGATAGTACAGGTCTCAGGGAGATTCTCCACCAAAAACTTAGTCAAACTGTTTTTTAAACCACAACACTCTTTTTTAAAAAAAAGAAGAAGTATGTGTATGCTATGTGATGAAGAAAAGGTTTATTATGTTACACTGGTTTGCAAATTTTTTAAACTTTTAAATAATCAGTTAAGAACTTGTCATATTATTTAAGCATTAGAATGAAAACTTAAGATTTACTTCTCTAAAAGGGTTTGCATTATAATACTAGAGGAGCTATAAACTTTCCACTTTTAAAGTACAACACAAATACAAATGTTGTGAAAGTGAAAGTCGATCAGACTGTCCGACTCTTTGCGACCACAGTCCATGGAATTCTCCAGGCCAGAACATTGGAGTGGGTAGCCTTTCCCTTCTGCAGGGGATCTTCCCAACCCAGGGATTGAACCCAGGTCTCCTGCATTGCAGGCAGATTCTTTACCAGCTGAGCCACCAGGGAAGCCCTTTAAAGTACTGGACCATTTTATTTTGAATAATACAACTTAGCAAGGATTCTATTTTGGGCCATAAGTCAGACTACTAAACAGAAAATATCAGGCTGCATAGAAATCACCCTACCACAGTTTCATTTTGACCTTATTCTCTGCAGCTATCTTTTAAATATATTTGTTCCATGTTTAGAAATGCATCATTTATTACTTGAACTAAAGCAGTAATTTGTTTCTGTTAATACAAAAAAGCTCTGCCAACTCAACCAGCTTTCTGAATCAACAAAAATCATGGTATCATTAAGGTTACTTTGAAAAAAGAAAGCTGCTTTTCTTAAGAAAGTAGCTTTTCTTGTTCAACCTTTGAATAAGACAACCATCTTTCTCTGACATACAAAATGCTGTCATCTCATATTTCTGTCCCTGCAGGGCCTTCCAATCCTTGTCCCATCACATCACAGGAAAACCTAATTTTGGATTCTGAATCAGGACTTTCTAGTTTGTTACTTTGAGAGAAAAGATCTACAACTGGTTTGAGAAAAACTGTAATCTGGAATGACATACCCTTCAAACATGGATGCTTGTTCAGCGTTGGTTGCCCATACATCCAAACTCACACATTATCTCCTTTACCACCACCCCCTGAAAACGGTTTGCTAAACTTACTGCAAATAAAGGGACAACATTTTCAGGGGCTAGCACTTTTTTCATTTCTTAAATCTTGGTTTTGAAGTTTGGTTGTTTGGGGCTTGTTTTTTCTCTTCCATTTCTGCAAAGAAGAACACTGAATCTCTCTGTTCCTCTCCAATCCTACTAACCACAGCAAAGAAAACATCTGGTGTTGTGAGAGTGTGCATACATGCTTAGTTCCTAAGTCATGTCTGACTCTTTGTGACCTCATGGACTGAAGCCCACCAGGCTCCTCTCACCACAGGATTTCCCAGGCAAGAATACTGGAGTGGGTCGCCATTTCCTCCTCCAGGGGATCTTCCTGACCTAAAGATCTAGGTCATCTAGACGCATCTTCTGCATCTCCTGCATTGGCAGGCAGATTCTTTACCACTGAGCCACCTGGGAAGCCCATCGTGAGAGCGGGTAAACCCCAAATCCTTGACATTGTTCTTATACCTGGGGAATGTTCCACCTTAGCAGTGCTCACCTCCTCTCAGCAGATACCGAAAAACTCACTTTGCATGCTTCTCTTGCAGCTAAGGCCTCATCCACATGATTTAAACTCCGCCAGTCAAATGTTCTTACACAAAGCTCCATTCAGAAGTAGCCACAGGAGGAAGTCAACTGTGCCAAATCCATTTCCTAGAAAAAGGTGGTGGTGGGTGTCCAGCACTCACAGGCAACAGTGGCGTGAGCTGTGCTGTGGAGTCTAGACCTGGAGGCAGCAGCAGAGGCCCTCTGCTGATTCAACCAAAGGTGTGGCTGTTCTAAGCACTGTTTTGACTTCCTGACCTCCAAGCCTGACTCTCTGACTCAGCTGTAGGGATTTTCAGTGTCTTAATATCTTTCAGTAAAGACCTTTTCTGCTTCAACTATGGTGAGTGGGTTCTGTTGTTAGTAACGAAGATCTTGAGAGATATAATGCCCGTGGAGCTCTACATGCTCTCCAGGTAGCCTGCTTCTCCCATGGCATCTGGCAGAGCTCCCCTCCTCACAGGGCCTCCGTCCCTTCCTCCAGTGGGCCACGTTCTTTCCTGCCTCAGGCCTCCAGGCCAGCCGTCCCCTCAGCCAAGAATGCTTCACTCTGCTCTGACCCTGATTCCCCCGAAACGCAAAACACAGCTCGTAAGTGACAAGTTTACATCCCCCTCACAAACGGCCTCCCAACATCCTGTACTTGCCCTTCATGGTACCTATCACAATTGAAATTAAGTACTTAGTTGGTTAATTAGTGTTTTTCTTCCAAAACAGACTGTATAAATTACAATAACAAACATTTATTGAGCGCTCTCCACATATTGGGAAGTCTTTTAAGCACTTCACATGGATTATCTCATTTAATCTTACTGCAACTCTGGGGAAGGTATTATTATAACACCCAATTTAGAAATGGAGAATCTGAGGCCGCAAAGTCTGACTCCAGATAACACTCTTAATCCCATCTGTGGGCTCCACATGTGGGTGTCTGCCTCCCCAGAAGTTGTACAAGGTAAGCCATTGGAGGGTGGGAAAAATATATTAGAATGTATCTCTCTCTATATATATGTATATATTTATTTATTTCATCCTAATTATTTTATTTTGTATGTTGATTTTATAATGCATATATTTTATGATGTACATAATAAGTAATACATTACATAATCTATAACTAAATAAAAACAGCATAGATAGGCTCAATTATTTTCCTGCGTGCATGTTCAGTCACTTGTCGTGACTGAATGTGCAGACCCCTTGGACTGCAGCCCACCAGGATCCTCTGCCCATGGGGATTCTCCAGGCAAGAATACTGGAGTGGGTTACCATGCCCTCCTCCAGGGAATCTTCCTAACCCAGGGATCAAACCTGTGTCTCTTATGTCTCCTGTATTGGCAGGCAGGTTCTTTACCCCTTTTTTCCTACAGGGACTTGCAATGACTAAAATTTGGAGACCGCTCCTCTCAGCTCTGTGAAAGTAGGACTCTTGCTCACCACTGTATCCCCAGCAGCCAGCATCATGCCCGACACATAGAAGATGCCAATTAATACGTGTTGACTGAACACTTGTCCCTACAAAGTGAAAACTCCCAGCACTAACTAGGAAGAAAGCCCCGATATCCCAACCATACGTTCAGGTTCCCAATGTTTTGTATCTGTGAAGATTTCCTTGCTTGTTGCTCCTCAAATTCCGAATCTCAGACCAGCTGTGTTCACCCACGCTTAGGGATGGTCCATTCCCAGCAGAGACACACTTCTGTTGCGCCAGAGGTGTCAACAGCCCCTGGGGCAGCCCGTGGTTTCTTGGATTGTTTGCCTGACCTGCCCTCGTGGACAGTGAGGCCTGGGCGGGGTGGGGCTGGGGGGCTGGCGTGCGAGGTGCAGCTCAGATCTTGCAGCGTCTCCTGTGGAAAGCCTGTGCACTCCAGTTCCTCTGTCTTCTGCCTGTGCCGCCCTTGCACTCAAACTAATTTGAGTTCTTCCTTTCTGCACTGTTACAAAGGCTCCTAGGGGATTGGGGAGTCAGAGGTGGGGATCACACCTGGGCTGGGAAGAAGGAGCAGGACAACAGGAATTTTATCAAAGAGTGAAAGGGCCTGACAATGTGAGGACAGAACCCTTCCTCCTCCTCTGACAAAGGGCTGGTGAAAGTGGAATGTCACTGGACAAATTCTTGTTAAATTAAAACCAAACTAAAATCACCATCTAATGTGGGTGAAAAGATGAAACTAGCCAAGCCATGTGGGCGTGGATTTCCCACAGGGCCCTTGGAAGTCCTGCTTTGGATACAGGCTCAGACCCCGTAAATGTTATTCTTCAGTCATTTTTAGAATTCCGCACCGGTTGAGTTGTTTCTAGATAGGTTTGTGGGTTGCTTCTTCTCTAAGAGATGGAAGGCTGGGTGGGGTGCAGGAGTAGCACAGAGAGGCCTGTGGAAACATCAGACCTAACCACCAAGGAACATCTGGGCTTGGAGGTCCTCAGGGCAGGGGAGGTAAGCGGGGGAAGAGGCCAACAGCTGTATTTGCAGCCACAGGTGCGGCCCTACCCAGGGCAGCCCTGTGGGATCAGCTGACCTGTAAGCATCATTCCTGGAGCTAACAGCACATACCAGGCTGCCACTGGCCAACTGGTCCCTGGCTTTCCTTGCTTAAATCTCCACCACCTTCAACGCTGCCCATGGGGGTGCAAACAGCAGACAATCTTCCTCCATTCAGAGAGGAAGCAGTAACTGCCGCAGAGCAGAGCTGGGCGTCTACAAAGGCCACTCCTGCGGCTGCACCCCTCCTGCATGTTCAGAAACAAACAAGCTACTCCTTCCACTTCTGTGCGGAGATAGCCCTGAAGCCGGCCTTCCCCAAATGGCCACCTGCCAGACTCTTCCAAAGGACATTTCTCATTTATTTAAAACACATGAAATTCGATAGGAACCTTCAAGACTTTTTAAAAGATATTTTAAAGGTATCTCAAAAAATTTCATGAAATGCATTTTAATGGTACTTTCACTACAAATATGTATAGTCATCAATTATGTATATACGTACATCAAATATGTGCAGTCAATATACATAGTCATCAATTCAGTAATCATTTAGTCAGAGCTTGCTATGTGCCAGACAGTTATGCTGAGAATGTTCAGTGCAAAAGGCAAACCCACGCACTCACACATGTGTCTGTCTATAAACAGATAGCTATGAAATTTGAACTAAAACATTAACCATCTAACCTTGATATCAAATAAATTAGTTGCTTAACAACCAAACTGATAGTAGGAAAATGTTTTAAATGATTACTGTCTGGCTATTAGGTCTCAATTAAGTGTATTCAACTGAATCGCTTTGGGAACTTTTTAGAAGCACGAATGTCAAGGTCACACCTCAAACCCACTAAATCAGGATTTCTGAGAATGGGCCCCAAAAATGTGTCCTTTGAAAATGCTCTCAAGAAATCTTGATGTTTCCTCCTTGTTCAGAGCCACTGATCCGGATGATCTTAACAGTAGCTGACCAACTTGAGATCCACATTATCTGTTACTAGTAGCTAGCTCAAAACCAAATTTCCTTATCATTTGTAAGTAATCATCATTAACTGTAACCACACTAATTGAGTAGGGACCATATGGCGGGGTGGGGCCACTTTCAGCTAATGACACTATGACCAAAGCAAAAAAGGACATGGAGTCCAGGCAGGTCACGAGGGAAGGAAGGCAGGAAAACGACATTGAGTACTTAAGTAAATGCCCCAGAAATAAAATCCACCCCAGACACCAAGAGAGTGGCTTAGGGAACCACAGACCACGTCCAAAACTTAGGAACTAGAAAGACAGTCTGCAGTCCACCGCTGGTTCAAGCTCCATTTGGACAGGCCCAATTAATGGCATCCCATAATAACTGGTACATGGGCAAACAGGGGCCACGATTCCCCACACTAAAAACTGGGAGGAAAACAGAGGAATGTTATTAATGTCAGGGAAACCCATTCATTTAAAGAGGTTCATTTTCACTCAAGAAAAGGGTGAGTAATAACAAATGTTTTCAAGCATTTTCTATGGAAACTATTCTAAGTGCCTTAAGCAAATGAACCAAACACTACTATTAGATACCTATGATTATCAGAAGCCCTCAGGTCAGGTCCCAATTAAAGCAGCTTCAGAAGGGCAAGTTTAAAAACCTCCTTTCATCGACAAGACTCTCTGTGTTCCTGCCCTGGTGGCATGCCCCTGACCTTCGGTACACTGACTTTTGGACATTCCAGCCATGCCACAGGCCAGTGTGAACAAAGAAGGAGCATCCCTATTAAGCTTGATCACAGCCATGATTACTAGTAAAGCCCTCAAAAGCAACACTCCCCAACAAAAACAGAATGTGAGCCACAGGTATAAGCCACATACATAATGTTTACATTTTCTAGTAGCCATGTTAAAAATAAATAAGAGGTGAAGTTAATGTTAATATATTTCATTTAGCCCAATACACCTAAAACATTATCACCTTAAAGTATCCATATGAAAAAATTATTGATGAGTTATTTTAAATTCTTTTTTCATGCTGTCTTTGAATTCCAGCATATATTTTACATACATCTTAATCTGAACTACCTGCATCTTTTTGTTAAACTCCCTTGACGAATAATTGATAAATATAAATTTCAAGTGCTCAGTAGCCACATGTGGCCAGTGGCTTCCATACTGGATGTCTCTAGAGGAATATAAAGGTTAGCTGCAGGGAGTGTCAATACTCAAAATCACCTCTCACTGCTAACTTCAGAGGATGCAAGCTTTCTTTTGATTTTTAAATAACAGCCACTTTTCCTTACATTCTCATCTTCAGAGGATGGAAATCCATCCTCCATGGTTTGGATGTCTTCCATTTTCAACCTGAAAATTGTTGGGGATAATTCCTTTACATTTTAGGAGTCTCTTATGCAGAAACTATTTTTCAATCGTCCCTGGCTGAAGCTAGTCCCATGAGGGCTTCCTTGTTGGAGTCTTTGGAATTTGGTAAATAAGAGCCTGTCAGCCCTTCCTGGGCCACTGGGTTATCTCTGACTCGCTCCACAGCCCTCTGATGGGGCCTTTCGGCTGTTCCGTGAAGAGCCCACTCTTCCGAGAACCACAGGTGGCAACAGGGCAGCTGCTTGTGCACCCTGAAGCCCCTCGGTCTCGGGGTCTGCCTCCCTCTGCAGCTGTCCTCAGCCTCTCTCCTGCTGGGCAGGGCCCAGGGCGGCCCTGAAGTACCACTGCACATGGCACATGTGTAGTGCACAGACCACCTTGGGGGTTGGCACCTGTTTCAATCATGCCTACCTTTTTTGTGTCCCTCTTCCTTCTTTATTTTTTTAACTGTTAATACACCTTGTAAGGAAATTATATTCCAGAAGTACCCAGAATCCTTCTCCATTGGCTTTTTTTTTCACTTTTGAAAAACACATTCTTCAAGAAGGCAGATGAGAATTCCAAAACCTCAAGCTTCAAGAAGGAGGGGCCAGTCTGACAGTTACTACCATGTACGAACTTGTCTAACATTTTTAAAGTCCTAAAACATAATTTGGGTGACTAATATCCCCTGGGATAGGCCAGACACTTGGTTTCTTCCAGCCCCACCCAAATTCCCAAGTGGATCTCAAAAACATGCTGTCGGAAAGCCTGTTCTGTTTGTTTTGAAGTTCCAAGCCGAAGTTACATGATCAAAAAAATAAACCCCTCCTGCTGCACTAGCTGACCACGCACAGAGGCCCTGGAAGGATGTCAGTTGTGGGACGTGGTATTTCGGTGGGCCGTGGGCAGCCATGGTCCACGGAGAAAGCAAGCCTGCCCTTCTGATGCAACACCTTGGCCAGGGAGGGTGTGACTGGCAGCATTCTGAGAGGGACTCAAAGAGAAAATAAGGGAGGATTGATGGAAAAGAGAAACTGGAGTACCTGAGGAGGCCTCAGCTGGCTCGGGGGCAGAGAAACAACCTCTGTGGAGTGGCAGGACCTACGCCACAGGAAATACGGAAGGCAGACCTTGGAGCCTACCCTCAGGATGTGCGTGTGCTCCTTGCAGGATGCCCTTTGTCGCTGAAGCCTTTAAAATGTTAAGTATGAAAAAGACTAAGAGAAGTTGGAGGGGGACAGGGGAAATCGGCTATTCCTCAGCAGATCTCACCTCTTAAAACAATGCTCAGTGCCACCAAGGGGTCAGCAGCTGAATGTTTTCTTCCTGCTTTCAAGGCCTGTGCTTCCTTCTCTCCCTGCCCTCTGTGAGTCTCAAGATTGTAATTATAGGGAAGGTAGAACTTTTACAACTGTCTGGAAAGCACATCAGGCTTTTTTTTTTTTCTGGACTTTTAAAATTCTGGGATTTTCCATATTAGCCATCAAATGAATTCCTACGGAGTTTCTTGCTAATCCCTGCCTAGGTGATACTAGACAAACACACACAGACAAAATCAGTATAGATTCTGGTTGGAGCAACCAGCAGGCTGTATTGACAGTAGAAATTATTGACAGTAGAAATTCTAAAATCTTTTGTTCAAAGGCAAGGATGTTTCCTGGGATTTTTCTTGTGTTGAGCAGACAAGAAGCAAGGGAAGCAGTTGCTGATGGTGACTAGGGAGCTGGCATCAACTGGTACTGTGGCCGCCGCATCATTAAACCACCCTGTGAGGAACGACTGTTCTGTTCCATCTGACTCATGAACGGGGCAATTATTTGAGTAGTTTGGAGGGCCTGTGGCCTGTCATCTAGGAGGAGCTGCAAGAAAAGGGTTGGTAGGGAAAAAAGCAAGTACTGTGTCACAAACCTTAGAGGCTCTATTTCCAGTCAAGAAATCCTTCTAGCTTTTACCTTTCAGAGATTATCAGCCGTTAGTTGGCTGGAACCTGATCATTTTAAAACAATTTATTTGGCATATTAAACTCAATTTGTTTGGCATATTAAACCATACAAAAAATTGTATGGTTTTTACAATTTTTAAAAGTCCCATGCAAGAAGGGCCTCTTCAATCCAACTTTTGCAGTGACATTTAAAAATTGGCCATCAATATATCTGGACAAAACTGTAATTGAAAAAGATACATGCACCCCTACATTCACAGCAGCAGTATTTACTATAACCAAGATATGGAAGCAACCTAAATGTCCACTGACAGAGGAATGGATAAAGAAGATTACTTTAGCCAAAGAAGATGGATAAAGTAATGTGGAATATTACTCAGTCATAAAAAAGAATGACATAATACCATTTGCAATAACATGAATGGACCTAGAGATTATCACACTAAGTGAAGCAAATCAGACAGAGGAAGACACATATCATATGATATCATTTATATGTGGAATCTAAAATATGGCATGAATGAATTTTCATGAAACAAAAACAGACTCAGAGAACAGACTTGTGATTGGGGGGGGGCGGGGTGTGGAGATTGAGTAGGGAGGGATGGACTGGGAGTTTGGGATTAGCAGATGCAAACTGTTCTATATAGAGAATGGATAAACAACAAGATCCTACTGTATAGCAGAGGGAACTACATTCAATATCCTATAATAAACCATACTGGAAAAACAATGAAAAAATGTATAGAACCATCATCTTTAGTGGAGGCCTTCATACCCTTGAGTTCAGCCTTGTTAAAAGTTTTCCTGGGTTAACCAACCACCAGTTTTTCCCAACCAGCCCCATAAGGAAACGATTTGATTAGGAAAGCCAACGCCACAGAGCTTCGGTGCACACTGACCTTGGTCTGTCCTAGTCATCAGAATGCTGCTGTCTCAGTGCAAGCCCTCCTGCCCCCTGCCCTCCCGACTCTCACACAGGTGAGATGCAGAGCAGCACATGGAGCTTTCCTTCAAACCAGAGAAAGGCCCAGAGATTCGTTTCACCCCGGCAATTTTCCTTCTCTGCAACACGAAGGTAGTTCAAGGATCTGAGTCTTTGCTTAAGTGATACCTTCTGGGTAAACAAAATGGCATCTGTAAGCATGGACATGTATCTAGCAGTGGACACACAAATGTCTTTTCAGGATAGAAACAGAAACTTGTCAACAGAATCAGGTTAGGGAAAGGGCCTGGGCCAGGAAAACTTCATTTGTTATTGTGTATTTTCTAAAGCCATTTAAATTCTCCAATCGTGTCATTATGTAACTTCTGTAACAGAAATGCATCTATATTTATATCTGCATATAAATATAGGTAACATATAAATATAATATTAAAAATATCAGCTGAGTCACTTGACTCTATAAACTGGGTCTTATAAATTTAACCATTAGAAAATAGTTGAATCCAAACTGAGAGATATTCCGCAAAACAACTTTTGCATTTTTTGAGCATTTCAAAAATGTCAGTGACATAAAGAAGCCGGGGCCAGGGTAGGGGGATGTTGAGGAACTGTTCCAGATGAAAGGAAGCTAAAGAGACCTTACAACAAATGCAGTGCACGTGCTATTCACATGCTGTGTTCATTTGACCAGTTACTTAACCTCTCCAAGCCTCGATTTTTCCATCTCTAAAATGGGATGATAATAATCACTATCACTCTATGGGGCTATTTTGCAGAGCTAATTAGATTGTGCATGCATGTGCCCAGCACATAGAAAATACTCCTTAAATGAGAGTGTAATTGCTTCTTTAAAAATCTGTTGTTTTGAAGGGTCTGACTCTAAGGTATGAAAATCAAAGATCATTTTTTAAGCAGTCACCTAAATTGTAGAAAGAGAGTTACTTAGTGAGGGGTTCAATTTTTCCTGAACAATTTACTATGAGCAAAATCATTGAAAAATGATACTTGTAAAGGGCAAACTTATTACACAATGACACTTCCAAGGTTTATTATTCCTAGTATTTAACTACTTATCTCTTCAATTTTAACACAAAGCTAATCATTAATATTATCATATTCTAGAAGTAATTATTTTAAAAGCTTTTGCTGTAATAGCTGAAGCCAACCTGGCTATTCCCGGTACTGAAGAAAGTAAAAGTGTTTATTTTTTTTAGGACTGACATGAAAGATTGATTTCTGATGCCAAGAAATCACTTAGCATTCATGAGACTTCGACTTCACAGCATCTTGGAATATGTTTATCCTTGATCAAAATTCTTCCTGGGGCAAAATGCCAATACCTTCTGCCTCGTACCTTCCCTAACAAAATCTAAAGAGAAGTTAAAGGCAAGGTCATGACCCACTGCTCCTCAGCCATGCTGGTGAACACTTTGGAATGTCGTGAGCTAACATGAGCTATAACCACTTTGAGTCCATTTCTTCTGGGCACCCCTTGTCTTGTGGATAATACTGTACCTCGCTTTTCAGTACAGAAATTGAGATACAAAACTGGAAAGAAAAGGCTGACATCAGGATATCCATTAGGATAAAATCATCGAAGTCCCCAAGCTTGGGCCCCAGTGCCCATCACTCCCTGTGTGAAGCATGAACAGTTGGTAAGGGATATACATGCTTTCAAAACAGCCTCTTAACTTGCAGGGCGATGGGTATCTTTTACAACTAGCCCAAAGTTTAGCACAAATGAAGATAATTTTTTTTTTTTATTTTTAGACTGTTATATAATAAACATTTAGAGAAATCTCTATTTCTATAAGATTGTGAGCTTAACCATAGAAAAGTGCTAGACACTATTTTCAGCACTCCACAAATATGAACTAATTCAAACCTTATAATGACCTTATTATTGTCCCCATTTACAAAGAAGGAAACTAAGGCATTAAGAGTTAAATAACTTATCAGAAGTAGGGAATGATCCCTAAAACACATTGTTAATTAAGCACATTGCACTATAGAGTCGAAAAAAATTTAATATATGCCTTCGTGGGTATGTGTGATGTAAATGTACAGAAAGACGCCTAACTGGACAAATACACTTGAATCACTGTTGGCTATTACTTCTGGACAGGGAGGGAGTAGTAGAGTGGGCAAGATAAGCAAAACTTTCAGATTTTGCTCTTTTTACTTCTGTATCATTTGCATATTTTACAAGGCAATTATTTCAGGAATTAACGTTCATAATTTGTTATCTTAAAATCAGAGAACCAGTTCTAACAAAGCAACCACAGAAACGAGCTTATCCTTCTTCTAAGGCACATAAAACTCCATGTGTGATGTAGTGTTGCACTAATCTCCACCAAAATTTCTAAACGAGCGTTTATTGCACACCTGCCAGGCGTCACACTGGGTGCTGTTGTGTATTTTATCTCACTCGATCTTCACAAAATCCTCTTAAAACATAGATTCAATTTTTTATTTCAAGATTGTAAAACAGTATCGGGGGCACTTGGGGTTATTAGAAGGGAATAATTTATGTAACACTTGATGTCGTACTTTTCTCATTTGTCTTTTACCATAACATCATCCTAAAATATGGTGACATAGGAAGCTCAAGAGATTATTACTCCCAGTTTATACGTGTGGAATCTAAAGCTCAAAAAGAATAAGTAATTCAGTCAAGATCACAGTGAATGATGAGTGAACACTATAAACAAGAATCCAATCTCCTGGATCTCAACCTTATATTCTTGCCACCAGAGTGTGGCCTAACTGGCCTAGTTACATTGCCATCTTAATGCCAACATTTGTACATAGAGGCTTGGATATGAGCTCTCAGTGACCATCGAACCAGTGCCCCTCAATCCTGGCTACACAACAGAATCACGTGGGGAGCTTTAAAATACATTAACGCCTGGGGATTGTCCCAGACCAATTAAATCAGAACCCATACAGGTAGGGTTCAGACATCCGTATTTTGTAAATGCCCTTCAGTGATTCTAAGTCAGAATCGAGAGCCAACCTCATGAAGCAAAAAGGTGTCATCTGAAATGCTAACTCCAATTCACTGAAAGAGGTGCAAGAGGGCTGTGTGGGAAGGACCATGAGAGGGCATCTAGGCTTGGGGAGAGTGTGTGAGCAGTGAGTGGGGTCTGCTGTGGATGCAGGAGGATAGGTGGCTTGGGAGATGTGTGCCAGGCAGTCCCGATCTAGGAGGAAACCGAGGCTGGAACACTTAAGTGGTTTACCATGGTAACTAGAGGAGCTAGGAAGAGTCTAGTCTAAGCCCAGGTCTGCTAATGTCCCGCTCACTCCTCCACTTCTGTATGAAGCTGAGTAGCTCCCAAACCAATTCAGGAGCACCAGGAAGATGTCGGACCAGCCCTGTGATTACCCTGACCATGGCACCCATGCCACACCTGCCATCTTGTGAGTCTCCACCCAGCATCACTCACTGCAATGTGCAGAGGCCCACAAAACAGGCGCGGCCCATGGCAGCCAGCAGCGCCAGGCGCTTCCAGTCCCAGCTGCTTTCACTGCTGCCACCATTCAGGCTGACCTTAAGAGAGAGACCCCAAGAGGAGCAACACTGGGCCTGGGGCTGGGAGCTGCGGCCACAGCCTCCGTTTACTACTAAGGCACAGGAGAGGTCGCTCAGGAATGCACCTGGCAACAGGCAGCTGGCCACCTCCTGCCTGCCCCAGGCAATTTCTCCGGCAGCGTCCAAATCCCTGCGTGTCTTTGAAGCCTCTGGGAGAGGTGACTTGTGCGTGTGTTTGTGTGTGTGAGAGAGAGTGTGAGTGTGTGTGTGTATGTGTGTGACTCAGAGATCTGTCATAAACACCCCATGAGTCACCCACTTCCTGACCAACACACGGTGGAGACAGCTTCAGGATGCACAAAAGCACAGGAAAAGAGCCTTGGGGCCAGGAGCAGGTTGTATGTTTTCAGGAAACTGGTTACTTTTAATATAAATACACACACAGCCCCAAGCTAAAACTCGACAAGTTTCGGGTCTCTTACTGAGGCAATTCTGTTCACAGTGGCTGTTTTCTATTGTGGCAAAATATACATTACATAAAACTTACCATTCTAACCATTTTTAAGTGTATCGTTCAGTGGCATGAAGAGCATCCACACCCATCCCCAGAACTTTTCATCTCCCCAAAGTGGACCTCTGTACTCAAAAACAAAGCTCTCCTTTCTCCATTCCCACCCAGCACTAGTAACCACCGATTTCCCTTCTGTCTCTATGAATTTGAAGACACTATCTGCCCATTGTGCTTTATTTCATGCATCATTTATCACTTCATCATTATCATTTTTAATGGAAAAAATGGGTAATGCTTTGAATTCTTGGTATTTATTTCTTTAAGAACTCCCTAAATATAAACAGAAATGATTCTCCTGAGTTTCTATTTCTACTGGGTAGCTATAGATGGAGAAGTAGAGAAGGCCAGAGGGGGCTCCAAATGAACACGGAAGTGAGCTTCAGAGCACCAAGCCCAACACACTCTAGCTGCTCATACAGAGACCCCCAAATGCCACAATCCAGTGCTTTCCCTGGGTAGGCAACCGTGGCTTTGGAAGGCAGCCAGCTGATGTGTGAGCCACATCAGCACATGAGCCACACAGGGCTCCCCACCTTAGCAATTTCTCTGGGAAACCCATAAAAGAAACGCAGAGCAAGCAATGAGCATCGGTGTCTTTGGTTCACACAGTTGAATGGTTGTTAACACTCTGTCGTGTAACGCATCTGCAGACCAGCTCTGGCTCTGCACGCCTCTGCAGGAAGGGGAGGTGGTGCCCACAAGGACTGCAGCTTCTTCCAGGGGAACCTCACCAAGCATATCTCCTGCACCCCGCCATCGGTCTTGGGCCAGTGTGGACAACCCCTCAGTGTACAGGCTCGAGAGAACCAGCAAGTGGTTCACTACCGAGATGTTCTGCGGAAGGTTTCCTCTAAGCAAAGGTTTCCAACTTGGGTTCATGAGCATCCTATCCCATGGCCCCATGACCCAAAGAAGGTCAAGAATCTCAGGATCTGTGAATACTTTCAGCTCAGACCATAAACCAACCACAACCAACATTGTAGGGAATACAAACACTTGTGAAAGGTATAATCTCTTCCTTCAAGAAGCTCGAACCTGGTGAGGAGACTCAGTCTCCATGGAGGTGAGTCTGCCAAACCCTCCTTGGAGGAAGGTGCTAACAGAGCTGAGTTCCATTGGGAAGGAAGGGTTCTGGAGGAAGTTGAGTCCTGGAACTCTCAGGGGCCAATTCTGTTAAAACATGTGGCCTTTTTGGTGTACAATCAGTCTGTTTTTTAAATTTCTGATCTTTAATCTCTTTGAAACAGGCCCTGACCATTAGCTACCAAGCCCATGAGTGGCTGGTCAGTGAGAGGAGACCCACCCTCCACCAAGCTCTCCCTGAGGGAAGCCGAGGCGGCCCAGCACTGCCCATTTCTACAGGATCAGAGGCACCGTCAGAGACCTCGCCTGCTGATTCATTTCCACACCTTGTCGAGCTCCACCTACAGAACAATATGTAGAAACGTGTCAACAGCACACACCGAGTCCTGCCCCCACTCCCAACATCCTAAAGCAGCTACAAAGGAAATTAATGGTTTCTCCCAGAGGCTTTTATTTACACAAATGTAAAACCCCTATAAATACCATCCCAGATTTGTAGACCTCTTCTTGTTTTTCTCCTGTTGCTTGGAATGAAAGAATGAGGATGGTACGAAAATAAACCCCTTTAGTACTAAGTAAGAGTGATAGTTTGGCGGCAAATTGTTAAGTGAATCTGGGTGTGGTATAAGGACACTCATTGCAGTCAGTCACCTTTTCAAAATTAAACACAATCAGGTCCCACACACCCTTCCAACATCTCCCTCCCGCTGCTCTCAGGACAAAGGCAAATTTCTCAATGGGGCGTACGGGGCTTGCCTGCCTGTCCCTGGTGCTTCTCCAGCCTCATTCTGCGTCCTTCTCCCTGCCCCACAGGTATGTGCTTTCAATTCTGCACTTGTCTCACACTCCCTCTAGACTCAGAACACAAGCCTGCTATTCCTGCCCGGAATGCAGTTCCTGCTCAACCCTTCATCTAGTTGATGCATTCTAGCCCTTGCATTCTCTAGAGCTCAACACAAACTTCATTTGCTCAACACAAACCTCACTTCAACAGTTCCTGACCCTTGCATCTCCCTGTTTTTCTCCTTCTAGCCTCACCACCACACCCTCTTTCTTTATGTGCTAAATAAATGAGACTATCACTTCTTCTGTCACGTTCAGATTTCCCGTGAATACTGAGAAGTAGTATGGGATGGCAGATACAGAGTCGACGCATCAATCCAGTTTTCTAGTGTGCCTTTCTCTATCACAGAGGCTGGAAAGATAAAAACCTAGTTTCCAGACTCCATTTTCAAACGACTTGGATTTAGAAACTTAAGAAGGCATGAGGTACACATTCTGCTAGCACAGAGCAAAACTGGAACTAGAGCCAAGAGTTCTGATCTCCAACTTACAATGAATTATATTCTTAGAGCCAAAATTTCTTGGACTGGCTTCCTGATGGTGGCGGAAGTAGACGCTCCCTGGGTAGAGCCATTTCTGGGATCCAGCTCTGGTAGTCATTCGTGGAAGACCAGCCTGAAGACTGTTTCTTCTAAGCCCCGGATTCTCTATACTAAATCTCTTTCTGCCTAAACTTCTAAAGTGGTTATTGTTACCTGCCCTGGACCCTGTTTGATATATATTGGAAAGAGCTTCTGGAACTATAAACTGCTATGGAAATGTGAGTTATGGTTACTCATCACAAAGCAGAGCTGCCTTCTGGAAAGGGGCCATGGGAATAGCCATCAGTCACAAAATGTGCTGTTTCAGGAAGACTCACACTCTTGACATAGTATCCCCTGTGTCAATAGCCATTTTAAACCAGAATCCTCACCAGAAACACGGAAGTGTCCCTAAGTTTCACTTTGGAATCCAGCTTCCCTTCTACAGCCTTATTTCTGCCTATCTGGAAAACAGGAACAGTGTGGAGTTGGCAGCGTGTGGCTCCTGGGGAGGTTTTACTAGAATTGAACATCTCCTAGAGCGTAACCAGGAAGGGCCAACATTCCAGAATCAGGTGGAAAGCCCATGAGTCATTCTCAGTGGCTCATACATACCTCTCTCACTCTGGCAAGTCTACCCTGAACCCTTGATGCCTGCTCATCCTGCAGTCACTCCCAGCTCAGGCGGGGAGGGAGAGGGCTTCGGGCTGCTGCTCACTCCCCTCACATTTTTCACCACCCAGGGCAGACCATCGCAGCACCTGGTCATACAAGGCCTGGCTGAGGCTCCTGGGGTGTCATCCAACAGGATGACAGCACAGGGGTCTTGCTGCTTCAGCACATAGTTTCTCCAGCCATCTACAAACCCTGGCTCAGCTTCAGACAGCTCAGCTGGAATGCCCCAGGCGTGGCATTCATGAGCCTGAATGGAAAGCCTAAAGCTCAGCAGGAGAGCCAGTGAAATTGAACGAATGTCACCTAAAGCAGCCTTAGGGCCTCCGATGACTTGTCCATCTCATTTTACCACTCCTTAAGGCTTGTGGTGATCACCTGCCAGGATGAAAGCATCTCAGCTCAAGGAGCTAGCAGGGTAGAAGTGATAACTGAGAGATTAAACACAGAGCGCTGGAGATGTGACTCAGGAGAAGTAGAGGTGGGGGGTGGGGAGGGGCAGGGAAGAGAAAGAATAAATCAGCACCAGATAAAACTGTGTTCCTGACTGGCCTGTATGAAAATGACTGTGCGTCCCTTCAGGGTGGGAAATGTCCTTTTTTGATGGAATAGACAGCACGTCAGTGTTCTTGGTAATACTGGGTACCCTGGCAGCAGTGTTTTGGGAATACTTCCTCAGACAAAGCTTGGGGCCAAGCTGCCCTTGAGGAAGGGGCAGCTGAGCTGTAGAAAGCCCCACATTCATCCTGTTTTCATCTAGGGAAGGTCCAGCCATATTTGTTTCACATGTTGCACTTCTTGAACAATTTCATTTGAAAAAAAGAGATATTTGGGGTTTAAAAAGAGAGAGAGAGCTGGAAGGCCATCTGAGAAAGAAGCACTAGGCTAAGAATCAGGGAGCCTGGTTCTACCACTACTTTTCTGGGCAACCTTAGCAAGTTATTTCATCCCCCCTGGGCTTTAACTTCACCCAGACACAGGAAAGTATTGGCTTCCAAAGGTTATTGTCACAGAAAACTAACTGTATTCAATATCCACAGATAAACCATAATGGAGAATAATATAAAAAAGAATGTATATATGTGTATGACTGAGTCACTTTCTGTACAGCAGAAATTAACACAATATTATAAATCAACACAATATTGTAAATCAACTATATTTTAATTAAAAAGTAATTTTTTAAAAAAAGGGAGAAAAGGTCATTGCAAGGGTTCTATGAAGGAATGAGGCAAAGACTGTATCCAGTAGCTATCTATGGTCTCCTGGAAAACCCTCCCCAGGAGAAAGACAGAAGCAAATATACTTTAGACCAGGGGTGGGACTCTAGAATCAGAAAGCACAGTCCCCAAGGACTCCCAGATGAATTCTAGGAAAAAGGGACAGCAAATAAAACAGGAAACAGCTACTGAGCTTAAAATTCATAAGTCATTGGGAGCAAAGCCCCACTGCTCTAGATCCACGCAGCGAAGAACAACTCGGAGGTGAGATAAAGGATACCCTGGAACTCATCTGGGAGGCCAGTTCAGGTCGGTCACTGAGAGGCCCCCACGTGTGAACAGAGATGCAGAGCAGCATCCATTCAGGGCAGCCTGGGGCAATGCGGCTTTAGCGGGCAGCAGCAGCAAGTTCTTGGAGCTCTGTGAGATCAGGGCCACAGCAGGAGCCCTCACCACTGGCCAGAGTCAGTGCAGGAGGGAGGGGATTCAGACCATACATGGCCACCCTGGGGACCCTCGGAAACAAAGGTGACCTCAAGGAAGGCTGAAGGACCTGCCTCAGGAGGTGAGGACAGAGCCTGGGACACACAATACTGATGGCTACCAATGGCTGTGGCCTGGCAAATGCAGACAACAAACACACCATGCAGGTAATGGTTTAAGATGAGCCAATATGAGATACCACCCACGCAGTCCACGGCTAATGCTTTGCTGACTTCCATAGACTTAAGCTTGGTTCATACAGAATAAGAGAAGAGCCCCTTTTAGCAAGCTGGCCAGGGAAGCTGCTTTGAGCAGGTGAGCTCTGGCTGGGCCATGCAGGGTGGGAAGAACCAGAAAGCTTCCAGGCAAAGCCAGCAGCATGAGAGGAAAGCACCAAGGCAGAAAGATGGGAGGCACTTCCAGGAAAGTTAGGGGCCTGGCCAGCAGATAGTCACACAACCAAGGAGCTGCAAGAGAGAGATAAGGGACG
Organism: Bos javanicus; assembly: GCF_032452875.1. Taxonomy (NCBI): domain Eukaryota; kingdom Metazoa; phylum Chordata; class Mammalia; order Artiodactyla; family Bovidae; genus Bos; species Bos javanicus. The sequence goes on from NC_083869.1 coordinate 24,413,499, forward strand.
TAGCAAAGGACTTCCTCCAAAGCAGCTTCGGAGCCTGCCCGGGCATCAGGACTCCTGGGGCTGAGTCAGCTTAACCTTGGCACTTCCGTTCCCTGCCAAGCAAAATGAGGACAATGACACCTTCCATTTACCTCTAACTGTAAACTGTTCAGGAAAATTCATGGGCTGATGTCTGGGAAAATGTCTTCAGAGGGCAGATGATAGGTTCATAACTGGTTTTCTTAAGCAGAACTAAATGTTTCTAGGGGTGAAGTCATAGACAGACCCTTTTGAGAGTCTGCAGGAAACTTAGGACTCTGATCATGAAAAAATAACTCTGCATATTCACATATCTCGAAAATGTTCATACAACTTGCAGTGATTCTTGGAACCCTGAAGCTCATCATAGAACCTTCAAGATGCATGATGCCCAAGTGGAGAAACTGCTGTCTCAGGGAAACTATCAATATTTTACAATACTTTTTCACCATTTTATATGGAAATACCCTGAATTGAGTAATTAGAAGTATCCTGGGTCATTTCTATTAACAGGTGGTGAGATGAGACGGCTAAGGACACACACTTGAGAGTCAAGCAGGCTGAACTTTCAATTCTGCCACATGCTGTGCGGCTTCAAGAAAGTGATGTAAAATGATCCACAACAATCGGGCCATTCAACCCAACATCACCCTGGGTACCAGTGGCTCCACTCCTACAGGTGGGTGGGAGCTTTATGTTTCCTCCCACAATAACCTGCTACTCAGGTTATGCTTCAATGAAAGCAACTCTCAGACAGACACACAGACATTCCCAGCAACCTGGACAGACACAGTCACAGAGTGTTTCTGAAGGTGGATGGGGTCCCTTGGTGCCCCTGTAGGATTTTTGCATCAAGGCAAACTCAACCATGTTCTGAAGTCAGGATCAGCCAGTCTTCTTATGGATCCAGGGACAGAACCTTCCGTTAATGTGAGGGTCCCAGAAGTAAGTGCTGGGCCACTGGCTTCGCCAAGTCAGCTCTGTACTTTGTTCCTACAAGGGCAGAAATGGCTAAGCAGTCTTCCTAGCCTACATATCTCTTGCTGCCACTCATTTCATCAATGAAAACCTATTTCTAATATCTCTTACGCTAATCAACAGATGCTCTGATGAGAATATAGATAATGATATTTAAAGTCCATTTTCAGAGAGTGGGTTTCTGAGGGAGAGCTTTAGATGTTAACGAACCACCACTGGGGGTAATTAAGTGTATCTCACATGCACAGATGCATCACACTGTCTACAATGAAGTTATAAAAATAAATTATAAACAATATAACAGCAAGTTACTTAACTTTATGAGTTTGTTTACTCATCTCCATAATAAGGACAAAAATACGTATCTCACTGTATTCTTTTGAGAAATAAATGAGATACTAACAATAACAGCTAACACGTATGAAGCATCACATGCTGTGAGGCACATTGCTAAGTACTATGCATGGATTACCTCATTTCATCCTAACAGCCAACTTGTGTAGGAGGTAGGCACTCTTTCTGTCTTCTGCTTACAGATGAAGCAACCAAAGACAAAAGTTTAAGTGATAATTAGATAAAGAAAAAGTGTATTTAAGGACCTGGTGTTGTTTGACAGAGCAGGCACGTGAAAAGTAGTAGCTCTAATGCTTATTGTCAAAGTGATGAGCAGTTATAGCTGCTCCTAGAAATTTGGCTTTGGAGTTTGATGAACAATACTACATATTTTAAACACTGATATTTGAAATTCAGATCTGTAAACAACCTCTTGGGAGAGGTTTCATTACTTAATTTTAGAATGGCTCCATGGTAATATCGATACTTTAACCATCTTCCCATAGTAAAATCACCCTTTATTTTCCCCAAATAAATGCCAGGTTATAGTGAAAAATGATGTCAACAGGATACCTGGAGACCCAGGTGTATTGTATTGTGGTGTGGTGTGTTATGGTGTGGTGTGGGGTGTTATGGTGTGGTGTGGTGTGTTATGGTGTGGTGTGTTATGGTGTGGTGTGGTGTGTTATGGTGTGGTGTGGTGTGTTATGGTGTGGTGTGTTATGGTGTGGTGTGGTATGGTGTGGTGTGGTGTGTTATGGTGTGGTGTGGTGTGTTGTGGTATGGTGTGCTGTGTTATGGTGTGGTGTGGTGTGGTATGGTGTGCTGTGGTGTGGTCCACCCCGCTCATGTTCACCCTGTCTGAGCAGTTTCCTCATATGCCTAACAAGGAGATTAAAGCCAGAGGCATTTTACAGGTCTCTCCATTTTAACATTATATAATCTAAAATAATCTCTTTTTCCCTTATGCCCTGGTTTTGGGTTTTTTTTTTTTTAACTAAATAGGGCTTCAGCATACACACACACACACACACACACACATATATATATATGTATCAAAGGGCTTCCCCGGTGGTTCAGTGGTAAAGAATTTGCATGTCAATGCAGGAGACACATGAGCCGCGGGCTCGATCACTGGGTCAGGAAGATCCCCTGAAGGAGGGCATGGCAGCCCACTCCAGTATTCTTGCCTGGAGAATCCCATGGACAGAGGAGCTCTAGCTACTAGCCCGCCAGGCTCCTCTGTCCATGGAGTCGCAAACAGTCAGACACGACTGAAGCAACTGGGCACGCACACACCTGTTTAAAAACCCTCTCTCTACATGCAATCACATTTCATATGTCTGGGGGTCAGGACTGCAACTTGTGGATCTTGAGGGAACACAGTTCAGTCAATACCGCTAACAAGAGAAAGCCTGTTAAACAAGTGATGGCACATTTATACAGTAGAATAAATGCCATAGAGCCATTAAAAAATAAGGCAGCACCTAAATCCTAAAATTCTATGTCCTGGAATCGTCCCCAAGATATATACAGTGGTTGTTGTTGTCTAGTCGCTAAGTCATGTCTGACTCTTTTGTGACCCCATAAACTGTAGCCTGCCAGGCTCCTCCATCCATGGAATTCTCCAGGCAAGAATACTAGAGTGGGTTGCCATTCCCTTCTCCAGGGGATCTTCCTGACCCAGGGATAGAGCCTGAATCTACTGTATTGGCAGGTGAATTCTTTATCACTGACCCACCAGGGAAGCCCTAAGATACATACTAAGTAATGAAAAATTTAAGTATAAAACAGTATGCATAGTTTGCTGTCATTTGCATTTAAAAGGAGAAGAAAATGATATATATCCTGTGCTGGTTGATGCATGGACTGTCTTGAAAGTCATATTTAAAAAAAAAAAAAAAAAGTGTCTCCAAACAAAGATCCTGTTAGACTGGGGCATAGGAAAGGGAAGAGATTTGATTTTCATTATAAATTTTCATGCAAATATTAAATATTCTACATGAATGTACTGCCTAGTTTCTAAGACCAATTAAATATTAAACATTAAAGTGCTAGAAAATTTTAGGTTTAGAAGTGTGCATAAACCACATTTAGGTTTGTGCACAAAGCTCCAGCATGGTAAAGGGTTTTGCTTTATCTTGAAAGATTTCCCCAACCCTTGGACTGTTTCTGCACAGATACCTCTTCACAGATGTCTGTCTCCACGGCAGCTGGCCAGTGCTGCGTCTTCTTTTTTTGTAGTTCTCTCTCTCTCTCTCTCTCTCTCACACACACACACACACACACACACACACATATTAACATATTGAAAGAAGAACTTTTCTGAATTTTGGAGCACTTGAGAGAGTTCCTGAAAGCACCTTGTCAGGTTATCTCCCACTGCCAGGATGAAGGGAAGGGGGGAGGCATGGGAAAAGAGAAACCATCACTCCAAAAGGAATGGAGATGGAAGCACTGCAAAGCAAATAGCTGCAAATTTCACAAGTGTCATTCACCATCCACAAAGACTGTCTTTAGACAACATAATAATCCACTACGACATTTATTCTGTCTACGGGATTATTACAGCACAATTTTACCTTTCCATCTTCCACGGCATAGTATGATTTCTTTAATAGTCATTCTTTGTCTTTCCCAAGTTTTTGGGGTCAGACTAATTCAAATGATGACTTGGAGAAATTGAAGGGAGGGCTGTTGGCAGCCTGAAAAACCATGTGAGGACTCTCCCGCCTTCAGCATCCCCACACAACTACAAGTCACTGCTTTCTAACCAGCCTTTTCCTTGGCACGACCTGGGATTATGCACTGTGCTCTGTCTCAGGCCTGGAATATCACTCCCTCTACCCTTCTCCAACCAAAGCCCTAGTTCTTCCAGGAAGCCTTGCTTGACCACAGCAACTTACATGCTCTTTCTCTTTTTTAAATTCACCTGGTATAATTCAACAAGTGTTAATCAGGTCCCTGCTGTTGAGGTGGAGAGAACAGAGAACTATTCAACCTAATTCTCTGGGCTGGGGGGAAGGGGGACACGAAGAAGAAATGAGAGATAAGGGAAGAGACAAGGATGTCACAGGATCTGATCCTGAGCCATGGTACAGCCAGTTTATGTGTGACCTTTAAGTTCTAGAGATGGTTATTTCTGGTAGCAGTTGTAGGCTAGGGTCTACATGAGTCCTCTTCATTCCAAAACCACAGTGGGCATAACCTAGAAGCCCCATTTCTAGCAAGTAGATGGGAGAAGACTTGTGCCATTACCATTTGGGTATGACACACATTTCATGAATTTCAGGAATAGGCACAGGCTGATGAGGCCTGCAACTTACAGGCATGGGTTACACATAGATGACCAAGACTTCACTCTTGATGTCATGGAGCCTATTAGTCAGGGTTCTCCAGGGACACAGAACCAATAGGATATATATAGATACAAATGTATATAAGAGAAGATTTAGGGGAATTGGTTCACAGGATTATGGAGGCCAAGAAGTCCCATGAACTGGCATCTCCAAGCTGGAGAACCAGGATAGCTTGTGATGTAACTCAGTCCTACTACAAAAGCCTGAGAACTAGGGGAGCCAAGGGAGTAAGGCCTAATCTGAATCTAAAGACCCAAGAAGCAGAAGTGCCAATGTCCAAGGGCAGGAGAAGAGCGATGCCCCAGTTCAAACAGAGTAGATTTGCCCTTTCTCTGCTTTTTTGTTCCATCCAGGCCTTCAGTGGACTGGACAATATCCACCCACACTGGTGACAGTGATTGTCATTACCAGTTTGCTGATCCAAATGCTAATGCTAGTCTCTTCAGAAAATACCTTCCAAGAATGATACCTATTCAAAAAATGATATTTTATAAGATAAGTGGACATCCCTTAGCCCAGTCAAGGTGACATAAAATTAGCCATCATAGAGACTGCAGCCATGAAATGAAAAGACGCTTGCTCCTTGGAAGAGAAACTGTGACAAACTTGCTGCCGCTGCTGCTAAGTCACTTCAGTCGTGTGCGACTCTGTGCGACCCCAGAGTCGGCAGCCCACCAGGCTCCCCAGTCCCTGGGATTCTCCAGGCAAGAACACTGGAGTGGGTTGCCATTTCCTTCTCCAATGCATGAAAGTGAAAAGTGAAAGTGAAGTCGCTCAGTCATGTCCAACTCTTCGCGACCCCATGGACTGCAGCCTACCAGGCTCCTCCGTCCATGGGATTTTCCAGGCAAGAGTACTAGAGTGGGGTGCCATTGCCTTCTCCGGTGACAAACCTAGGCAGCATAATAAAAAGCAGAGACACCACTTTGCCAACAAAAGTCCATATAGTCAAAGCTATTGTTTTTCCAGTAGTCATGTATGGATGTGAGAGTTGGAACATAAAGAAGGCTGAGAGTAGAAGAATTGATGTTTTTGAATTGTGATGCTGGAGAAGACTCTTGAGAGTCCCCTAGACAGCAAGAAGATCAAAGCAGTGAATCCCAAAGGAAATCAACCCTGAATATTCATTGGCAGGATTGATGATAAAGCTGACGCTCCAGTACTTTGGCCACCTGATGCAAAGAGCTGATTCATTGAAAAAGACCCTGATGCTGGGAAGACTGAGGGCAGGAGGAGAAGGGGGTGACAGAGAATGAGACAGTTGAATGGCACTGTCAACTCAATGGACATGAATCTGAGAAAATACCGGGAGATAGTAAAGGACACGGAAACCTGGCCTGTTGCAGTCCATGAAGTCGAAGGGTCAGACATGACTTAGTGACTGAACAACAAGAGCCCCATCTCGCAGGAAAGACTGACATTTAAAAAAAATGTGTTCTAAAACAGTACAAGACATTGGGTAGCACAGAAGAAAGAATGGGTAATTCTCTAAGAGAAAGCTTCCTGGTAGAAGGAAAGTTGTGAATAACACGTTTAACTGGTAGACAAGGAAGGCAAGACACCACAGGCAGAGGGATCCTCAAGAAGAAAGGCATGAAGAGGTGAAGTGTAGGATGCTCCAGGTCAGAGCTGTTGTAAAGACAGCAGAAGTAGAAATTAAGAATGGAGAGAGGTATACAGAGATCAGATCATGGAGATCTTATATCTCAAAAAAGAACCAGTAGAGTTTCAAGGAAGAGAGAGGTAAAAAAGAATTTTCTTTTAAGAAAATTACTTTGGCAAAATGTGGAGGACACAGTGGGCTTCCCTGGTGGCTCAGACAATAAAGAATCTGCTTGCATAGTAAACTGAGGAGAGGTTAGAGGCAGGCAGATCAGTTATGATGCTATTAGACTTGAACTGAGGCATTGGCAGTGGAAATAAAGAGAAGAGCGTGGATTTGCAAGGTCAAGAATGTAGAACAAGTTTACGGTAGGGGGAGATAATGAATACAGTTTGGTACATATTAAGTGTAAGATGCAGCAGGGCTACCCAGGTAGATATTTCCAATATAAGTTTTTGGAACTGGTGATGGTTTAGTCACTCAGTCATGCCTGACTGTTTGTGACCCTATGGACAGTACCCTGCCAAGCTCCTCTGTCCATGGGATTCTCCAGGCAAGAATACTGGAGTGGGTTTCCATGCCCTCCTCTAAGGGATCTTTCCAACCCAGGGATGGAACCCCTGTCTTCTGCATTGCAAGCGGATTCTTTACCACTGAGCCACCAGGGAAGTTTTTGGACAGATGGTCCTAAAGTTAAAGAGAGAAGTCAGAGCCAGAGATAGGAATTTGGGAGTCTTATGCATCTACATGGATGGTAACACCATGGGCCTGGAGAAAATCAATGAGGATAGAAGGCAGGGAGCAGAGTAGAAGAAACAGGAAAATGGAATCCTGGCAGGAATGGCACAATAGATTATATGGGATCTTGTAATATTTTCTGAAGATTTCTCTTCCCAACTCAATTAAATTCTCCATGTTATCTTCTTCCTCTACTGTTAACTGCTCCCTGAAGGCAATAGCCCCCCACTCCAGTACTGTTGCCTGGAAAATCCCATGGATGGAGGAGTCTGGTGGGCTGCAGTCCATGGGGTCGCTAAGAGTCAGACACGACTGAGTGACTTCACTTTCACTTTCCACTTTCATGCATTGGAGAAGGAAATGGCAACCCACTCCAGTGTTCTTGCCTGGAGAATCCCATGGACAGAGAAGCCTGGTAGGCTGCAGTCCATGGGGTCGCACAGAGTTGGACACGACTGAAGCGACTTAGCAGCTCCTTTTATGGGGGAGGGGGGGAGCGGGGAGCATGCCTGTCGCATGTGGAATCTTAGTTCCCCAAGTGCCCCTGGTTTGTGGAAGTGTGGAGTCTTAACCACTGGACCCCAGGGAAGTCCCACCCTCTCTCTTTTCAGCCTCCCTTACATCCTTTCCCGGGCCACTATGAACCTAGTCAGTGTCTTTGTGCAAGTTAGAAAAGTGCACACCCTCTGAGCACTTGGCTTGGCAAGCAGCTTTGGGTAAGTTAGAAAAAAGTACCCTTCCTTTGGGTTAAGACAGCTTTGTACCAGTCAGAGCTCGATAAGTAGAGTCAATATCGATTCATCACCTTAACCTGGGTCTTTGTGCAGTACTCCAACATTGCTCAAGCTTATGGGGGGCAGCCCCGGCCCCCATTCAGCAAGATCTTCATAATAAGATTCCTAACAAGGCCCATAAGAGATACTTACAGATGACTCTTCAACTTGTGATTTAAAGTATTTTAAAGCAGTATTTTATTTCTTCCCTTTGTACCAGATTGTAGTCTGACAGATTTTGCTAATAATGGCCCTTCAAAACTGGACCCCAGCTCTTAACAGCTGAGAAATAAAAACACCATGCTCATACACATGCAGTTCTTGATCCTTGTCCCTGATTCTAGTGAAAAAAGGCCACAGAATCTTGCCTTTCAAAGGATGGCAGCTCTGAGATACCAGTAACTTCACATTCTGTGGCTGTAACCTGGCCAGCTCCCAGCCACACGCCATGCCCAACCCATGTCTCTTTCAAGACTTTCTTCAAAGCAGCTTCCTTCCTGCCTTTGTTCTCTGTTCTTTGGGAATAGTCTCCTTAGGAACAATTGATTTATATTATTATTGAACCGAATTGAGAATTCTCTATCCTTGAGATCCAATAGTCATCTTATCTAAACAGATTTATTCATGCCACATATCGACATGCAGTGTGCACAGTAGAACCTTTCAGGCAAGGTCCATGCCTCTGCAAGTGCTCCTCCATGTTTAAAATTATGGTATAAATAATTACAGGATTCATTTCACTGATATTATTAATAATAAATTTCTGTAAATTTTATTTATTACACTCTGAAATGCCTAGGGTGGTTTTGAATGAAAAAGAGATTAGAGAGAACTTCAAAGAAGAGAGAACACTGGAATTAGTAAGCTTTGAAATAAGAAAAAAAGAGAGGAAAAATAAGACTGTTTTCAGCTGCATTGAAAGGAACATTGAAGTTATCTAGACCAGTTAATTTTATTAAATTGTCATCCTCACATCTCGCACAAATAGAAGAAACTCACCCATAATCCTACAAATTAAATTATTCTTATTTTTATGAGTTCCCCTCTAATCTTTGTCACATGTATATAAAATGGGTTCATAGTTTTAGTCACAGATCCTGCCTAGTTTCATCAGATTTCAAATATGAAATGAAATTCAAGTAGATAAGTATGAATTGAGCATTTATCATTACTTAAATCTCAGCCATGGGAAGGCTACCAGGCTACTGTTGCCCTATGGAGTTTAGAATCTCTGACATAGGTGTACCAGAGACAAAAGCAAGACAGGCTACGGAGACAGCTAGCTACTAGGAAAGAATGCCAGCATGAGGAGTCAGGAGCTGTGGGTTCTGATTATTCAATCAGCTATGATCTTAGGCAAGTCTACCTCTCTGGTTGCTTCACTTTCCTCACCTGCAAAATGAAGGGATTGTACTGGATCAATAGTTTTAAGCTCTATTCCTCAAAAGTCTGCAAGGATATGCTGGGACAGGAGGTGTGATGTCTACCCACCTTCCTGCAATCAGAGCAGCTCCATCTTTGTCTACTTTTTATGCCGATGTGTCAGACAACAAGACAGATCATGTGCATTCAGGGTTCTCTCAGAAAAGCAAGGACATAGGGTCACTCTGATTATCAACAGTATAAGCCGCCAGGGTTCAGAAAAGGGGGAGTTCAAGGAGGGCAGGAGAAGAATGGGAAAGGGTCATGGAGGAGCCAGGGTTTGGATGGTCCTTGAAGGAAGATGGTACAGAGGGTTTCCAACCTACAACAGTTCAGCTTACAATATTTTGACTTTACAGTGGTGCAAAAGTGCTATGCATTCAGTAGAACTCATACTTCAAATGTGGAATTTTTATCTTTTCCTGGGTAGCAATTTGTGGCAGCAAGCTACAGCTCCCAGTCAGCCATGCAGTCACAAGAGTAAACAACCAATATATCTATGGTCACTCTGTACCCAGACAACCATTCTATTTTTCACCGTTAATACAGTACTCAATAAGTTACATGAGATATTTAACACTTTATTATAAAATAGGCTTTGTGTTAGGTGATTTTGCCATTGTAGGCTAATGTGTGTGTTCTGAGCACATTTAACGTAGGCTACGCTAAGCTATGATGCTTGGTAGGTTAAGTATTTGTATTCTTAGTGCATTTTCAACTAACAATATTTTCAACATCCTATGGGCTTATCAGGATGTGATCCCATCAAAAGTCAAGGAAGACCTATACTTGGAAAGACAGAGGACAGAGGTGAACAAAGAGCGCGTTTCAGGGAAGGCATAGTGGTATGTTCAAGTCCTCCAAAGACAGGCGCACTTGGGCTGGAGCTTGGCCTGGGAGCAGAGGAAAAGGCTATGGAGTGGGACAGAAAGAAGCGCATGCGTGCTTGAAGGGAAGCAGTAAATACAAGGCTGACAAAGTCAACTTTGGATTACTTTGTAAGATCTCCCGAAGATTTCTGAGCAAGGGAATGACATGCTGAAATTGGTAGAAGAAAGATTAGTCTGTCAAGGTTTCAAGGGGCAAACATTTCTTGATGCTTATGAGGCGTCTGCGGACACTGAGAATACAAAGCTGGAGAAGACAGCGGCTGCCCTTGAGGAGCCTGGCAGAGGGGAATGCAGAATGGGTTGAACAGCGGAGAGCAAGAGTTGGAGCTGGGTTAAGGAAGAAAAACTAGGGCAGTGAAAGGGGGAAAGAGGAAGAGATGAGAGACACTGCAAAGTAAACATAAACAGGACTTGGTGGCTGGCTGAATAATGTGACTTGAAGAAAGTGAAAGTGTTAGTTGCTCAGTTGTGTCCAACTCTGTGATCCCATGGACTGCAGCCTTTCAGGCTCCTCTGTCCATGGAATTCTTCAGGCCAGAATATTGGAGTGGGTTATACCATTTCCTTCTCCAGGAAACCTTCCCAACCCAGGGATCAAACCCAGGCCTCCTGCAATGCAGGCAGGTCCTTTACCATCAGAGCCACTTCAATTCAGTTCAGTTCAGTCGCTCAGTCGTGTCCGACTCTTTGCGACCCCATGAATCACAGCACGCCAGGCTTCCCTGTCCATCACCAACTCCCAGAGTTCACTCAAACTCACATCCATCGAGTCGGTGATGCCATCCAGCCATCTCATCCTCTGTCGTCCCCTTCTCCTCCTGCCCCCAATCCCTCCCAGCATCAGAGTCTTTTCCAATGAGTCAACTCTTCGCATGAGGTGGCCAAAGTACTGGCATTTCAGCTTTAGCATCAGTCCTTCCAATGAACACCCAGGACTGATCTCCTTTAGAATGGACTGGTTGGATCTCCTTGCAGTCCAAGGGACTCTCAAGAGTCTTCTCCAACACCACAGTTCAAAAGCGTCAGAGTCACTAGGGAAGGCCTAACGTAACTCAAAGAGAAGAATAAATACTAACCACACTTTTTAATCCTGAACCTTGAGAGTAGCTGCTTCTTTTGGAGCCACCAGTAGCCCTCTTTCCCAGCCTCCCTTGCAGCTGAGTATACCACAGAGGAAAGACTGTGAACAGATGTAATGTGTCCCCCGGCCAGGTCTGGTCCATAAAAATCTCCCACCTGTGTTTCTCCACTCTCCTTCCCATCCTCCTGATAAATGGAGAGGGCTCTAAGGCTAAAGGGGAGGTCAGATCCACAAGACTGAAGGAGGCCTACTTGAAAGTCTGTCTGCCAAACAGAAGCACCACCTGGGTTTCACATGGCTCATTGTGGTAAGCCACTGACATGCTGGCATCATTTGTTACCTCTATTAACTTATCCTGAGACGAAAACAACAGTCATGCCATTTTAACAACAAATACAGCAAGTCAAGATGGGCTTAGAGGGTGAGATAATAAATTCAATGTTTCATTTAGGGTTCTTTTGCTTTGAGATACTATTAAACCTGAGCTAAACTAACTTTTAAAGGGAGATAAAGGAGTTACTGATAACACTTTCAACTTTCAGTATAGCTTAGAAGGAAGTCTTTTCCACAAGTTATGAGCCTCACTTTGATTGGTCCAACTTAAGTCACGTGCCCCACCTGAGAACCAATAATAAAAGCCCTCCTTGTCTTGAGCAGAGTGGCTCTGTACTTGGAAAAGGATCAACTCTACCCAGAGCAAGGGTGAGGGAGATTCCCCAGAGGGAAAGCAGGATACCACTACTACAGAAAGGGAAATGGATGTCTGATGTTAAAAAGCAGTAGAAGTGTTTTATTTTCTGTTACAGACACGCCTAAGTATTTGGAATGTCCAAAAAGAAAGGATATGAAGTATGAAATTAAAACCTAGATAGAACTGATACAAAGTTTAGTCCAGGCTGTGTGAATAAGAGATTTCCTTCCTTTTTTCTGACTCCCTAAATCAGAGAACATTAAAGGTAGAAAAAAACAAAAATTCCTTTTGGTATCATTTGATAACAGTGGCTTCACTGTGTCCCTTGCCTGTCTTTGCTACTGAGTCTTTATCTGAGAAGTTAGGAAAGTAAAATTTTTTAGGCACACAGGTGAGGAATACAAAAGGGGGTAATATATAATATTGAAAAGTATTTTGCAAACCTCACACTCCCAGGGCCTTTTTTAAAATGCTGACTTTTAGACTCAGTTGATGAGGGCTGCTGAGTTGGCTTGCACAACCCCAGGACCAACTTTCATTGAGAATTCAGATAACATGAAAACAGTGCCCCCTGGAGTTGTACATTAAATCAGCACTGGATTCAGGAATTTTCTTTACATAAGAAAAGTCTTTACCTGGACACAGAGAATATGACTGACTATGATCTGAACCCGGCTTCTAGGCTTCTACAGCTCGGGAACATTCTAAAGCCTTCCCCATACTTTTATAAAAATGCTTGATCTTACTTCAGACATTTACAGAGTGTATCCTACTTACTTCTGGATCATACTACATCCCCTGGATATTTCATGCCCCTCAACTCCTCTTCTGCATCTGAGTCTGCCATCTTGCTTCCACCCTCTGTGGATCACTACAAAAATTTGCCTTAAACCAAGCATCTTAGGAGCTTAAGAACTTAACTTAAGATTTAAGGTTGTCACGGAGGAAGAATTATATCATATGTCAGACAGTAAAAATAAAATCCCCATTTGATTTTTCTGTTCTCTGCACAAACTCCTCTTTATAAGCCTCTCCTTATGAACTCAAAACTGCAAATTTATTTTGACCCCTTCCCATAAAGCTTTTCCTAAATCCTTCCCTGCTCCAGTCAGTATTTCAGGATCTTCTATCCAGACTCCCTTTATAACAGAACCATGCCATCCTAATTATTTTAACTTTAAAATAAGTCCTGAAATTAAGTCATGTAAAGCTTCCAACTTTGTTTTTCTTTTCAGTATTGCTTTGACTATTCTAGACACTTTAGATTTCCATTTTACGTTTGTCAGTTCCTACCAAAATAAATCTGGGGAGAAACGACATCTTAACAAAATCATGTTTCTAATCCATGCACAAAGGATATTTCTCTCCATTTACTTAGGTCTTTTAAAATTTCAGCAGTATTTTGTTATTTTCAATGCTCAGGCCATATGCTAAATTTAACCCTAAGAATTTCATACTTTATGCTGTTATTTACAGTTTAAAGTTTCAGTCTAATTGTATATAGCTATCATATAGAAATACAGGTGTTTTTTATATGTTGAGCTTGTACCCTGCAACCTTGCTAAATAGGATGCAAAATGATATAGTCATGTTGGAAACAGTTTGGCAGTTTCTTATAGAGTTAAACATACACTTACCATATGACCTAGAAGTTTCACTTTAAAGAAATGGAAACATGTCTTCACAAAAATGGGTATGCAAATGTTCATAACAAACAAAACTAGAAACAACCCAAATATCCATCAACAGGTGCGTAGATAAACAAATTGTGATATTTCCCTACGAAAGAACACTGCTGCTGCTGCAGCTGCTAAGTCACTTCAGTCGTGTCTGACTCTGTGTGACCCCATAGACAGCAGCCCATCAGGCTCCCCCGTCCCTGGGATTCTCCAGGCAAGAACACTGGAGTGGGTTGCTATTGCCTTCTCCAATGCATGAAAGTGAAAAGTGAAAGTGAAGTCACTCAGTCGTGTCCGACTCTTAGCGACCCCATGGACTGCAGCCTACCAGGCTCCTCCGTCCGTGGGATTTTCCAGGCAAGAGCATTGGAGTGGGTCGCCATTGCCTTCTCCTCGAAAGAACACTGCTGCTGCAGTGATAAAAAGGAATCAACTAGCAATACACGCAGCAACATGGATGAATCTCATGGATGAATTTGAAAATTGTCCACAAAAGGAGGCAGACAAAAGAATATTATGTGATTCCATTTATATAAAACTCTGGGAACTACAAATATATAATGACAGGAAGTAGATCAGTGTTTGCCTAGACCAAGGGTTAACAGTAAGAATAACTGGGAAGGGGCATAAGGGAACATTTTGGAAAGATTCAAAAGTTCTGTGTCTCAATGGTGATGACTACAATGCTACTTCCCCTTCGTGGATCACAGCTTTGTCATGGCAAAGGGGCTTGTGTAACTCAACAAAGCTATGAGCCATGCCATGGAGGGCCACCCAAGACGGAGGGATCATAGTGGAGAGTTCTGACAAATTTCGGCCCACTGGAGGAGGGAATGTGAGACCACTCCAGTGTTCTTGCTGCAAGAACCCCATGAACAGTATGAAAAGGTAAAAAGATATGACTCCAAAAGATGAGCCCTCCAGGTTGGAAGGTGTCCAATATGCTACTGGGGAAGACAACAGGGCATTTACTAATAGCTCCAGAACTGCTGGGCCAAAGCAAAAATGACACTCAGTTGTGGCTGGTGGTGAAAGTAAAGTCCGATGCTGTAAAGAACAGTACTGCATAGGAACCTGGAATGTTAGGTCCAAGGAGAAGAAGTGACAGATTTTATTCTCTTGGGCTCGAAAATCACTGTGGACGGTGACTGCATCCACGAAATTAAAAGACATTTGCTCCATGGAAGGAAAGCTATGACAAACCTAGATAGCATATTAAAAAGCAGAGACATCCCTTTGCTGACAAAGATCAGCAATAGTCAAAGCTATGGTTTTTCCAGTAGTCATGTATTGATGTGAGAGTCAGACCATAAAGAAGGCTGAGCAAGATGCTCGGAGTTGATGCTTTTGAGAAGACTCTTACTATAGAAGACTCTTGAGAGTCCCTTGGACAGCAAGGAGATCAAACCAGTCAATCCTAAAGGAAATCAACCCTGAATATTCATTGGAAGGACTGAAGCTGAAGTTGATGCTCCAGTACTTTAGCCACCTGATATGTAGAACCAACTCATTGGAAAAGACCCTGATGCTGAGAAAGATTAAAGGCTAAAGAAGAAGAGGGCAGCAGAAGATGAGATGGCTAGATAGCATCACCAACTCCATGGACAAGGATTTGCGCAAGCTCCGGGAGATAGTAAAGGACAGGGAAGCCTAAAGTAATGCAATCCATGGGGTCACAAAGAGTGGGAGACGAGTTAGAGATGGAACAACAACACAATGCTATTTACATTAGTCAAAACTCACTAAATTGAGCATCAAAACGAATGCATCTCTTGTATGTACATTATACCTCTTTATTGAGAAACTGAAACTGCTCAGGCTTTCAGAAAGCAAGAAGCATGTATGAACCAAGAAACAAATGAACTTCAAGGACATAGCAAATAGGACAGAAAAGAGGAATTCTTTCCCAAACTGATTGTTACCTCTGCACACAGTGCGGACCAGTAGAACTTTCTGCTCTGTCTGATACAGTAGCCATTAGGTGTATATGGCTATTAAGCTCTTTAAATGGGGTGGTACAAATGAGGAACTGAATTTTACATTTTATTTAATTTTAATTAATTAGGATATACATTTTAACAGCCACCTGTGGTTAGTGGCACGTATTGGACATCCAGGGTAAGGAGTGAATTTCCTATGTCTCTGTGTGCCTGTTAACTCATCTCAGACCTGGTAGTAGCTCTTCAATAAAGATAGAAAAAGGAAAAAAGGAAATAACCAAATGTTCACTGTAGCTGTGCCAAATGGCAGAGTGGACAGAACACCAGACGTGGTCCTCAGGGTTTCTCTTCTGTTAAAATTTGGCTTTTACTCACTTTAGACCTCGCACTGTCCTTGAGGCTAAAATGAGAAATACAAGTAGGAAGACTAACCTTAAGCTGCAGAGCAGTGTGCAAACGGAAGGTGCTGGGTGCGTTAACAATATGGTGGCCGCATCTGGGGCCACCAAGGGATGTTCAACTGCAGGATCAAGAGGGTAAGCTCAGGCCTTACTGGAGCCACAGGAAGAGACTGCGTGTATACCTTGATTCTGGCCTAGCTTTGACATGCTAATACTGCAATTTCCGAGGAATGCAAGCCACCTGCGCCGCAATAACCTTTCGATTTACATACACACGCGTGACCTTCCCTCTCCTAGGGCCACTCTACCAGTATTGATCGCTGGTTTGCAGGGGAGCGCGCTCTGCATAGGAAATGATGGTGGCGCGGCGGCGGCGGCCTGGGGGGATAAACGCTCTGGCGCTCACTACCGGCAAAGGAAAGCGAGCCCCACCGTGAATAACAAGCCCCGCCGGACGCGGGAACAGAACATGGAGTCCTCGTTTGCACTCTCCGCGGTTCAAAAGTTGTCCCGCTACCTCCAGGAACTGTTCGCTCCTCCCTCCACGGCTGTCTTTTTGTCTTTGAAAGCCCCGAGACCGACAGTTGGATTATTATCTGTGCGTGCAGGTGTTGTTGAAGAGACCAATTTGTGAACAATGGCCCTTCCCACGTTGTCCAAACAGAAAGACTGCGCCGCAGCTGTTATTTGCGGAACCTGTCACTGTTCGCCGCGCTGCCGCGGAGCCTCCAGCTGTCCCGGAGCGCGCTGCGCCCCGCGCCGCCCACCGCTGACAGCACCCCCGGCCCTCCCCGCGCCGCCGCCGGCCGCCCACCGCCGCCGCCGGTGCGAGGTGCCCGGAGGCCCGGGGCGCGGAGCCGCTCCACCCGCCCGGCAATGCGCGCCCGGCAGCCTGGCCGTGGTCTCGGCCTTCCTCCGGGCTGGCCCAGTTTCCAAAGCTCCCTCCTGGGGACCTCCCTTTCCCATTCTGTACTCATCATGGGGGCACGAAAACCGAATCCATGGGTGGAGTTGTTCAGCCAGCCTGATAGAACACGAGTTTAAAGAACAAATCTTTATTTGGGCATTGATTTTAAAGATGTGACCCAAAGTTAGGGCAGGTCCCTTTGCCCTGTAACATCTGGACGAAATTGTCTTGAACCCACCAATTCTACAGTCCAGGACAGTCCAAAGACCTCTCCCCTAGAGTCCTGCTAATTCCTCTGGGGTCTGAGGTCCTCCTGCTGCCGGAATCTGCGGCCATGCTTTAGTTCCTCCACCTACCCTAAAGCCAAGTGCCCTTCCACTGGTTCCCAAAATAAATCTGCTGGCGTGAAGCAGTTCCTGAGAGGTTTCACTGAAAACAAGGAGGGGGCTTTCCACAAGAAGAAGGGTCACTTCTCCAAGGACACTCTCAACCATTCTCCCCACCCTCTTCCCATGGCGACATCCCTTATGTTTCCACTCTGAGAGCGCCAAACTCCTCTCTCCCTACTGTATACACAGTCACTCTCCATCCCCAGGCCCTTCCCCCAGACTTCACTACCCAGTTTCTACCAAGGGCCCTCCAGTGTCAGGGCTCCCTCTCCTTCAGGGAAGAAGCACTGTTTTCTTCCTGGTACAAAGACCTTCAGTTCCCGCTGCTGTCCTGCTGGCGTCAGCGTGTCTGCTGGGCTGCCAGTTTCTCAAGAAAGTTCACTGGCCTCCAGCACTCCGCTTTCTCATGACAGGACAATTCACATGGACTGCATGGCTGGCTCCACAAGGAGCAGGATTTCGTAAATAGCTTTCAGTCCTGAAATTTCAACAACAGTCTTAAAAACATCAATTGCTGATTCTTGCAGGATGCAGCTGCCATGCTTGCTGGACAATATATACTTAGATTGACATATTTTACAAGCTAAGCTAAATTCAAACTGACTAGCCTTTTCCAAGTCCCTGACAGGTGACTCCAGTGTTCCGAAAGCCTGTCCATACATCTGTGTACCCATTTCAAGATTTCAGCCATGAGCGTATAGCATTTCTTAGGTTATGGTACTATAGATATCTTATAGTAAAGAATATTTTGAGTCTGAGCTGAAAATATTTCCTAAATTTCTTCAGATACCAATTTCTAAGAGCTCTGTAATTCTCAAGAATAGAGCTATAAAATAAGTTGAATAGTCCTGGACCTCTTCTTAACCACATTTTATGCTAATGGAAATGCACTCTAAAATGACCAGTCATGTCCTTTACAGAGTAACCTTAAGCCTAGTTACCTAATTTGCAGTTAAATTTTTTAAATGTATGTTAGACGCATAAAATATAATTCCTTCTTCCTTCACTTTTACCCAAGAGACAAAGGCCAATCAAAAAGAAATTTTTTAATCCTGATCTTAGATAACATATCCTGGTTTGTTCTGGATTTTTAAGGGTCTGAAGGAAAAGGAAAATTTTTGAAAGAAAGTTGAAATCAGCTTCCCAGAGAGAACATTAAAATTCGAGAGGTTTCCATTTGGAAAGGCTCTAGAATTTTGTCTACTGCCCTTGAATTCCATAACAGAGGCAACAAAGTAGATTCACACAGGGTAGGGAGTGGGACCTGCTGAACAAAGGTGAAATTCAAGTGATTCAAAGTGGTCCAGTCCTCGCTGAGCAGTGGTTGCTTCAAACAGCAGCAAGCCTGTGCCTGCACCAATGTTCTAGGCTGGATAAGTGGCTGGCACCCAGACACTGTCTCCAGGGCAGGCTTAAGATGTCACAGCCGCCCGGGGAGGAGAGCAGTTCTGTGCATGTTAACAAGCTCTGTGGAAGAAGGCAATCCACTTGGCTCAGCACCACATTAAGACTGTGGAAATACAAACTGGGCAAATATTTATCTTTGGGGACCTCCAAGAGACCTCTGGGGGGAGGAAAATAAATCTCTACACATGTTTACTCATAATGATTTCCAACAGGCCCATCTACATACAAGTCCAACATTTCATTAAACAGACTTCTTCAATGGCTGCCGCACTGGGTAAATACATTATAAATAAAGGCACGGACCCTCTTTTCAGGGTGCATGGAGGCATAATGTTTGAGTACATGATACCCATCTCCCAAACCAATCCCTTCGCTGGGGGCCCAGGAAGCAAAGAGTTTGCTGAAGGATTTAATTTCCTTTTTTTGATAGAGTTGTTTATGGAGCGACTTCCATTTGAAGGAGCATATGCTCATTTTCACAGTTTTGGAAAAACAGAAATTTGAAAGAAGGGGAGATAAAAAAAAAAAACAATGTAAGGGTTGCTCACCCTTGATCTATCCAAGGAAACTCAAGAACATTCATTGAACATGATTTTAAAAATGAGTTCCACAGGGCCTATTTCCTCATCTGGCGGGAACAACAAAGCTAATGTTGGACTGCAAGTTTGAGTGCAAGAAGAAAAGGAGCATGACGTCAGACCACCTTCCCACAGCAAGGCCCCAGGTAATGCTGAGAAGGCACTTGGTTTTGGACAAGGCTCTGGCATGACCACACACACACGCATGCACACACACACACACACGCACACACTCCTTTCACACAATGGCTTGATGTAAAGAAAGCAGGGAAATCACTCTCCAGGCTACAGATTCTCCTCTGTTATTAGTCACCCTTCCCTCCTCCTGCTAACTCTCACTGGCAGCTGGGCTGGGCAATGACTCAGGAAGCCAGGCAGTGGGGAGAAGCTAGCTCACCACCATGGCCTAAGAAAAATACTGAGGCCTTTTCAAGTATGTGTTTTAGTGGCACTCAGTCATGTCAGATTCTTTGTGACCCCATGGACAATAGTCCACCAGGCTCCTCTGTCCATAGGATTCTCCAGGCAAGAATACTAGAGTGGGTTACCATTTCCTTCTCCAGGGGATCTTCCTGACCCAGGGATTAAACCTGGGTCTCCTGAATTGCAGGCAGATTCTTTACCATCTGAGCCTCCAGGGAAGCCCTT